>NC_056660.1:89223066-89532047 GCF_018350195.1 Panthera tigris | reverse complement strand
TTTTCCAGAGCAGCTGCACCAGCTTGCATTCCTGCCAACAGTGCAAATGGGTTTAGGGAACACTTTAAAACTGACTTCCAGGTTAGAGGAGGAAGAGAAGATAGAGGGTCCGGTTAAAGGACCCTGTAGGGCAGCCTAGGCAAACTGGGGAGGAGGGCAACTTCACAGCATGACTGACCTGGTTCATGCAGCGAGTCAGTGGCAAGAAAGGCAAGGTGGGTGGCATTCTAGATTAAAAGAGAACTAAGAAACATAACATCCACATATCATCCATTCATTGTATGGAGCCTATTTGAACAAGATAAGTGAGAAGAGACTTTATTTTATTTTTAAAGATTTTATTTTTATAATTAAAAAGTTTTTTTTCAATTTTTTAGAGAGAGACAGAGTGAGAGAAAATCTCAAGCAGGCTCCACACTCCACACAGAGCCCCACATGGGGCTCAATCCCATGACCCTGGGATCAAGACCAGAGCTGAAATCAAGTCAGACCTTCAACCAACGGAGCCACCCAGGAGCTTTGAGACTTTATTTTTGAGGCAATGGGGGAAATGTGACTGTGGACTATACATTTGATAACACCAAAGACCTCTTGATCATTAGTGTCATAATGAGAAATGTAGGGACAAAATAGGATTTGCTTTTTAAGTAAAGCTCTGATGATGGCCAACCAAAAATTGAGTTATTTTGTGAAAGATGTCTGATTACCAGTGACCTCCCCGTTTGTCTATAGTCTAAGAATCTTATGACAGGCAAACTGTATTTCTAAAAATGGAAGACTAAAGCTATTTGCAAAAGTTTTGAAAAGTTAAGGATAAGAACCAATGCCAATAACACTGTAGCGAAACCAGTATATTCATTTATTGATAGTGACAGTATACAAACATCAGAAGATAATTTGGCAATAAGCAGCAAAAACCCTAAAAATGTTTGTTCATCTTCTCCTGCCCAATCATCTCACTGCTGGGAATTTGCTCTGATGAAATAATCCACAAGAGGGGGGAAACTCTCACAGCAAGGGCCTGGCTCTTTGACTTACATATTTTGGCTTGTTAGCTTGGAAGGCAAAGCGTGAGAGCTGTCGCAACTTAGAGACCCAGGCAGTGCATTGTGGACAGCACTGTGATTATAGGCACTGTGATTACAGGGAGTCATGTGTGCCTGGGCCCAGGCCCACAGCAGGCCTGGGGAAGTGAGCTCTGAGTTCAGTCACATCTGGCGTAGGCACAGCTAGGCTGGCCAGGAAGTGGGGGGAAGGGGTGTTTCCAAGCTGGTACCATGCTGTCTTGGCCACAAATACAACTTCCTTGGGAATGGACTGTGAGCCCAGAGTGGACTGTGTTCATTCACCCAGTGAGAATCGAGTACTCCAGCTTTCGGTCCTGGAAAGACCTTGTCCTCGCCAAATTTCTCCCAGGAGTCCCTCTCTCCAGTCTTGAGATTCTGTGTTCATACACAGACAGGCTTCTCCCACTAGGGTGGGATTGTCAAGCTCTTTCCTGAAATCTTGTGTGGAGAAGGGGTGAGGTCATGAAGGCAGAGTATCTAGGGAGAAGGGTGAGCCTGTGAAGGGGAGAGGGAACAGGGTGAAGAAAACTCATTGGTTCTAGGTCCTTGGCACACATTATCATGCTGCGTCAAAACCTTGTTGGAATAAGGCACAGTATAAAATCTCTTATCACTGTTTCTTCCCCATAGTCCACAGTAGATATTATTGTCCCCATTTCACAGATGAGGAAACTGAGGCTCTGAGGGTTTGGTAATTTCACTAAGGCTTTAGGTGTAAAGTGGAGATGCCAGTCTGGATGCTAAGAAGGTTGTCTCTCTCTACGGTAACCCCTGTGACTTCTTAGGAAACCAAGGCTGACATTTAGAGGCTTACACAGGGGAGCTCACTGTCAGTCTCCTTGATTCTGACCCCAGGATCTGATTTCAACCCCCTCCCCCAAGGAGCTGAGCCCTCAAGTCCCACCTAAGTATGGCCTTAAGGCTGACCAACTTTCTGCCAATCCCACGGGACCCAGAGAGGAGACTCAGAGGTAGGACATGCCCAGGGTCTCTCTCCAGGAAGTTGAGGAACCAGGACTTGAGCCCAGACCATTGGAATGGCTGCACTGTATGGTAGATATGCATTTTACCATTTTTTCTTATTATGGTAAAATACACATGATGGAATTTACTATTTGAATTTGAATGATTTTAATGTATACAATTCAGTGACAGCAAGTACATTTGTATTGCTGTTCAACCATTACCACTATCTAGTTCCAGAACACTCTTACCAACTCAAATGAAAACCCCAGACTCATTAACAGTCACTCCCCATTCCTCCCTTCCCCCAACCTCTGGCAACCACTAATCTGCTCTCTTTCTATAGATCTGCCTATTCTGGATGCTTCATATCAATGGAATCTCATGATACGTGTGCTTTGTGTCCGGCTTCTTTCACTGAGAGGGTTTCCCCATTCCTCCAAGTTCTGGCGTGTATCATCAAGCCATTCCTTTATTTTTTAGCCAAATGATATTTGATTATACAGTTGACCTTTAAACAACTCAGGGGTTAGGGGCCCTAACTCCCCATGCAGTCAAAAATTTGTGTATAACTTTTGACTCCTCAAACATTTAACTACTGATAGCCTATTGTTGACCAAACACCTCACCAATAACATAAAGAGTTGATTAACACATATTTTGTATATGTTATATGTATTATATACTGTATTCTTACAATAAGGTAAGCTAGAGAAAAGAAAATGTTATTAAGAAAATCACAAGGAAGAGAAAATGCAGTTAGTACTGTCCTGTAACAAACCCACACATAAATGGACCCTCAGAGTTCAAACCTGTGTTGTTTAAGGGTCAACTGTATTCATAGACCACCTTTTGTTTATCCATTCATCCACTGATGGAAATTTGGATTGTTTACACACTCGGGCTATTATGAATAATGCTGCTATAAACATTTGTGTACAGGTATTTATTCAAGTACCTGTTTTCTTTTTTTTTAAATATAATTTATTGTCAAGTTGGCTAACATATACAGTGTATACAGTGTGTTCTTGGTTTTACGAGTACCTGCTTTCAATTCTTTCAGGTTTGTTCCTAGGAGTGGAATTGCTGGGTCATATAGTAATTCTATGTTGAACTTACCCAGAAACAACCAAACTTTTCCACAGTGATGGCAATGTTTTACATTCCCACCTGCAGTCTGCAAGGGAGCCAACTCCACATCCTTGGCAACACTTGTTATTTTCTGTTGTTATTGCCAGCCCTCTGGGTATGACGTGGTATCTCATTGTGATTTTGATTTGCGTTTCCCTGATGATCAGTGATAAGGAGTATATTTTCATGTGTGTGTTGGCCATTTGTATGTCTTCCTCGGAGAAATGTTTAATTCAAGTCTTTACCCATTTTGTAATTGGACTGTCTTTTTTGTTGTTGAGTTGTGAGAGTACTTTATACATTCTGGATACTAGGCCCTTATCAAATGTATGATTTGTAAATATTTTCTCCCATTCTGTCAGTTGTCTTTTTACTCTCTTTTAAACACTTAGTTAATTTTTAAATTGAGGTATATTTGACAATTAAGAATTTTCTATATTTAGGATAATAAATTTAAGTACAACTTGATTCTTTGATATATGTTGCAAAATAATCACCACATTCAAGCTAATTAACATATCCATCTCTTTAGATAGCTATCACTTTGGGGGGCGGGTGGGGAGAACACTTATGATCTACTGTCTTAGAGGGGGTACCAGGCTGGTTCAGTTGGAAGAGCGTGCAACTCTTGATCTCGGGATTGTAAGTTTGAGCCCCATGTTGGGTGTAGAGATTACTTAAAAATAAAAATCTTAGGGGAAACTGGGTGGCTCAGTCAGTTAAGCATCTGACTTCGGTGCAGGTCATGATCTCACAGTCTGTGAACTTGAGTCCCGCATTGGGCTCTGTGCTGACAGCTCAGAGCCTGGAGCCTGCTTCAGATTCCGTGTCTCCCTCTCTCTCTCTCTCTCTCTCTGCTTCTCCCCCACTCACTCTCTGTCTCTGTGTCTCTCTCTCTCAAAAATAAATAAACTTTAAAAAAAATAAAAATCTTAAAAAAAAAGATCTACCCTCTTAGCAAATTTCAAGTATACAATCAAGTATTGTTAACTATAGTCACATTGTTGTGTCTTAGATCTCCAGTACTTACACATTGTGCATGACTAAAACTTTGTACTTCTTGACATCTCTCCATTTCCCCCTCCACCCAGCCCCTGGTAACTACCATTCTACTTTCTGTTTCTATGAATTCAAGTATGTTAGATTCTACATATAAGTGAGATCATACAATATGTGTCTTTCTGTCTGACTTGTTTCATTCAGCATAATGTCCTTCAGAGTCATCCATATTGTCACAATGGCATTCAAGATTCTGTCTCTGTCTTTCCACAGTTTAATTACAATGTGTGTCAGTGCAGATTTCTGAGTTTATCCCACTCAGAAATTGTTGAGCTTCCTGGATATGTACATTCATGTATTTTTTCAAATTTGGTTAGTTTCTGACAATTATTTCTTCAAATATTCTTTTTGCTCCTGTCTCTTTAAACAATTTTTTTAAGTTTATTTATTTTTGAGAGACAGAGCGTGAGCGGGGAAGGGAAAGGAGAGAGGGAGACACAGAAACGGAAGCAGGCTCCAGGCCCTGAGCCATCCGAAGCAGGGCCAGAACTCATGAACCATGAGATCATGGCCTGAGCTGAAGTCTGACACTCAACCAACAGAACTGCCCAGGTGCCCCCCTTCTGTCTCTTTTTCTGGGACTTCCAATGTTGGCATGCTCAGTGATGTCCCATGGATCTCTTAGACTGTGTTAATTTTTCTTCATTCTTTTTTCTTCCTACTCATGAGACTGGATAATTTCATTTGACCTATTTTTTAAATTCTCTGATTATTCTTCTGCCGGTTCAGGTTTGCTTTGGTCCATGCTAGTGAATTTTTCATTTTAGGTATTGAACTTTTCATCTCTTTCCTAGTGCATTAGGGCCTCAGTGACAGAATACCACAGGCTGGGTGGCTTATAAACAAGATAAATTTGTTTCTCACAGTTTATAGAGCCTACATGTTTGAGATCAAGGTGTTGACAGATTTGGTGTCTGGTGAAAACCCAACTTTCTTTTTAAAAAAAAATTTTTTTAATGTTTATTCATTTTTGAGAGAGAGAAAGAGAGAGACAGAGCATGAATGGGAGAGGGGCAGAGAGAGAGATGGAGACACAGAATCCAAAGCAGGCTGCAGACTCTGAACCTAACACAGAGGCCTGATGCAGGGCTCAAACCCACGAACCATGACCTGAGCCAAAGTCAGATGCTTAACTGACTGAGTTACCCAGGTACATTGAGAGCCCAACTTTCTGGTTCATAGACCATCATCTTTTCACTGTAACCTTACATATGGTTATATGTAAGGTTATATAACCTTATCAAACTATATAGCGGAAGGGGCAAGCAAATTCTCTGAGGTTTCTTTTTATAAAGACACTAATCTCTTTCATGAAGGCCCTCCTCCTCCAAACAGTTTCCTTAAAGGCCCACCTTCCAAATATCATCATTTTGGGGATTTGATTTCAGAGTATGTATTGGGCGACGGGGCACAAACATTCAGCCTATAGTGATCTTCAAATTTTCCGTTTGGCTCCTCTTTACAGTTTCTATTTCTTTATTGGTATTCTCTATTTGTTGAGCTATCCTTCTTCTGGTTTCCTTTCATCCTTTGTTCATGGTTCACTTTTTTTTCCTTTGAGTATAGTTAAGAAAGTTAAGTTAAAGTTTTTTTCTGGTAATTCTGATGTCTGGGACACTTTCTATTATTTTTTTTCCTGTAAATAGGTCATATTTTTTTTTTCATTGCATGCTTAATATTTTTTCACTTGTTAAACCGTGGGCATTTAAAATATTATGCTGTTGTAAATGACATATCAGATAAAGGGTTAGTATCCAAAATCTATTAAGAATTTATCAAACTCAACACCCAAAAAACAAATAACCCAGTGAACAAATTGGGTAAAAGACATGAATAGACACTTCTCCAAAGAAGACATCCAGATGGCCAACCGACACATGAAAAAATGCTCAACATCACTCATCATCAGGGAAACACAAATCAAAACCACAGTGAGATACCACCTCACACCTGTCAGAATGGCTAACATTAACAACTCAGGCAACAACAGATGTTGGCGAGGATGCGGAGAAAGGGGATCTCTTTTGCATTTTTGGTGGGAATGCAGGCTGGTGCAGCCACTCTGGAAAACAGTATGGAGGTTCTTCAAAGAACTAAAAATAGAACTACCCTACAATCCAGAAATTGCACTATTAGGTATTTATCCAAGGGATACAGGTGTGCTATTTCAAAGGGACATATGCACCCCAATGTTTCTAGCAGCACTGTTGACAATAGCCAAAGTATGGAAAGAGCCCAAATGTCCATCTATGGATGAATGGATAAAGAAGATGTGGTACACACACACACACACACACACACACACATAGGAGTATTACTCGGCAATCAAAAAGAATGAAATCTTGCCATTTGCAACTACATGGAGGGAACTGGAGGGTATTATGCTAAGTGAAATTAGTCAGTTAGAGAAAGACAAAAATCATATGACTTTACTCATATGAGGACTTTAAGAGACAAAACAGATGAACATAAGGGAAGAGAAACAAAAATAATATAAAAACAGGGAGGGGGACAAAACAGAAGAGACTCATAAATATAGAGAACAAACTGAAGTTTACAGGAGGGGTTTTGGGAGGAGGGATGGGCTAAATGGGTAAGGGGCATTAAGAAATCTACTTCTCTGTGTGAGGAATGGGTGTCTCCCAAACCTGTAGCTGAATAAAAGCAACTGTAGTCAAAGCTGAAAAAATAAATAAATAAATAAAAATAAAAAAAATAAAAATAAAAAAAAAAAAAAAAAAAAGAAATCTACTTCTGAAATCATTGTTGCACTATATGCTAACTAACTTGGATATAACTCAAAAAAAAATTAAATTTTAAAAGATAAAATATTTATAAAATAAAATAAAATAAAATAAAATAAAATAAAATAAAATATTATGCTGTTGTAACCTGGAAATCAGATTCTGTCATCTCAGAGCTTGTTATTGCTTACTGTGAGTTGCAATTGTTTGCTTAGTGACTTTTATTATTTTATTTTATTTTATTTTATTTTATTTTTGGGAGAGAGAGAGACAGAGAGAGAGACAGAGAGAGAGAGAGAGAGAGCATGTGTAAGTGGGAGGGGGAAAGAGAGAATCTTAAGCAGGCTCCTCACCCAGCACAGAGCCTGGGTGAGGGGTGGCGGCTCTACCTCATGACCATGAGATCATGACCTGAGCCAAAATCAAGAGTCAGATGCTTAACCGACTGAGCCACCCAAGCACCCCAGTTTAGTGACTTTTAAAGACCACTTTTATAAAGACTATACTTTGGTATGTGTGGCTCCTAAGCATCTGTTCCTTTAGCTTAGTCATCAGTGAAAGTTTGATAAGAATTTCTTGACATACCTGGAGCCATGAGAGAGAGAGACACAGAGAAAAAAAAAAAACAGGAAAAAAGGATCAAAATACTCTGCAGGTGTTTGAGGGTTGCTTCTGTTTTGGGACACACCTTTTGTTTTATCTATTCACATTTAATATTTTTGTTGCCATTAAAAATTCTAGTTTTAAAATTTCAGGGGTTTTTTGTGGAACTTCTAGCCAGCTCAATGAGGCAAGAAAAAAGAAATGAAATCAACCCAGATTGGAAAAGATTGGAACTCTTTATTCATAGACCACATGATGGTGTATGTAAAAATCTAGTGGAGTCTACCAAAAGCTACTGGAACTAATAAATGAATTTAACAAGATTTCGGGATACAAGATCAAAGTACAAAAGTCAATTTTATTTGTGTGTATTAGCAATGAATTATTGCAAATTAACATAGTAATTCTCCTCAAGTTAAACTATAGATTCAATACAATCCCAATTAAATTTCAACAGGCTTTTTGTAGAAATTGAGAAGCTGTTTCTAAAATTCACATACCAGGAATAGCCAAAATAATTTTGAAAAAAAAAGAAACAAAATTAGAAGATTAACACTACCTGATTTTAATACTTCTTATGAAGCTGTATGATCAAAATTATGTGATATTCACATAATAGAGAAATAGATTAATGGAACAAAATAGTTGAGAAATTAGACTTACATATATGAAGAACTAATTTTTGACAAGTATGTGAAGACAATTCAGTGAAAAGTGGATAATTCTTTTAACAATGTTGCTGGAGGGGCACCTGGGTGTCTCAGCTGGTTAAGCATCCAATTCTTGATTTTGGCTCAAGTCATGATATCACAGTTCATCAGTGTGCCGATAGCATGGAGCTTGCCTCAGATTCTCTGTCTGCCCCTCCCCTCCGTCTCTCTCTCTCTCTCTCTCTCTCTCTCTCCCTCTCTCAAAAATAAATAAATAAACATTAAAGAAAAAAAATAAATGTTGCTGGAAAAATTGGACGTACATATGGGAAAGCAAAAACATCAACATATACCTTACAACTTACACATAAATTAACAAAAAACGCATCAGAGACATAAGTGTAAAATGCAAAACTATAAACCTTCTAGAAGTAATGTTTGTGACCTTGAGTTAGGCCTAAGGCTGAGTAATTAGGTATTTCCCAGTTTTGTATATAAACAATTCTGAGTTTTTAGTTAAAGATGGTGGATTGAACACACACAATGGACCTCTTCTCCAAACAGACATCTCACTACATGTAAAATAACTACGCTTTTAAAAATGCAAAGATTAGCAAATTAAACGCGAATAAAATAGAAGGAAGGAAATTATACTGATAAGAGCAAAAACAAGTGAACGTAAAAGAAACATACACATAGTGAGAATTTGCAAACTCGAAATAGAGCTATTTGAAGACTATGGCATTGATAAACCTCCAATGAAATTAAGGAAAAAAAGGGAAGAGACACAAATAACCAGCAACAAAAAAGAGAATGTCACTACATATTCTTATTTTGAAATACAAATTGTGTATGCTTAAGGTAAACAATATGACATCTTTATATACATGTATATAGTGAAATGATTATTGCAGTCAAGCTCATTAATATATGCATCTCCTTGCATGGCTACCAGTGTGGGGTGTGTGTGTGTGTGTGTGCGGTGAAAGTACCTGAAATCTATTCTTGGCAATATTAACTATAATCACCATGCTGTACATTAGACCTCTAGACTCATTCATCATACATAACTTTGTACCTTTTAACTAATGTCTTCTCATTTTCCCCCATTTCCTTGTCTCTGGTAACCACCATTCTACTTGCTGCTTCCATGTATTCAACTTTTTTAGATTCTACATATCAGTGAGATCCTGCTGTATTTTTCTTTCTGCGTCTGGCTTATTTCACTTAGCATAATGTCCTCCAATTCATCCACATTGTCACAAATAGCAGGATCTCATATTCTTTAAAAAAAATTTTTTTAACGTTGACTTATTTTTGAGACAGAGACAGAGCATGAACAGGGGAGGGGCAGAGAGAGAGAGAGGGAGACACAGAATCTGAAACAGGATCCAGGCTCCGAGCTGTCAGCACAGAGCCCGACACGGGGCTCGAACTCACGGACCGCGTGATCATGCCCTGAGCCGAAGTCGGATGCTTAACTGTCTGTGCCACCCAGGCACCCCTCATATTCTTTAGACATTAAAAATATCATAAGATGTGGGGCGCCTGGGTGGCTCAGTCGATTAAGCGTCCGGCTTTGGCTCAGGTCATGATTTCGTGATTCGTGAGTTGGAACCCCACATCGGGCTCAGTGCTGACAGCTCAGAGCCTGGAGCCTGCTTTGTATTCTGTGTCTCCCTCTCTCTCCCTGCTCATCCCCCACCCCCATGCACTCTGTCTCTCTGTCTCTCTCTCTCAAAAATAAATAAGCATCAAGAAAAATTTTAAAATGTCATAAGATGTTATATAAAAGTTCATGACAATAAATTTGAAAAATGAAGACAAAATAGATTCCTGGAAAACCACACATACAACCCAGCAAAATAGAAAAAGGAAGATCTAGAAAATTTGAAGACTTTAAATATTAAAGAAATTTCACTCATAATTTAAGACCTACAAAACACTCTAGGCCGGATGGTTTTGCTGGTGAATTGTCCCATTTAAGGAAGACATTGCAACCATCTCTCTTCCAGAGAATACAAAAAGAGGGAACACTTTCATGAGAAAAAATAACAGCAGGTGGCGCTGGAGTGGCTCAATCGGTTAAACCTACTACTCTTGATTTTGGCTCTGGTCATAATCTCAAGAGATTATGGGTCCAGCCATTGGGTTCTGTGCTGACAGTGCAGAGCCTGCTTGGGATTCTCTCTCTCCCTCTGTCTCTGCCACTCCCACAAATGCACGTATGCTCGCTCTCTCTCTCTCTCTCAAAATAAATAAACTTAAAAAAAAAAGATGGGGCACCTGGGTGGCTCAGTTGGTTAAGCATCCGACTTCTGCTCAGGTCATGATCTAGCTGTTCGTGAGTTCAAGCCCGGTGTCAGGTTCTGTGCTGACAGCTCAGAGCCTGAAGCTTGCTTTCAATTCTGTCTCCCTATCTCTCTGCCCCTCCCCCACTCATGCTCTGACTCTCTCCCTCTCTCTCAAAAATAAGTAAATATTAAAAATTTTTTTAAAAAAAGAGAGAAAGAAAGAAAGAAAGAAAAGAAAAGGTAACAGCAGGCCTGGACCCTTTCTTCACAGAAGTAAGCCTGACTGGAAAAATGACCTGGAGTTTCCTTCCTTAGAGCAGTGTTTCCTTGGAAGATGTGGAGTCAAGATACAAGTGAAATGCCATTCATGAACAATTGTTGATGAACCCTGTTTACAGTGAACCCCCCCCCCCCGCCGTCTGTGTGACTGTGCCTGGACCCAGAGAGCTGTGAATTGGCATGGGGGGGGCCAGGACCACAAGTGCCTGGAGGAAAACCAAGGTGGTGCCTTCTCTGTGTTGAAGTGTGGTGGATTTGCATCCCATCAAGTTAGCTGAGCTAGAATTGCTTCCCAGAATTCCCATCCCCGTGAAGTTCCAGGTCCGTGTGGGCTACAGAGACATTTCACCAGAGATCATGGAAGTGGAAGTGAAACAGCAGCCATATTCTTTTTTTTTTTTTTTAAGTTTTTAAGGTTTATTCATTTTTCAGAAACAGAGAGAGACAGAGCATGGGAGGGGCAGGGGAGAGCAGAGAGAGGAGATACAGAATCTGAAGGAGATTTCAGGTTCTGAGCTGTCAACACAGAGCCTGATGAAGGGCTTGAACTCACAGACTATGAGATCATGACCTGAGCTGAAGTCAGATGCTTAACCAACTGAGCCATCCAGGCGTCCCAGCAACCATATTCTTTGATGCAATGCCCTGTTGTGGCCCTCACAGCATGCTTATCTGCTGGCTCACTTGGTTGGTATAGGCAGCTGTTCCAAGCACACAGCTCTTCTAGCTCCTGCCAGAATCTCCTTTGGCTTCTCAGGCTCTGGGCCAGGTACATGTATAGCTCCATGATGAAGGGTGCCAGGAGGTCACTTTCCTCATCTAAGCTGGAGGCTTCAAGACAGAGATAGATGGACATGGGTTCCAGTCCATTCTCATAGGCTCTGATCCATGCCTACAGGTCTTAGCTTGTCCTTATTTCCCCCTCTTCACATTCAAATCTCTTCTGATTGCCTGGTCTGCTGACTTCAGGTTCTAGCACCAGACACAGAAGCAAGAGTTGACCCATTGTTCAACCAGCTCCCATGCTGCGTGAGGTCCAACTCCTCTAACAAATCCCTATAAGCACCCGCACGTTCTGCTTCTCTGATCAGATCCTGACAAATACACAGTCACCTTGATGTAGTCTGTGGCAACCATAAATTCTTCCCTGTGAGTGTGGGGTGGACTAGAAGCTGCATACACAATGGGCGCCTGGGTGGCTCAGTTGGCTAAGCGTCCAACTTCGGCTCAGGTCATGTTCTCATGGTTCATGAGTTCAAGCCCTGCGTCGGGCTCTGTGCTGACAGCTCAGAGCCTGGAGCCTGCTTCAGATTCTGTGTATCCCTCTCTCTCTGCCCCTCTCCCGCTCATGCTCTGTCTCTCAAAAACAAATTAAAAAGTGTTTAAAAAAAGAAGAAGAAGCTGCATGCATGAACAGTTGCCGAGTCCTTCCCCCCAGTGCATCCTACCAGGAGGTACATGCTGTTGATGTGTCTCATCACTGCTAACATCAGCCTTGGTCACTTGCTTAAGGTGGTGAATGCCATTTTCCTCCACAATAAAGTTACTATTTTCACCTTTGTAATTAATAGGCACCCTGTTGGGGGAGACTTCTAGATTACTAATGTTTAGCTGCCGGCATGGTTCCTTGCTGGCAACAATTTTTACAGCGGTGCTTGCCAAGTAGTGATTTTCTATTTCCATCATTACTTCTACATTGATGAATTAGAATGCTGCTATAAGAAAGGGCTTCCCCTTCTCCCCTATTTAATTATATTTTTAAATACTTATTTATATCAGATTGATGGATATTGATTTTATCATGTGGGTTATAACCCATTATTTATTTTGTTCCTCAAATGTTCCCACATTTGGCCATTGGGACCCCTTCAAGCTGACTCCTCTGTCAAAAGACCATCTTCTGATTTGTGTATTTCCTCTATTGTTTATATATTTGCTGTTTTATTTGCTTCTAGGCAAGTGATGAGTTCCTTTTCCTTCTAATTTATTGCTCTTTTTCCCTAAATTTGCAGGCAGAAACTCAACAAAGTTGACTTTAAATTTTCACTCTTGTACAATATAAACATCTAAAGTGTTGGGGAGCATATGTGGAATTTGAGAAACTTAACAGAAGACCATTGGGAAGGGAAGGGGGAAAATAGTTTCAAACATAGAGGGAGGCACACCATAAGAGACTCTTAAATACAGAGAACAAACTGAGGGTTGATGGGGGGGCAGGAGAGAGGGGGAAATAGGTGATGGGCATTGAGGAGGGCACTTTTTGGGATGAGCACTAGGTGTTGTGTGTAAATGATGAATCATGGGAATCTACTCCCAAAGCCAAGAGCACACTATACACTGTATGTTAGCTAACTTGACAATAAATTATATTAAAAAAAAAAGAACTGGATCTTGAAAAAAAATAAAGCACTGGGGACCAAGCATTCTTGTCCCCTCAAAGGTCCTTCTGGCTGGACTGAGAAATAAATTGTTACGAGATAGACTAACAGGAGAAAAACAAATTTAATAAGCATATGAATGGGGAATCCATATAGACATGGAAATTCCAAAACAGTCAGGCAAAATGAGGTATATATATATCATTCTGAACTAAGAAGAGAGTAGGGGTCTGGGACTTCAGAAGAAAGGAATACACTTCACAGGATGATAAGAAGATCAGGGGTTTGATAATTAGTTGTTTGCCCTGCCATACAGATGGGCCACTCAGATAAAACTTCTCTCTGTTAATAACCTTTATTCTGGGAAAGACCTCCAATTTAGATTCTTCTGTGTGATTAAGAAGGATAAAAGTTTCTCTTAAGCCTGAAGGATCTCACGTGCCTTTAGCTCAAAATAATACACACGCCAAAGTGGTATATTTGGGAGGAAGGGGATCTGTCCTGAATCCCTATGAAAGCTATAAATTTCTCTCTAAGCTCTACATTAGCTGCATTTCACAAATATTGCTATTTTGTTTTTTGTTTTTTCCCTAGCTTTCAGTTTAAATACGTTCTAATTTTCCACAGCATTCTTTCTTTGACCCATTCATTATTTGAAAGTGTTCTGATCAATTTAACATATTTAAGAGTTATCCAGATTGTTTTTTGTCTTTGATTTCTAATTTAGTTCCACTGTGGTCAGAGAACATGTGCTGTATGATTTCAATCATTTTGCATTTAGTAAGATTTGTTTTCTTGACCAAAAAGTGGTCTAGTTTGATGAATGCTACATGTACAGTTGAAAAAAGTTTATATTCCAAGGTTGTTCAGTGTACCATTTTACATATATCAGATTAAATTGGATGATAGTAGTGTTAAAACTATTCATTTCTTACTGATTTTTTTTTTTTTTGGTCTACTTTGGCTTATATCAATTACTGAGGGACAGTGTAAAAATTCCTACCTATAATTGATGATTTGTCTAATTCTCCATTAGATTAGTCAGTTTTTGCCTCCTGAATGTTAAAAGTTCTTCTGTTGAGTGTACACACTTATAAGTATTATATCTTCCTGATGAACTGAACCTTTTATCATCATGAAATGTCTCTATCTATGGTAATAGCCCTTATCCTGAAATTTACTTTGTCTAGACACTCCAGCTTCTTCCTAGTTTCTTTATTTTTTTATGACAACTGACAGTTTCAAGAAAATAAGGAAAACCATGAAATGTGGGGTTTACAACATATATTAACATAATAACAATATTATAAAGTATATAAGAGAGTAAAAGGGACTATACTATTTTAAGTTTCTTAAATTATATATAAAAAGTATAATAATAAATCAAGGTGACTTGTAAAAAATTGAAGTTGAATATTGTAATCCTCAGAAAGCAACAAAAAGTTTAAAATACACACAGCTAAAAATCCAATAGAAGAGATAAAATGGAACTTTAAATTGGCCTCTAGGAAGGTAGGAAAGGAAGAAAAAGGAAACAAAGACTACATGGGACAAATGGAAAGCAAACAGAAAGATGCTTGACAATAAACTCATTATATCAATGATTAACAGAATGTAAATGAACTAAACACTTCAATGAAAGGCAGGGCTGGTCAAACTGAATAATGCAAGATCCAACTATGTGTTTTAAATATATGGTCGTTGAATATACAGAAGGAAAAAATGTGAGTTTTTTTAAAAAACTGGTTTTTAAAAAACATGAAAGATTAAATGTATGATACCATTTACATTTGGAATATTAAAAAGCCCAAACATACAGACACCAAGAACAGATTGGTAGTTGCCAGAACTGGAGGGTAGAGGGTAGGCAAAATGGGTGAAAATGGTCAAAAGATATGAACTTCCAGTTATAAGACAAATAAGTCCTGGGGATGTGATGTACAGCCTGGTGACTAACGTTAACAAGACTGTATTGTGTATTTGAAAGTTACTAAGAGAGTAAATCTTAAAAGTTCTCATAATGAGGAAAAAGTTGTAACTATGTAGGGTGATGGATATTAACTAAACTTCTGTGGTGACCATCAGATAGTACACCTGAAGCTAATATAATGTTATATGTATATATGTATATATGTATATAGATCAATAAAACTGGGAAAAATTAGAAAAAAAATTTGGCCATTTTCCTTCAAATACTTTTTCTGCCCAAATATCACTCTTTGAAAACTCTAATTACATATATCTTAAGAGTGCTTGATATTACCCCCTCCCCCCAGGTCACCAGAGCTCTATTCTTTTTGTTTTTCTCCGTGTACTTTAGTTGGGGTAGTTTTTATTGACCTACCTTCATATTTACTAATCCTTTTTTCTGTACTGTTCATTTTACTATTTAGCCCATTCTGTGAATTTTTAACTTCAAGTATTGCATTTTTTTAGTTCTAGAATTTTAATTTTTCCCTTTTTTCATGTTTTCATTTCTGTGCTGGACCCCCATCTTTTCCTTGAATTTCTTGTGATAGCTGATTTGAAACTCAGTCTACTAATTCCAGAATCTTTGTCACCTTTGAGTTGGTTTCTATTGACTTTTCCCCATCTTTTTATGGGCTTCTTATGCTTAGTAAATTTTGATAGTATGTTGGACATTGTTATGCTACATTATTGTGGGACTAGATTATGTAGTTTTCCTTTAAAGAGCATTGTGTTTTATTTACCTTTGTGGTTTTCCATCTGATTGCCTGACATTCAGCAAGTTCTTTTTCTTTTAGCTGTTTGAAATTGCAATTCTTTCCAATACTGTATGATCTTAGGAATCTCAATTCAGCTCAGTTTCCTAATCATTGTTCTCAGAGTGGCCTCACAAAGACTTACCCTCAGGATGCCATTTCAGTGTTTGGCTGAGGACTCAAAGGGACCACCATAAAGATTTCTATGTGTCTTCTCTTCCCAGGTCCCTCCTCTCTGTTATTGTACCTCACAGATTCCAGCTACTGTAGCAGCTCTAAACTCAAATCCTCATTTCATCCACCTAATAAAACCAATGCCCCTATTTCAGCAACAATCTGTGGTGCTATTAGGAGGAAAGCTGGGATAGGTGTGGGACTTCCCATGCTTCCCTTTTTTTGAAGGTCACTTCATATTTCTTCCACAGTGTGATAGTTGTCTAGGAGAGGAAGATAAATGTAATACTTGTTTGTTGTGGCTGAAACTGAAAATCCTCCATTCTACTTTCCCCCATTTTAGATGTGAGTGGATAGTCAAGGATTACCATACACGTGAGTAAATTTTCCTATATCAAGTCAGGATACCAACACTAATAAGCAAACAAACAAATAACTTGAAGGAGGCAGAAACCATGCATGGAAAGAAAAACTTAAAAATATGATCCCACTCGGACTTCAAGCTGTGTTACAAAGCTGTAATCATCAAGACAGTATGGTACTGGCACAAGAACAGACACTCAGATCAATGGAACAGAATAGAGAACCCAGAAATGGACCCACAAATGTATGGCCAACTAATCTTTGACAAAGTAGGAAAGAATATCCAATGGAATAAAGACAGTCTTTTCAGCAAGTGGTGCTGAGAAAACCGGACAGTGACATGCAGAAGAATGAACCTGGGCCACTTTCTTACACCATACACAAAAATAAAATGGATGAAAGACCTAAATGTAAAACAGGAAGCCATCAAAATCCTCAAGGAGAAAGCAGGCAAAACCTCTTTGACCTAGGCTGCAGCAACTTCTTACTCAATACATTTCCAGAGGCAAGGGAAACCAAAGCAAAAATGAACTATTGGTACCTCATCAAAATAAAAAGCTTTTGCTCAGCAAAGGAAACAATCAGCAAAACTAAAAGGCAACCAACAGAATGGGAGAAGATATTTACAAACAACATATCAGATAAAGGGTTAGTATCCAAAATCTATAAAGAACTTATCAAACTCAACACCCAAAAAACAAATAACCCAGTGAAGAAATGGGCAAAAGACATGAATAGACACATCTCCAAGGAAGATATCCAGATGGCCAACTGACGCATGAAAAAATGCTCAACATCACTCATCATCAGGGAAACACAAATCAAAACCACAATGAGATACCACCTCACACCTGTCAGAATGGCTCACATAACAACTCAGGCAACAACAGATGTTGGTGAGGATGCAGAGAGACAGGATTTCTTTTGCACTGTTGGTAGGAATGCAAGCTGGTGCAGCCACTCTGGAAAACAGTATGGAGGTTCCTCAAAAAACTAAAAATAGAACTACCCTATGACCCAGCAATTGCACTACTAGGTATTTATCCAAGGGATACAGGTATGCTGTTTCAAATGGGCACATGCACCCCAATGTTTCTAGCAGCACTATCCACAATAGCCAATGTATGGAAAGAGCCCAAATGTCCATCAATGGATGGATGGATAAAGAAGATGTGGTATATATATACAATGGAGTATTACTCGGCATCAAAAAGAATGAAATCTTGCCATTTCCAACTATGTGGATGGAACTAGCGGGTATTATGCAAGCAAAATTAGTCAGACAGAGAAAGATAAATATCATATGACTTCATGCATATGAGTACTTTAAGATACTAAACAGATGAACATAAGGGAAGGGAAGCAAAAATAATATAAAAACAGGGAAGGGGTCAAAACATAAGAGACTCTTAAATATGGAGAACAAACAGAGGGTTACTGGAAGGTTGTGGGAGGGGGGATGGGCTAAATGGGTATGGGGCATTAAGGAATCTACTCTGGAAATCATTGTTGCATTATGTGATAACTAATTTGGATATAAATTTAAAAAAATAAATTAAAAAAAAACAGGATTAAAAAATATGATCCCAGAAATATAAAGTTCAGAAGACAGATGGAAAATATAAGGAAAAAATTTTAGATACATAATCCAGCCCAAGAAGTCTAATGTTTGGATAACAGGAATTTCAGAAAGAAGAAACAGGAAACAGAGAGACCAAAGGAATAATTCAAGAAATTATTGACACAAGTCTCCCAAAAAAGAGCACACCTTCCTCAACAAGTTCTCTGCACAATTTATGAAAATACACCAAACCAAAATACATCACAATAGAATTCTAGCATACTGAATAAAAAGTACATATTTTATAAGATCCTAGACAAGAAGAAAAACAAAAAACCAGATTTCATTTTAAAAAAAACAACAATCAATTAGAATGGCTTCAGATGTCTCGATAACTACTCTGGGAAAGCAGCACACACCATCACAATAATGGGAGAAAATATACCCCTGGTTAGATATCTATATCCAACAAAGCTGTCAGTTATGTATAAGAGTAAATTAAAGACATTTTCAGACATGCAGGTCCTCAAAAGCATTACCTCCCATGCTTTTGGTTTCTAGAAGCTGTTAGAGAATGTGCTGATAGCACAAGGAAAAAAAACAACACAGGATCTAAGACAGGAGGTTCCAGCCCCTGTCCAGACTGAAGAGGACCAGGAGGCCCCGGGAAAGAGTTCCTCAAGAGGTTCAAGGTGCAAAGACATCTAACATGATTTTACACAGTCAAAAGGAGATTTGCCTAAGTAGAAAAAAAGTTTAGGGATGAAATTCGTGATGAGTACATAGAGAAATAGATGGCAGTCATTACCTCTAGTGCAAACAAAAGGCTGTTCTAGGAAAGGAGAAGTAATTATGGCACCACATGTTCAGCTGTGAATAGCATTTACATAAACATAATGATACAGTGCCTGAATAGCCATCTAGCTAAAATGACAATAAAACTGCACATATTGGGAGATGAGGGATTTAAAGTCGAGATGGGCGCAAGAAGGAAGGGACGTGAGCGAAATTTTCATCTTACATTGTAGAAATGCAATAAATAAAGCTTAAAATGAAACAATCCAGAAGTAGCAATATAAGCATGCTATTTAGACGTATGAAAGTTAATGCCTAAAGAACCAACTAGAAAACCTGACCAGGACATGAAGGGGCTGCTGTTCTTGGTATAATTTTTGCACAATTTCTTATGTCTTTACTTTGCATGCATGCATAACTTCAATGACCAATAATAAATTTAAAACAAATAACAGTGTGATAAGCCATTCTAGGCAGAAATTTATTTATTTGTTTGTTTGTTTATAATTAAGTAGGTTCCACACCCAACGTGGGCTTGAACTCACAACTCTGAGATCAAGCATGTCACATGCTCTACTGACTGAGCCAGCCAGGTGCCCCTCTTTATTTTTATTTAAATTTTATTTAGTTGGGGGCGCCTGGGTGGCTCAGTTGGTTAAGCGTCGGACTTCAGCTGAGGTCATGGTCTTGAGCCATGACCATGGGTTTGAGCCCCACGTGGGGCTCTGTGTTGACAGCTCAGAGCCTGGAGCCTGCTTCGGATTCTGTCCCTCCCTCTCTCTCTCTGCCCCTCCCCCGCTCATGCTCTGTCTCTCTCACTCTCAAAAATGAACAAATGTTAAAAAATTTTTTAAATTTTATTTAGTTAATATACAGTGCAATATTGGTTTGAAGAGTAGAATTCAGTGACTCATCAGTTACATACAACACCCAGTGCTCATCACAAGTGCCCTCCTTAATACCCATCACCCATCTCGCCCATCCCCCACTCACCTCCCTGAGTTTGCTATCATTAAGAGTCTCTTGTGATTTGCTTCTTTTTCTTCTCTCCGCCTGTCCCATATGTTGATTTATTTTTATTTTTAAAGATTATTTCCAAAGAGCAGATTCCTAGAAGTATTAGGGCAATGGTGTACTAGTTTTGAAGTTCTTGCCACATTTTGCCAGATTCTTCTCTAAAAGGCTGGACCAGCTCCATTCCAAGAGACATCTCCGCTGATTTGGACTTGCTTGGCGCTTCCTGAATGTTGCACTGGGCTCTGGGTGACACCAAGTATTGAGCATCTCTGCCCCAAATACCTGCCATTCCTACTGAGCTGTGGGTGACAGGACTGCTGGGGAAGGAGAGGCTGTTGAGGTGGGTTTCTTAGAGAAGGTGACACGGAAACTGGATCTAAAAGAATAAAGAAGAGTTTCACATGTGAGAAAGTCAGGGAAGGACAGAAGAGAAAGATGTTTCACGGTTTGTTTGTTTTTTTTACACGATGGTCAGTCAGGGGTGACCCCAGAGGAGTCCCAAAAGAGGCTCAGGAAAATAAAGTTGATTATTCTCACTGGTTCTAGAGACAGGAGGCAGGGTACACTGTGCAGAACCACATGGGAAAGAGACCAGCATGCTCAGGAGGCAGAAGACAAGAGTAAGGTGGGAAATCTGGGCCAGAGTCTTTCTTGGGGTTTCCTCGGGAAAGACAAGGCAGAGCAAGGTGGACAGTTTAGGATGGGCTGGTTTGGCTTTAAGCTACAGGGGTGGTCCCCAGTAGTGGGTCACCAGGCCTGGGATGATTAAGGCAGAGGAACACTGTCTCCTGGGCTTTAGGGACCAGGTAGAGAAGCTCTGGCTCTGGAACAGTTGGTTTGTAGTTTGCATATCAAAGGCATGCTCTCTGGGTTGGGCCCTTTGCCATTTCGGAGAATTGGCCTGCCCCAGGAGGAATAGTCTCCCTGGCCAGAAAGGTTTTTTGTTGTTGTTTTGTTTTTTTAAAGATGCCAAAGCCTTGTAATAAACAGAAAATAAAAAATATAGGGGCGGCTGGGTGGCTCAGTTGGTTAAGCATCTGACTTTAACTCAGGTCATGATTTCATGATTCATGGGTTCTAGCCCCGCATCGGGCTCTGTGTGTCACAGCTCATATATATCATATATCATATATATATATATCATATGTATATATATATCATATGTATATATACATATATATCATATGTATATAACAACACAGAAGCCAGATCAAATTAGGAAGGGCAGAGGAAAGGGGTCTTTAGGAAAATTGGAATCATGAGGGGAATCGGCCATCCCCTTTCCCCCTTTCCTCCATCAGTTTCTGAGCATGTGTTGGCTTTGTTCATGCAGACAGCTTCTCCCCTGGGTGGAGACATGGCAGCCTCTGTTCTAGGACTGGAGGGAAAGCCATGTCTCTCTGCTCCACATGAAAGGAGCTCCCATTGACCTGGCTTAGGTGGAAAGTCCTGTCCCCCTCTCCCACCCCCAGCATGTACACAGGGATGGGTACCATAACTGAACCAGCAGGTGTCAAGGGCCTAATTCTGTGGCTGATGGTGGTAGTACGGGGCTTGCGGGTGACCCAAAGGCATAGCTAAGAACGGACCCACTTCTAGGCCTTGCTCTTGGCCTCCTTCTGCCTGGAAGGCTCTTCTCCAGATAGAATGGCTCCCTCTCTTGCTTTCCCTCCGTATCTGCTCAAATGTCCCCTTCTCGATGGAAACTTTTCCTGTCTTCTCTCCTGCAACTGCTGCTCACGGTCCTGGCCTTTTGTTTCTCCACCACCTGGCTCCTGTGTCTGTCCCCATGTGCTTGTTTTTGTCCTGTCTCTCCCTTCCCACCCTAGAATATAAGCTCCCTGGAGCAGTGTCTTTGTCTGGGTCCTTCACTGCTATATATCTAGTGCCAAGAACAGTGCCTGGTGTGTGGCAGCTGGTCAGCAGATCTGCAGATCATGTGCCAGAACGAAGCAGTGCGTATAGCAGAATTTTCTTAAAAGAAAGAGGAATAGCACAAACACGGTGTTGTGGAAGAATGGAGGTGCCCTGAGTGGTGTCTCTTGTGGCTGAGGTCCAGAAACACCACATCCCTGAGCTGGTAGAGTCTCCTCTGGCTTCATGGCCTGTGCCCTATTGGGAAGTCTCCTTCCACTTACTGTCTCCCCTGCCCAGGACAGAAGCTAGCATGGGGAATGGGGAAGAGAGTGAGCAATAAAGGGAAGGGTGATGATGGTGCCCATGGAAACAATGGATACCCACTTGGTTGGCCCCTTGCAGGAGTCAGAGGTAGAGCCACATAAACTCCTGGACACCTGTCCCGTCTGAGACATTCCTCTCTCATGTACAGGAAGCTGACTTGTGACCAGTTGTGGATGAGGTCACGGTGAGGAGGGTGATATTGTGTTAGGACTCAAGAGTGCTGCTGACAAACCCCTGAGCACTTGGGAGAAGACTCCAGCCTGGAAAAGGGAGGGCAAGTAGAAATGGAAGTTAATGAGGGATAGCCCTCCAGGTCCTCTGCCCTGCTTGGTCCTTGTCGTGAGGTGGGCTTTCATCCCTGTTGCTCCAATGAAGACGCAGAGGAGCTCAGTCCTAAACACCCACCCCCAAGAGTCTAGCTCCAGGGGGCCACAGATCTGCCCCCTTTGTTTGCAGAGGTGTGTCCCACACATGTGGCATGGGGTGGACACTTCACTGATATTCATGGGGCCATGGGGAGCATCTGGGCTTTGTAAGCAACCAAACTGAAGAGACAGTTGAGTATCCTTTGGGGTGGCACCCAGGCCAAAACATGGCCAATGTGTTCTCTTTTCAGAAGACCACTTCCCAGCAACAGGGCTGCCCAGGATGGGAGAAGCCACCCTGACAGTGGTCAGACCCTGTCTCTGGGGGTATAGTGGAGATCTTTCCACCTCAATTGGCTTGTCTCTGATGAGGTCTGAGGGCTCTGTGCTTGGGGACACTTCTGTAAAAATGTGGACATTGATGCTCACCTGACACTGGGGAGGGTCTGTTAGACTCACCCTGTCCCCCAAAGCTCACAGGACCCCCCGTGTTCCTGGTTGGCAGAGGTGAGGGAGAAATCTCTGAACACAGGCAGCCCCCAAGACAATGGTCCTCAGGGGAGCCCTACGCTCATCAGTAGAGGTAGTCCTCTGACTTCACTAGCACCTCAGCCCCTGAGAGCTTGTGAAAGATCTGGATTCCTGGGCCTGGGAGTCTGCATCCCTAACAACCAGCCCATGGCACTGGGAGAGTGAGGGTCATGTTCTTCAAGGCTCTGCATCAAGTACTTTCAGCCACACACCAGGAAACTACTCAGCCTGGAATTGCTGCTGCCTGGTTTGCCATGCTGCAGGGTCTCTCAGGCAGCCTGTGGGGTGGAGGCCTTGGTCACCCCCAACTGGAGGGTGGGTGTGTCCCTGGGAGCTACCTCCTCCCAGAAGCCCATTCTATTTTTTTTAATTAAAAACAATTTTTTAACGTTTATTTATTTTTGAGAGAGAGAGACAGAGGGCAGGTAGGGGAAGGGCAGAGAGAGAGGGAGACACAGAATCCAAAGCAGGCTCCAGGCTCTGAGCTGTCAACACAGAGCCCCATGTGGGGCTCAAACCCACGAACCTCAAGACCATGACCTGAGCCGAAGTTGGACATTTAACAACCTGAGCCACCCAGGTGCCCCTCAAGAACCCATTCTTTAATGCCCATTGTGCTGAGCAACCCTCCAGCTCCAGGACCAGAGGTCTCCACACAGAGGGGAGGGTGGTAGGCTGAGTAATAGCCCCCAAAGATACCCATATCCTCATCCCTAGAACCTATTAACATTTCCTTATGTGGAAAGAGTCTTGGCAGCTGTGATTCAATTAAAGGTCTTAAAATGGAGACATTATCTTGGATCATCTGGGCAGGCCCTAAATGCAACCACAAGTGACCTCATAAAGAGGAAGGGCAGATGGAGATTAGACATAGAAGAGGAAAAGGTGATGTGACCACTGACCAGAGATCAGAGTGATGCAGTCACAAGCTAAGGGATGCCTGTAGCCACCAGAAGCTGGGACAGGCTAGGAACAGATTCTCCCTTGGCACACCCAGAGGGACCCAGGCCTGCTGACTCCTTGACTTCAGCCCAGTGAAACTGATTTCAGACTTCTGGCCACCAAAACCATGAGAGACTAAACTGGTATTGTTTTAAGTCACCAGTTTGTGATAATTTGTCACAGCAGCGATGGGGCATCTCTTCCAGGAAGCTGTGACCTGGTGTCCTGGCTGTTCTGCTGGCTGGTGGAGAGGACCAGGAGGGGCCTAGGGAGGAGTCCTCTGGGGGTTGAACCCAAAGCCAGCAGCCCCTGAAGACCTCTGCTCCCCCTCAGGCTGTTGTTTTCGGTTATCTAACAAGCCAGGGGCCTCCTAGACCCGCCCCAGATCAGACGTCAGCATGTTGGCACAGCTGGTTACCAAGGCCATCTGCAGCCCAGTTCCTCATGTCCCTGGGCCAGGTGGGTGAGGCTCCGGGCAACCTGGTCTGGCCTGAAGGATTGCCAGCTGGAGAGGGCGTGGGAGTCACAGCTTGTGCTCAGCTCCTCCCCAGATCCTGAGTGGGCCACGACCACCAGCTCTGGAGCCCAGGGTCCCTCTGCTGCTCCCCTGGCTCCGGGCCCATCTGACCATTTCACATATCAGGGCCCGCACATCTGCCTTTAGACTGGGCCTCCTTGAGATTAGAGACTGTCCCTTCTGCAGCAGAATGGTAGAAATTGGTGCTCATTGTGGGACTGCTGGCCCCTGCAGGGGCCTGGGCTAAGCAGGCCTTGCTGCCTGGGGACACAGGAGTGCTGGGCACCTGACATGAGGGCCAGACCCACCTCCTCTTCCCATTCTAGACCTGAAATGCAGGGTTAGGTCTGATCCGACTCCTGCATCCACTACCTTCCAGGGATGGGGTGAGTCGGAGTCTTCGCTGAATGAGCAGTCCTATAGACCTTGAGAAAGCTGATTTATTCAGGAAAGCATCAGGGCCATGTTCCCAGTCTCATTCTGCACCTTGCTGCCTCCCTCCTGCAGGCCCCTCTCCTGCCCACTCCTAGTGGCAGATCTGCGCATTGGCAGGAGAGGGAGACCCTGGTACCTAACTCTGTGAAGACTCCCTAGACTTCTCCAGCATCCTGCTTAGGACTTCTGGTTCCATCAGAAAATTCCTTCATTTCTTGGCTCAAGTCCTGACTCTCCCCCTCCCCCTTGTGCATGTGCTCACACACACGCACTTCGAGGCCACCTTTCTGTCCACTCGGCCTCCACCTAGAACTTCCCTTGTGAATTCCCATAACTATAGGACATCTAAGCTCTGGCTTCAGCCCACTGGGCTCTGAGCCTTGCTGGACTCTTCTGGGCAGGGGCACAGACTTGACCCAAGATAAAAGACATTGCCTGGTTAGTGGTTGATACCCTATCCCCAGGCTTGTGCCTCTGCTCCCCATCCCACCCTCTCCCAGCTCTGCCCTGGCTTCACACTCAAGCAGTCCCCAGTGCTTCATGTGCCCTCCTTAACAAATCCACAGGAAAAAGTCCCTACAAAAGTCCCTGAGTGGTGGGACTTTTCATCTGGGGTTGAATTTATGCCCACCTCAGAAGCAATAACTTTGGCAGGGAATGGAATTCTCTGAGTCAGCCTTTGGGCCTGGGCCCTGTGCCCGCGGGTGCTGGAAAAGGCGATCTCAATAGAACCACATGTCCCCAGAGTAGGACAGGGGAGATCCCTAAGGGAAACATACCATAAGAGGGAGTGGATGCTGGGTGGGCAGAGAGAGCAAATTCTTCACCAAAAGATGCCCACGTTGGCTACAACCTCCTTTGGCACTGCACCCCCCCCCCCCACCGCATTCCCACTGCCAACAGATTGCCCAGATCTGTTTATGGAGCTGCACCTGGCCACCGGGTGGGCCATTTGGGTTACAGGGCCTCTCCAGCACTGCCTCAGCCCCAGCCCAATGTCTTTGTTCCTTTGTAGGGATCAGACTGAGCCAACCAAGTCCTGCCACAGGACCTTCCTCACCTTCCCCAGCTGAAAGAGGCAATGGGGGGCAGCAGGACAGGGAGACATGCCTGTTACTCGAGACTGGAGAATTCGGTCTCAATCTCTCTGATCTCACAACGAGGGGCCCTAATTCCTGTTTACTCGCCTGCACTAGGGTTAGGACAGCTATGAAAGGATGCTTTGCGGGCTAAATGCACTGTTGAAATATAAGTTGGCCAACGGGTCTCCCAGGCGGTTCCCCTAAAGTGACATGGAGTTTGGAGAAGGTGCCTGGGCCAGGATGTGATCCCTAGATCTGCAGCTCCAGGCCCGATTGGTCCCTGCAAACCAAACTCCCACCGGTTCATTTTCAGTGCAATATACGCCGGTCCATGAGAGGCCGCCGGCAGAGGGCGCTTTGGAGCCTCTCTGTCCTGCCTCTTGCCCCTTGGCTTTGCGGCTGATCAACCTCTCTCTCAGGCTTCAAACTTCTATATTTCAGGCTTAATCCACTCCCAGGGGAGCAAGACTGGAGGGTCGAGAGTTCCCAAATGATTCCCTCAGCCCCGCGTAGGCCAACGTGGCTGCTCACGAGTGTCCCTGATCCGTTCCTGAGAGCAGGAGACCCTGGAGAGGTGTAGTGGGTGGGGAAGGGGCTCCTGGCAGCCGCCAAGCACTGAGTACTTGGTAAGGTGCAAAGGCGAGACCCCACTCCCCACAAAGCACCGAATCACTGAAAGAAATTCTGTGTAAGGCCCCATGTTATCCATTGCAGGTGCTGCTTTCAGTGGAGCACCATCCTCAGGAGGAGAGAGCCCTGGGGGTTGGGGTCATCAGGGACGCTTTCCAGAGGACAGAACTGGGCCTGGGGGTGAGACAGTGGGGAGCAGCTGAGGGTGCTTGTGGGCAAGGCCAGGGTGGTGTAGGGAAGGCAGGGCGCACCGCGTGGGCTGGAGCCAACGATGATCTTGGAATTCCCCAGGGCTTTCCAGGGTGGAGTGCGTTGTCCCTCCTATCTTGCTCCTTCAGCACCAGCCACAGCTGGGAAGCTCTGGGCGGTGCCCACAGCCAACTGGCACATTCTGCCTTTCCTGGAGATTGGAGGTGGCCTGAGACGAGTAAGAGAGGTGTCCTGGGGCCCCACACTCAAGATAAGAATGGACACAGCTAAGGGGAAAGGGTGACGAAGGCGGCCACACCCCACCAGCTGTTGTGCAAGAAGAAAGGTGTGTCTCTGGTGAAATTTCAGGGCCAGTGGAAACCATTTTCTGGTCACAGGTCAGCCCCAGCAGGTCTTCTCCCTACTGGCCTAGAAGATTTGAAGTGGGGAAGGTGGAGGAAGCATTTTGCACTGATTGCCAGAGAGGAGACGCCCTCACCCCGGTTTACAGACAAGAAAACTGGAGGATCCCTGGCAGGCGGGAGCTAGCTGGGAGTAGCCTAGGGTGGGTGGAGGAAGGGCCAGATGGGCCCCAGATGGGAAAGGGCAAACCTTGGGGGTAAGTGTAATTACTGATCTGGAAAATGGGAGGTCTGACAAAGTCTGACAGCAGTCAGGGAAGAGAAGCCGATGTGGGCTCAGATAGGGGCGCAGCAGGTCAGGAAGGGCAGAGTCTGGTTGTGGCCTGGACCGGAGGGAAAGGTTGGTCAGGGGGCAAGGCCTCAGGGCCAGAGCAGGTGGTTTAGGAGTACCGCCTAGATCCTGCTCAGAGGCCTCTGGGGATTTCTGGGCCCGGCCCCATCACCCTTGCTTAGTGTTCATTTCCCAGACCCGCCTCCAGGCATTCTCTATGACTCCCATTTGGACCTGTCAGTCTCTCCCCTCTCCATAAGTACATTCCAGTTTCATCTCACAGTTGACTCTGCCTACGAGTCTCTACTTACAAACTACAGCTTACCCAAACCCAGAGCTTTGCCCCTCTTCCAGCTTTATCTCAGGAAGGCCATCTAGGAAGTGTCTCCTGAATTTCTCTGGACTTCCTGGAACTCAATACCAGCAGTAACACAAGTTCATGGTAGGCACCCACTGCCCTCACTATGTGGAACTGATAGTTGTGGGGGAAGACAGACAATAATCAGGGGGAAGGAGCAGACACACCGTGGTGACTTTGAGATCTGGGATGAAGGAAAGGCTCTATGCATTAAATACAGATCTAAGAGGCAAGGCATCTCTGAGCTGGGGACTCAGGGAAGAAGCCTGTTGTGATCTGCAGTCCTCCCCCAGTAGACCTGGGATGTGAAGGAAGGCGTGAGTCTGTCAGAGGACACAGTGGGGAGTACCCAGACAGAGTGTGACAGGTTACTGGGCCCTGCATCTCATACACTGAGAGCCTGGTGGCAGGTTTGGCTTTGTTCTTGGAGCCTCAGGATCCCACCAGTAGGTTCCTAGCAGAGGTGTGTGCTAACTGATTTGCTTTTGAGAAACTTGCTCTGGCTGTTATGGGCAGAGTGGATTGGAGAGGTCACCATGGCAGCCCAGGATACCACTTTGGGGTCATGGAAGTCATCTAGTTTAACATATGTCCTTGGACCAGGGCAAGGAATGCTGAGAATAAAATGTGGATGGATTTGGGGAGCAGAATTCACAGGTCTTGGGGAGTGAGGATGGGGAATGCCCAGGTACAGCCTGCATCCACTGAGGGAAAGCTGAGACAGCAGCCTCAGGGAGCAGGGGGAAGAAAGCCCCAAGTTCTGTGGAATAGATGGGGCAAAACAGGCGTGAGATGCCAGTCAAGGTATGGGTGGAGATGGCAAGTAGATAAGTTGTCACGAGGGCTTGGCTACTCAGAGGAGGGGCCCTGGACAGATGGCAGGAGCCCGAGAGTCCCTGTGGCACCAAGGACGCTGGTCTGAACCACAGGCAAGTCCTGGCTCTCATCAGAGTCAGAAGGGCTGAGTTCAAGTCCACTCCATCACATATTGGCTGGGCCACCCAGACACCCTCACTGCCACCCACCCTCCCTGAGGGATTTCATCTGTACTTGGGACTTGAGTCATCACAGGGGTGCTCCTGGCTCCTACACCTGCACCTCCCACCCCCAGGCTCAGGCACATGCCCAGCTCCTCGCAGATAGTGCACCTGGATGTCCTTAGGAAACCCCAAATCCCAGGAGCCCAAATGAAACACAGTCTCTCCCACCACCTGCCCTGCTCCTGTTCCTCCTGTGTCCTCTATCAGGGGTGTTGTCAAAACAGCCAGAAACCTAGTCAGCACTCTGGACCAGGGCTAGTACCTTTGGACTTTAAGGTACATACAAATCATCTGGAGGTCTTGTTAAAATGTGGTTTTGACTCAGCAGGCTTCGGAAGCCTGAGATTTTGCATTTCTGACAAGCCCCCAGGTGCTGGGGAAGAACGCAGTTGGAAGAGTGCAGCTTTTCTAGGCTTTTCTCTCCTCTCTTACTTCCCCCTTTGTATCCTGCATACTTCCTGAATCTGTCCCCAGTGTTCTCCTCCTACCAGGTCCCATCATCTCTAACCTAGATTGTTATAGCCACCTCCTCAACCAATGTTCCTTTGGTTCCTGTTGTTGATGGGCGTTCCCCAGAGAAACCAAATGTTCCATGATCAGTATGACTTATCCAGTCGTCTTGGCCAAAGTCGACAACAGGGGGAGGGTGGGTCCAGGCCTCCACCCACTGGCCAAGGGCAGGCTGCAGGGTCCAAGGCTCTCCTCACCATGGATCCTGTGCGTGGGGCTGGGGGATGCCCATAGAGCAGATTCTGGATGGACTGCCAAGATCCAAGCTGGGAAATGGACCCTAAAAGGGTCATCCCATCAGTCCCAGAGAGCATGTCCAAAGGTCCTGGGCCAAAGCAAGGGAGAGCCAAGGGTGAGGCCCCACTCCAGGGGGAGGGAGGGAGGGAGGCCTGGTCCCCCTTACCCAGTGCTCTAAATCAGTGGTCTTAGAGTTTCACAGTGTGGACTAAAATCCTAGCTTCCACCTCAGAGATTCAGATTCTGCCGGCCTGGGGAAGCCATTATTTTAAAATTAAAAACAACAAACAAAACCGGCTCAGGAGCTGCAGAGGCCCACCCAAGTTTTAATGCTGCCGCTCTGGGTCACTGATGCCAATGGCCCCACCTGGTGGCCTTCGGGTGAGTTACATGGCGTTCCTAAAGGAAGGCTCCCAATGTGTTCCCTCCTTAGCCCTAGGATCATTGGCTTGCTACACACAATATCTCTTCTGATATCTCCAACAACCCTTTGTGCGAGGGATCCAAATCCCCATGTCACTGATGGTGAAACAGAGACTCAGAGAGTGGAGGTGATGGCTCCCAAATCATAAACCTGGAGGGTAGAGGAATCAGGGTTAGATTCCAGGTCTGTCTGAACCCCAGTGCTGTCATCCGTGCCAATGGCTTATAAATCTGCCTGGTAGGCAAAATCACCCAGGGAGCATTTTCAAACCAGAGGTGAGGAATCAGCCATGTGCACGTGGTTACTCTCCCTTCTGTGACACACACAGAATGTCAAAGGCAAAGACAACCATGGCCACCCAGGGTAGAGGCTGGCCCTGGAGCTAGAGTGGGCTCTGGAGACCCCTCCCTGCTAAACCAGGCCTTACCCCATCAGTTTCTGGATCATTAGGGGTGCCTGGGGGGTCTCAGGGAAGAGGTGAGGTCTGTGGGGAACACTTGGAGGCTCAAGGCACCAACCAGAGTTGGGGGGGGTCAAGTCAGCATTTTAACAACTGGTACACACGCACACACACACAGGCATACACATACACACACACACACATACACAAATGTACAAGCATGCGGAGAAGAGCAGTAATACCATTTCAAAAGCTGGAAGGCAGGCACTTGAGTGGTAACTGACCTAGCAGAGTGCATTGGCTGGGTATCTACTATTTTCCCAAGACACTGTTAACATGAGAGTAAAGGAATAAAGGCCCTATGAGCCCCCAATACAAAGAAAAGGGGCGGGGGGTTGTCAACAGCTAAAGATTTCTGCAGAAGAATAGGGAGTAGGTGAATTGAGCTGCAGCAGCATTCTCTGGGGACCCCAAGGCCGTCCAGCCGAGAGGGGGTTCGGGTGCCTAGGCCAGGTGCAGATGCTTTCTGCAACCCTGTGCTCTGGGGACAGAGTCAACCCCGTAGTGATGGCTGTCAGCCAGCAAACTCTGCCCCCAATATCCTGGTCGTTTCTTCCCCTGTATGTGAACGGAAGAACGAGAGCTACTGGACACGTGAGGAAAGCCAGCTTCCCGAAAGGGAGAGATGGAGAAACAGAGTCCTACATGGACTCCCAGAGACGCAAAGATGATTCTGGGAGTGGGCAAGGGGTCAGAAAGGAAAACACTAATTAGAATCCCCAGAGAGGGGACACCTGGGTGGCTCAGTCGGTTAAGTGTCTGATGTTGGCTGAGGTCATGATCTCACAGCTTGTAAGTTTGAGCCCCACCTGGGGGGGGCGGGGAGGCTGCTTTGTATCCTCTGTCTCCCACTGTGCCCCTCCCCTGCTGGTTCTCTCTCTCTGTCTCTCTCTGAATACTTAAAGAAAAAAAATGAGAAGAATCCTCAGAGAGGTTACAGACAATAATGCATATTCTATTTTCCCCCTGAAAGATTTCTGTGACTCGCTTTTTCCTCCTAGTGTTATTTTTGAGATTTATTCATCATATGTAAATAAACCAAGTAGTTAATTTTTTCAAAGTGCCTTTGTATGCCTATTCCACAATTTATTGAATGACATTTAGGTTGATTCTGTTTTGCCTTGTTTTGGTTTTTCAGTTACAAATGATGCTTAATTGCTCTGTAATTTTGGAGAGTTACTTTGAACCTCTCTAGGCTTCTGTTTACAGGCACTTTCTCAGTTTACAGATACTTCTCTGTAAAAAAATTTTTAATATTCATTTATTTTTGAGAGAGAGAGAGTGAGCAGGGTTGGGGCAGAGAAAGAGGGAGACACAGAATCCGAAGCAGGTCCCAGGGTGTCAGCACAGAGCCCAACACAGGGCTCAAACTCATGAACCGCGAGATCATGACCTGAGCTGAAGTTGGACGCTAAACTGACTGAGCCACCCAAGGCACCCTGATACTTCTCTGTAAAGAGAGGAACTGTAGAACTTACCACATAGGTTTGTAATGAGGATTAAATGCATTCATAAATGTAAACCAGCAGTGGGTCTCAATCAAGTGTAATTTTGCAATTTTGTACCCAGGGGACATTTGACAATGTCTGGAGACATTTTTGGTCTTCCTTGGGGAAGGAGACCACAGCTATTACTCGCAACTGGTGGGCAGAGCATAGGGATCTGCTAAACATATCCTACACTGCACAGGATAGCTTTCCACCCAAAGAAATCACCCAGCTCAAAGTGTTAGTAGTGTCAAAGTTGAAAAACCCTGAAATAGTGCATGGCACAAAATAAGCAGTCAGTAAATATTAGTTATTTTCTTAAGAGTTGCAATGAAAATTCTTTTTCTAGGGGGCACCTGGGTGGATCAGTCAGTTTAGTGCCCTACTTTGGTTCAGATCCTGATCTCACAGTTCGTGAGTTCGAGCCCCAAACTGAGCTCTGTGCTGACAGCTCAGAGCCTACTTTGGATCCTGTCTCCCTCCCTCTTTCCGCTCCCTCCCCTGCTCAAGCGTCCACTTTCTCTCTCTCAAAAACAAACATTTTTTTAAAGTAAAAATTAAAAGTAAAATTGTATTTCAGAGTGGTGTCTGGGTGGCTCAGTCTGTTAAGCATCCGACTTCGGTTCAGGTCATGATCTCACAGGTCATGAGTTCGAGCCCTGGGTCAGGCTCTGTGCTGACAGGCTGCAGCCTGCTTTGGATTCTATGTCTCCATCTCTCTCTGCCCCTCCCCCACTTGTGCTCTGTCTCTCTCTCTCTCTCTTAAAAATAAATAAAACATTAAAAAACAGCAGAAAATTATTTTTATCTTCCATATATAATCATAGAATCTCTCACAGAAATGTTCACGGCCTTCAAATACTTGTGGAACATTTACCAAACTTGTTTTATTCAGCCATAAAGAACACCTCAGTAAATTTTAAAATGTAGAAATTATACAGAGCATTTTCTTACCATGAAGAAATAATTGAGAAATTAAATTTTTTTAACATTTATTTATTTTTGAGAGAAAGAGACAGAGTGTGAGCCAGAAAGTGGCAGAGAGAGAATCCGAAGCAAGCACAGAATCTGAAGCACACTCCAGGATCTGAGCTGTCAGCACAGAGCCTGATGCGGGGCTTGAACCCACGAGCCATGAGATCATGACCTGAGCTGATGTTGGATGCTCAACCTACTGAGCCACCCAGGTGCCCATAACTGAGAAATTAACTACAAAAGGAGAGCTTCTTCCTGTTTCATCCCATCCTCCCACACCTACCAGAATTCCAGAGCCATCTAGAATTTTTTAAATTTCATAAGTAACTATTTTTAAGGAAGAAACATAGAATAAAATATTAATTTATAAAGTGATATCAATGATAATATCATATATTAAAAGCCATTGCATGTAGCCAAAGGAAAATTTACAGAAAAAAAAAGCAGAGTCTTAGGAAACTTTATCAAATAAAAAAAAAAAGAAAAGAAAAACATGAAATAAGCAGTCATTTCTAGAAAGAAAATGATTAATAAATACCAACAGAGTAGGAGGAGGAAATTAGTGAACTTAAAGAAATTAATGAAATAAGAAACAAAAGTAGCCCTGATAAGTATTTTCTAAATACCAATAAAATAGACAAAACTCTGACAAGTATGCCTTCAAGAGGGGGAAAAAGCTGGAAACAAGGGACCCCTGGGTGGCTCAGTCGAGTAAGCATAGGACCCTTGGTTTTGGCTCAGGTCATGATCTTGCTGTTTGTGGGTTTGAGCCCCACATTGGGCTCTGTGCTGACAGTGTGGAGCCTGCTTGGGATCCTCTCTCTCTCTTTCCCTCTCTCTCTGCTCCTCCTCCCTCTCTCTATCCTTGCATGCACTCTCTGTCTCTCAAAATAAATAAACAAACTTAAAAAAGAGCTAGAAACAGAAATAGGTAAATTTAGGAATGACGAAAAAGATAAGTAAGACCATATGTATGTAGAAGATAAAACATTGTAAGAAAGACAGCTGTGCGGACAGCTCAGAGCCTAGAGCCTGCTTTGGATTCTGTGTCTCCCTCTGTCTCTACCCCTCCCCCACTCATGCTTTGTCTCTCTCTGTCCCAAAGATAAATAAACATCAAAAACAAAAACAAAAACCTCAGAATCTAACCCTGGCACCACAACCCCGGCCAGTGGATCCATGGGCAGGAGCAGAGCTACAAAGTCCCCAGCCAGCCCAGTCTCACTCCACAACCAGGGCACTGGGACAGTGCTCTATACCTGCAGTGGCAATGGCAGTGGTAAAGCCTTGGGGTGTTCTGGACCCCACTCCACAACCAGGGATTTGCGAGTCCCCTGAAATGGGACAGCAAAGCAGCTATGTCTCCCTGCCCTCTACCCAGTGGCATTAGGAGACCCAGGTCCAGTGGCTTCGGTTCACCCCCATCCCCTGCAAACAAGTCACCCAGGAACAGCAGTCAAACCCAGGAAGTTCCTCCTGACCCCAAAAGGGTAGCTGGCACTGAGCAGGGGCCCAGAAGCACCAGAAGGACAAAGCCAATGAGAACATGGTAAGGGTTCAGAAAACTAAAGCTGCCACCAGAACTAAAGACATAAGTAGACACAACTTACATACTAAACTTTGTGACTGCCTGCTGACATCGAAGATTCAAGGGGGATTAAGAGTCCTCTCACACACTAACCAAAATATGAAAGGCACTATAGAAAATCATTTGTCATTCCCAGAAGAAGGAAAATCACAATCCAATTGAGGGAAGACAATAGACCAAGGCCAACACTGAAATAAATCAGTTTCTGGGAATACCTGACAAAGATTTTAAAGTAGCCAGCATAAAAAACGATTCAACAATCAACTACAAGTCCTCCTGAAACAAATAAAAACTTGAAAGTCTCAGCAAAGAAAAAGAGGTTATCAAATAAAAAAGAAGAAGAAGAAGAAGAAGAAGAAGAAGAAGAAGAAGAATCAAATGAAAATTATGGAACTAAAAGATACTATACCCCAAATGAAAACTCACTGGATATACTTAGTAGAAGAGTGGAAATGAAAGAAGATAAAAGCAGTGAACTTGAACACTAACAGAGCTTACTCAATCTGAGCAACGAGAAAAAAATAGACCGAAGAAATAATGAGCATAGCCTCAAGGACCTGTGAGTATGATAAAGGATTCATGTCGTAAAGCTCCCAGAAGATAAGAAGAGTGTGGAACTGAAAAGGTGTTCGTAGAAATAATGGCTGAAATTTTCCCAAATTTGAAGAAAGACATAAACCTACAGATTCAAGAACTGAAGAGAACCCCAAATATGAAAACCCAAAGAACTCCACACCAAGACACATCGTAATTAAACTTTTGAAAACCAAAAACAAAGAAAAATCTTAAAAACAGCTGAAGAGAAACAATGCACTACCCCACAAAGGAACAGTGATTCAATTGACAGTGGATTTCTCATCTGAAATTATGGGGGGCCAGAAGGAAGTGGCTCATTTTTCAAGTGCTGAAAGAAAATATCAACTCTGAAGGCTAAATCTAGTAAAAATTGTCCCTCAGAAATTTAGGGTGTATAAAGACATTCTCTGATGAGATAACAACTAAGAGAATGTGCTAGCAGACCTACCCTTAAAGAATGGCTATGGTGCCTGGCTGGCTCAGTATTCAGAGCGTGTGATTATTGATCTAAGGGTTGTGAGTTCAAGCCCCACGTTGGGTGTAGAGATTACTTAAAAAAATAAAATCTTTAGGGGTGCCTGGGTGGCTCAGTTGGTTAAGCATCTGACTTTGGCTCAGGTCATGATCTCATGGTTCCTGAGTTTGAGACCTGCGTAGGGCTCTCTGCTGTCAGCACAGAGCATGCTTCAGATCCTCTCTCCCTGCTCCCCGCCCCCACCCTTTCCCTGCACATGTGTTCGTGCACATGCTCTCTCTCTCAAAAATAATAAATAAATAAAATATGAAAAAAGAAAAAAGAATGGCTAAGGGACACTCCCCAGAAATGAAAAAAAAATGACAGAGGAAACCAGAGCCCTCAGAAAGGAGTGAAAAACAATGGAATTGGTAAACAAAATAGATTATCCTTCACCTCATCAGTTTCCTTAACCATAGTTTATGACTGAAGCAACAGTGATAGCACAATCTGCTGTAGTGCTCAATGTATGTAGAGAAAATACTTAAGAAAATTATATTTTAGGGACGCTTGAGTGACACAGTTGGTTAAGTGTCTGACTCTTGGTTTCAGCTCAGGTCATAATCTCATGGTTCATGAGTTTGAGCCCCACGTTGGGCTCTGTGTTGATAGCCTGGAGCCTGCTTGGGATTCTCTCTCTCTCTCTCTCTCTCTCTCTCTCTCTCTCTCTCTCTCCCTCTTCCCCACTTGCTCTGCCTGTCTCTCTCTGTCCCATGAACCATGAGATTGTGACCTGAGCTGAAACCAAGAGTCGGATGCTTAACTGACTGAGCCACCCAGGTGCCCCCAAAATACATAAAATTAAGAAAAAGAAAAGGAAATTATATTTTATAAATTAGAAAGATAAAGGAACCTAAGTGGAGGTAATTGTTCTATACTTTACACAAAATGGTAAAATGTTGACACCATCAGGCTATGATTAGCTTACATATGTGGACATATATGATAACACCTGGAGCAAATGACTAAAAAAATTATGCAGTGATACACTTAAAAGCTTTATCAATAAATCAAAGTGAAATTCTAAAAAAAAATGTTCAGGGCATTGAAACACAAAGCAAGGGGAAAAAACAGAGGAAGAAGGAGAAAGACAGAGAACAGACAGAAAAATAAAATGGCAGACTTAGCCCTAATGTATCAATAATTGCTTTAAATGTAAATAGTTGAAACATACCAATTAAAAGATTTGGAAGGGTGGCTTAAAAAATGATAACCCAACTATATATTGGGTATAAGAAATTCACCTCAAACATAATGACATAGATAGGTACAAAATAAAAGAATGGAAAAATAGTATCTCCAGGCCAAGATAGTTTCACTGGAGTATTTTACTGAACATTTAAACAATTAACACCAATTTTACACAGTCTATTTCAGAAAATAGGAGAGGAGGGACAGACACTCATGAACTCATTTTCTGAGCTGGTATTACTCTGATACAAAAACCAGACAAACATAACACAAAAAAGAAAACTACAGACCAATATCCCACATGAGCGTAGATGCAATCAGCCTCAAGAACATTTTAGTGAATTAAATCCAAGAACACGTGAAAAGGCTAATACGTCACAACCACGTGGGACTTATTTCAGGTATGTGAGGTTGCTTCAATATTTGAAAATCGTGAAGGAAAGATTGTATCAATTTACACTGGAAAAGCATTTTCTTGAACTCAACCACCAAACCATTCATGATAAAAAGTCTTAGTACACCGAATAAAGAAGGATTTCCTTAACTCCATTAAGAGCATCTACAAAGCCTATTATTGCCTACTTTCCCTCTAGGATGGAGAATAAGGCAAGGATGTCTGCTCTTACCAGTCTCATTCAGCATAGTACTAGAAGTTCTAACCACTGTGACAAAGCAAGAAAAAACAAAACAAAAAGCACACAGATTGGAAAGGAAGAAATAAAAATGCCTCTACCTGCAGTAACATGATTGTCTACATAGAAAATTCCAAAGAATATACAAAAAATCACCTGGAACTAATTTGTGAGTTCAGTGATGGTAGAATACAAAATTGCCATGCAAAACTCAATCATACTTCTATATACTGACAATAAATAAGTAGAGATCAAAATTAAAAATACCATTTAAGATTGCTTCAAGGCAACGAAATACTTAGGCATAAATTTAACAAAACATGCACAAAATATTAACTGTAGGATGAAATTTACAAAATGATGATGAAAGAAATCAGTGAAGACCTAAATAATTAGAAAGACATACCATGTTCAGAAACATAGTAAAGATGCCAATTTTCCCAAATTCGTCTCAAAATTTCAGCAAGGTTTACTTTATAGATATAGAAATGCTTATTAAAAATATTTATTATTTAGGGGCACTTGGGTGGTTCAGTTGATTAAGTGACTCTTGGTAGCAGCTTAGGTCACAATCTCAGGGGGTGATATTGATCCCCACATCAGCAATGAGCCCCTGCTTGTCATTCTCTGCTTTTCTCTCTGCCCCTTCCCCGCACTCACTCTCTCTCTCTCATAAGAAATAAACATTAAAACAAATACTTACAATTTATATGAAAAGGGCTCTACAATGGCCAAAACAATTTTTATTTTTATTTTTTTATTTAAAAAAATTTTTAAGGTTTATTTATTTTTGAGAGAGAGAGACAGAGTATGAGCAGGAGAGGGGCAGAGAGAGAGGGAGACACAGAATCTGAAGCAGGCCCCAGGCTCTGAGCTGTCAGCACAGAGCCTGATGCAGGGGCTCGAACTCATGAACCACAAGACCATGACCTGAGCCAAAGTAAGAGGCTTAACCAACTGAGCCACCGAGGTGCCCCATAGCCAAAACAATTTTTGAAAAGAAAAATAAAATTAAATGAGTGAGAATTAAATTAAATGAGTGAGAAATAAAATTAAAGTGAGAATAATCATTCTTCCAGATGTTAAGACTTTCCTACCAGCTACAGTAATCAAAGCACTGTGATATCAGCAAAGGGATAGTCACATAGATCAATGCAACAGATAGAGAATAAAAAAAAAGTAGACCCACACAAATGGTCTCAATTAATTTTTGACAAAGGAACAAAAGCAACTCAACAAGAGAGGGCAGCCTCTTCAGTAAATAGTGGTGGAGCAGTTGGGCATCCATAACTAAAACAAACAAATAAAACCCTTGAATGAAGCCATCCATTTTATACAAATTTTAACTCAAAATGGATCATGGACTTAAATGTAAGATATAAAGCTATAAATCTTTCAGAAAAAAAAATGAGAGAAGATATTCTGGATTCTGTATTTTGGCAAAATATAGTGGCAAAGAGTTGTTAAATTTGACACCAAGAGTGTGATCCATGAAAGGAATAATTGATTAATTGGACCTCATCAAATATTAAAGCTTTTGCTCAGCAGTAGACCCTGTTGAGAGTATGAAAACACACTGGGGCACCTGGGTGGCTCAGTAGTTTGAGTGTCTGACTTCGGGTCAGGTCATGATCTCACGGTTCCTGAGTCTGAGCCCTACGTCAGGCTTGCTGCTGTCAGTGCAGAGCCCGCTTTGGATCCTCTGTCCCCCTCTCTCTCTGCTCCTTTCACGTTCATGCTCTTTCTCTCAAAAATAAATAGAACATTTTTTTAAAAAGAGTATGAAAACACAAATACAGACTAGAAGAAAATATTTGCAAATCACATATCTGACAAGGTACTTGTACTTAGAATATATAATGAACTCTCAAAACCTGACATTAAAAAGACAAACAGTCCAATTAGAAAGTGGGCAAAAGACACACAGAGGCGTTTTATCAAAGAAGACATGTAGATGGCAAATAAGCAGATAGCAAATGGAAAGATGTTCAACATCATTAACTATTAGTAAAAGGCCAAATAAAATCACAATGACACATACCTATCAGAATGATCAAAATAAAAAATAGTGATAACACAAATGCTAGTGAAGATGGGGAGAAACTGGATCACTCATATGTTACTGGTGAGAATGTAAAATAATACAGTATAATATAATTTTTAAAAATTCTATCTTGGGGCACCTGGGTAGCTCAGTTGGTTAAGTGTCTGGCTCTTGATTTTGGCTTGAGTCATGATTTCAAGGTTGGTGAGATCGGGCCCCGAGTAGGACCCTGAGTTGGACTCCAGTTTCGGAGCTTAGGGTTCCATCTCACAAATCATGAGATTATGACCTGAGCCAAAATCAAGAGTCATTCGTTTATCTGACTGAGCCACCCAGGTGCCCCCCCCACCAGTTCCTTTTAAAACAAAAAATGTAGTTATCATATGAACCAGCAATTACACTCTTGAGCCTTTATCACAGAATAGTGAAAACTAATTTTCACACAGAAACTTGTACGTGAATGTTCTAGTAACCGTATGCATAATAGCCCCAAACTAGATATGATCTTAATGTCTTTCAACTGATGAATGGTTAAAGAGTGGTATGTCCATACCATGGAATACTACTCAGTGATAAAAATGACGGAACTATTGACACATGCAAAAACTCAAATGAATGGCAAGGAAGCTATGCTAAGCCATCTCAAAGGGATACAAACTGCATAATTCCATCTATACAACATTTGTGAAAAAACATAATTAGAGAGATGAGGTTAGTGGGTGACTCGGGCTAGGGATGGGTTGGGGAGAGGAGGATGTGGCTGGAAAAGGGCAGCACAAGAGAGTCTTGAGGTGATGGTACAGTTAAGCATCTTGATTGTGGTGGTTCCATGAAGCTACACGTGTGACAAAATTGCACAGCTACACACATACATGCACATGTAAGTGCATGTAAACTGATGAAATCTGAATAAACTCAACGGTTTGTGCCTGATGTCAACCTTCTGGGTTTGATATTGCACTGTTAATATCAGGGGAGGTTGGGTGAAAGTTGCATGGACCTCTCTGTGCATTTCCTTGCAATTTCATGTACATCTATAATTATCTCAAAATGAAAAAAAAATTTTTAAGGAGGAAAGGAACTCCTATGAAGGAAAATAAACAATGAAAAACTTCAAAAATCCTCAAGTCTCAGAAATTGGCATCAGCTATATCTTCAACTGAAAATTATGGTTTTTTGGTTTTGCTTTGTTTTTGTTTTTGTTTTTTAATTGTAAAGGAGGCTAAACCAAGAACAGGAGAAAGCACTCAGAAGAAATTAGACCCAGGTCCCCTCCCCTGCTCTGCTCAGCCAGATGTCTGCCCCTCCCCCACCCTGTTTTTTTGTTATTTGGTTTTTGTTCTCTCAAGAGAGTAAAGCAGAGGGTTTCTCTATATTTATTCATATTACTCAGCTGTAAGGATGCTGGCAAGTGAAAGGAGGTTGGAAAATTTAATCTTTATTCCGAAAGAAGAGTTATCCTATGGTCCCAGTACAACATACCTCTTAGGCCTCTTTAAAAAGCTTTAAAAAAAGGAAAGCAAGATGATGGTGGATATACGGCAGTCACTGGTTCTTGTCCATCCGGTTTTCTAGGAACACTGCCGTCTCCCTTCTCCAGAGTAGAGTAAGTTATTGGCCAGCCCAACTGGTAGTCCTTTGTCTACTGCCCTCTACAGCTTTGTCCCCACCTACTGGAAGGTGTATTTTCTTTTGTGATCACATTAGATTTGGAAAGTAGAGCACCTACTCCCAGCTGGTGCAGGCTTGAGAAATTGGGTGCTGCTTTCAGGGTTAAATAATTATGGAGTTATGGGCCATATTGGTGGTTCCTTTGGCAATACATTTCCCTCCAAAACCTACTAGGTTTCCAGTCTCTTCTCATTTTATTCATTCCATATAAAAATACTCATAACCAAAGATCTTGCCTGGACATGGTTTTAAAATCTTGAGACTTGAGTCATTTCCTTATTTGCTTCTGTGGTCTGCTCACTACCAAATTTCACAACCTAATGAAATTGAGGCCATTTTTTAAATAATCAACTTAGTTTGGAAGGGCAAACTTGCTGGTGTTGCCCCACACCAGCAAGCTGTTGGTTTCTGCATGACAGGGCATCAATCTTATCTCCTGCCAAATACATACCTTGATTCTGGAAGAATTCAGCCTAGAGCTGGGATGGTGTTGCTCCTCCACAAAATGCTCAGAAACTAGGCTTCTTCCAGCTTCTATTCTTACTCTGACACTGTGGGCCTCTTTCTCCTGGTCAAAGACAGCAGCTTCCAAGTTCCAGGAAGCAGGACAGAAGAAAGGCTAAGGGAAGGAGGCAGTGATAGATGGGGCCTTCCTTGGGGACAGGAAGAGGAGGTACCCTTTGTTGGAAGAAGTGTGCATGTGGATATCTCATATACAGAGGGGTGACCGTGACTGAGATGGTTGTCTGCTTAAACAAATTCATGCTGTTCCTTCCATTGTATAGACTGGTTGCTGTGAAGCACAAGAATGAAGTAAGTTCTTTCTAAACTTATGAAATCTTTCCCGTCTTTTTTTGCATTTGGTGGTAATATGAGACTAGCTCTCAGCAGTGGAGTGTGGGAAGTTCTGTGGGTGACTTCAAGCTGAGCTAGTGAAGAAACACACAAGCACAAGCTTTCTCTCCACCTCTTCCCTGTTGACCAGGTGGACCAAAGCCTAGGGCTGGGGTTCTTGGCATTTTTTTTCTTTTTTAATTTAAATTTTAGTTAGTAAACATACAGTGCAATATTGGTTTCAGGAATAGAATTCAGTGATTCATCACTTACATACAACACCCAGTGCTCATCACAAGTGCCATCTTAGTACCCATCACCCATGTAGCCCATCGCCCACCCACATCCTTCACTCAACCCTCAGTTTGTTCTCTATTGTTAAGAGTCTCTTGTGGTTTGTTTCCTGCTTTCCTTTCCCCCCCCCCCATTATATGTTCATCTGTTTTGTTTCCTAAATTCCACATATGAGTGAAATCATATGTTATTTGTCTTTCTCTGACTTATTTCACTTCTTGGCATTTTTTACATCACGAACCTTCTTGGTAATCTGATAAACTCTACAGACCCCTGGTGCACCTGGGTGGCTCAATTAGTTAAGTGTCCAACTTTGGCTCAGGCCATGACCTCATGGTTCATGGGTTCAGTCTATGAGCTCAAGGTCTGCATCAGGCTCTGTGCTGACAGCTTGGAGCCTGGAACCTGCTTCAGATTCTGTGTTTTCCTCTCTCTCTGCCCCTCCCCCACCCAAAAAGTAAATAAACATTAAAAAAAAAAGTCTATAGACCCCTGTGCAGAATAATGTTTTTTAAAAAGCATAAAATAGAGGTGCCTGGGTGGCTTAGTCAGTTAAGCATCTGACTCTTGATTTCAGCTCAGGTCATGATCTCATGGTTGTCAGATGGAGCCCCACGTCAGACTCTATGCTGGGTGTGAAGCCTGCTTAAGATTCTCTCTCTCCCTTTCCCTCTGCCCACCCCCCAAATAAATAAAAAGCATAAAATACAATACATAGCATTACAAAGGAAATCAGTTATATTGAAGTACAGTTATCAAAATATTCTAAGTGTTATGACATATTTATGCATTTAAATAGAGTATCAAATAGCAAGATCTACTTGTGGGTCTCATAGCTACCACATTCTCAAAGTATGAATGAGTGAAAATGATATTTCAAGATATCCCCAACATTTTCTGTTAGGATGATGAAAATGTTTTCGATTGAGGGAGAGGGGATTGCTCAACATTGTGAATATACTAAATACCATTGAATTGTACACTTTATTTTTTTATTTATTTAAAAAATTTTTTTAACATTTATTTACTTATGAGAGACAGAGAGAGACAGAGCATGAGCAGAAGAGGGGCATAGAGAGGGAGACACAGAATCCAAAGCAGGCTCCAGGCTCTGAGCTGTCAGCACAGAGCCCAATGAGGGGCCCGAACTCATGAACCATGAGATCATGACCTGAGCCGAAGTCAGACACTTAACCGACTGAGCCAACCAGGCACCCTTTGAATTGTACACTTTAAAATGGTTAATTTTAAGTTATGTGAATTTCACCCTAATCAAAAAGGAAAAAAAGATTAATTGGGAGTGGGGGAGATCTCCCCAATGACTATGACAGAATAATGGAACTGTCAGGCTGGGGTTTCCACTGGGGATAGTCACAGGTACTACTCATAATACTGGGATTGTTACCTAGATTCAAAATGGCAGCAAATGTGAAAATCTTCCCATCTGGCTTCATAGCATCCCACCTTGAGTTCTATGCACAGATCCCTTGGGAGTACTTGCCCCACATCTTTACCTCCCCTCCCTACACCCCCCTCCCCCATAAGAACTCTTGTCCTAGGGGATGACAGAGCCATAAGAGGAAGGGGCCCACGTCCCTGAATCACTGCATGGAAGAAAGTCATCTGCTGTAAGGGTTGTTACATGAGCAAGATATTTTGTATCTGTTTATTAAAGCAGCCAGCATTACCCGGAGGCAGTAAGTTACTATTTCTGCCTAAATTATGAGTCAGGTCTCTATCCTAGAAACCGAATAAATCCTAATAAATTCAGAAAGTGACCCACAAATCAAATTATACATAAAGACCCTTGAGACTCTGTCACCTCAGCCCCTCTGGATGAATCCCCATGGCCCCAACTATCTCTGGAGGGACCTGCATTCAGACTCCTGCTAATCACCCCATGTATCCCATAATAAGTAGCAAAGTAACAAAATATTTTTCAGCCGAGGTAGTATCGGTGATTAATCTCCCCTTAGGCTTTAAATCAAACACCCCTAATGGCTGCCCTACATTTGGATTTTCAGTCTTGGGAGTAAGTACTTCATCCAGTAAGCGTATTTGAAGGTGTTTGTGTATGCTTGTTTGTTTACTTTGTTATTTAAGGCCAAAGCATCATAATCAATTCACATTTTTAGGGAGTGTGGCTGGGATTAGACAGAGAGGAGATATCCACTTTCTTCTTCATGCCTTTCTGCTGTTTGATTTCAACCATTTTTTAAACTATGACCACAAATTACTTTTACAAGGAAAAGGGTGGGTTGATCTTAGAAAAAAAAAAAAAATCACATGCACTTAAAACCAGAAATGGATTTGCAGCTTTTCCCTGTTCCCATTATATCTCTAAGGTGAGCCTTCAGGGAGAGAATCTGAGTTCTGAAATGGGAGAACCCCCTCTGCCTCCCACGTTCTGAGGCATCAAGGAACCTTCTAACTCTGTGCACTGGGAGTGAAATCAGGACTAGATGGATTCCTGGAGAAGCAGCTGACAGGGTGTATGAGTGTGCGCAGCTCAAGGCTTGATAGAGAGACCTTGGACCTCTGCTTCTTTCTGCCTTTCTACATCTAGTCCTCTTTCCTCCAGCAAAAAAATCATCAGTTTTGAGTGAGGTTGAAGACAATCCAGGTCCAAGAGTGGGTGTGTGGCTTCTTCTTGACCAGGGTAGGACATTGCCCTGAATGTGGCATTTGGTTCAGGGATGGAAATGAGAGTCAGGCCCAGGATGTCTGTTCATCTGTTGAGGAAAGCTCTCCCCACTGGCTTTGAACTTGGTAGAAGCTGGCACCCATGGCCTCTGATGATGAAATCAACATGGAGGTGAGCAGAGCTGAGAATGAAATTAGCCCCCAGATCAAGCCACACCTGAAGCTGGTGTATTATTTCCTCACCCTTTAAAGCTATTTGGGCCAGCTAATTCCTTTCTTATCTTAAAGCTGTTTAAGTTAGATTTTTCAATCAATCTCAGGCTAAAACAATGGACAAAGGACATTATAGGGAGATATGACTGGGATCTGAAACTTCATCTATTGTATTATGTCCTATGTGAAGAAAACTGTGGTCTGGAGGCTTCGAGCCCAGAGAAGATGAGCAGGGTGTATCCATGTTTTTGGCACTGAGTGGGGATGAGGGATCTTGGTCATCAGTTCTGGTCCCTAGCTAGCAAGTCTCCACCCTGAGAGAAGGCATCAGACTATTGAAGCTGAGTGGCCAGGGTCCATATTTCAGGCTCATGCAGCAACCTCTCATATGACTTTGTGTTTACAGGCTGAAGGTGCATGGATTTTCCACTGCAAGCACTCTGGTCACACAGTGGTTGGGGCTTATCGTGCAAATGAACCTGCTTCATTTGGAAGTCTCCTGTGGATTTTAGTTATTGGAGTCAGTCTGATCAACACTGCTCATTTCTGGGGACCCTGACAACTCCAGCTGCTGGACCCATCAAGTTATGGTCCACATCCAAAATTGACCCTGAGTTTGAATTCCAATGCTCCAGGCATGTGTGAGAAATAGACACCACACCAACATTGGTGATCATGGCCAGCACTCAGTTGTTTGTCTTCCTTATTCATCCACCCACCCATTATCCAATACATTTAGTGAGCATCACATTATAAGTATTTTGTTTGCAAGTGACAGAAGCCCAACTCTTTGAGCAGAAAATGCATTGATTGGACATGTACCTGAGATAGGTCACAGGCTAAAAGGAGAAACTACTGAAACTGGGACCTTGGCGCCCAGCACCAAGATTCTATGTCACCAAGACAATCTCTGTTCATCACTGTGTCATCTCTCCACTGACTGACACCAATTCATACTGTCCTAGCTTAGCATCCCAATGGAGCCAGAATTCTGTTCCTGTGTCCACAAATCAATCCCAGATTGGTCCTGCGTCAGTTACATGCCTGGACCTGAGGGGCAAGGTTCTCCTAATAGAGGAAGAAAGTGGGAAAGCCTGCAGGTTGGAAAGACTCAAAAGCAACCCCAGTTGGTGGCATGGAGGCAACATGAGTTAGACTCACGTGAGCAGCTCAGAGCCTGGCAGGGGAGATAACAGCGTCATCTGTTAAGTGCCCTTATAGAGGCAAAGATGGAGGGGGGTCTGAGGAGAATGACTAGCTCTACCAAGAAGGCCTTCCCAGAGGGATGAGATAGAATCTGCTCCCATTCTCTGGCTGTCCCCAGCTCTTCCTGAGGAATCCCTTCCTCACTCTCAATACATCTAGTTCACATGGGGCTGACCAGGGTTAGAGATGGGGCTTAGGCTAGGTCAGTGAGAGCCTGTCCTGGGCTTTTTGCTGGAATGATTAGGAAAGAGGTACTCTATCCAAGTGGAGAAACTGGTAGAATCTGGTAGAAGCAGATGCTAGTGGCCATCTTCCCTACCTGGTCACAAAGCCTGTGTGAGGACCCTGGTGTGGAGGTACAGAGTGGAGGGTGGGGGAATGAGATCAATTCTTGGTGACATCTTATGATGCCCGAACTTTTCAGTTACATGACACCTGAATCCATAAATGACCTCTTTCTGCATAAAGAAAGTCTTTATGCAGAAGTCTTTCTACTTGGGTTGGGGTTTTACAACTTGCAGCAGGAGGTCCTGCCTAATACATGGGTCTCTTTGATCTGGAACTGGAAAGGTGAGGCATTTGGTGGGTTTCTCTTCAGAAAGAACAGGACGTGGGCACCTAGGTGGCTCAGTGGGTTAAGCATCCAACTCTTGGTTTTGGCTCAGGTCATGATCTCATGGTTGGTGGGTTCAAGCCCCACATCGGGCTCTGCTCTGACAGTGTGGTGCCTGCTTGGGATTCTTGCTCTACCTCTCTCTGCCCCTCCCCTCTCAAAATAAATAAATAAACTTTAAAAAAAAAAAACCCAGGAGGGAGGTTCTCAGGCAAGGGACCACCATTGGTACTCTCTCTGTGGTAGTCCCCCGAGATGGCATCAAATAAGCCCATCTTCCCTGTATGTACATGCAGCTCCTGCCTTGCTTATGTCTTCCCTTCTTGAATCTGGACTGGGCATGTGACTGCTTTAACCAATAGAATAGAGAGAGTGATATTCCTTAGAAGGCCTGCCAGCTTCCCCTTCCTCCCTTGTGGAGCCCTGGGTTGCCAAGTAGGACATTCAAGATAACCTGCTGGAGGGAGAGGCCACAGAAAAGCAGGAGGATGAGACATTACACAGAGATAAGAGGTCTCACTGGGGGTGGGGGGGGAGTGCTCTAAGGGGGCAGACAGCCAATCCCTAGCCACCATCCCAGGTGCAGGCATGAGAGACCCCCAGTGAGACCAGTAGAGCTGTCTAGCCAGGCACCGGAATCATGAGATTTCATAAATTAGTTGTTTCATGCACTAAGGTTTTTGTTATGAACTCCCCTCCTCCATCCCCACTGTGCCAATTGTAAAAAGTAGCTCCCTCTGGAAAGATCAATTACAAAAATGGCACCTCACTGCCCAGGCTAGAGCACAGGTTGCCAGGGCACAGTACTCAAGGCGGGTGCAGAGACCCAGATAGATGTCAGCTCCTCAGCCAGGCTGCACAATTCCAGTACTCTGTGGTCTTAGGCTGGGAGATGTGGAGGGATGGGCAAGTGTAGGTCTGCACTTGTTTTATCAATCCCTTACCCTTGCTGGGCTTTGCTGTTGCCCTGCCTTGCCTGTCCAGTGTCCTCTGGCACTTGAAGATGGGGCTGTCGCTTGAATTCTTGGAAGAAGACAGGTAAGGACAATCCCACGGAGGTGCTGGAGAGGCAAGTATGGAACTCAAACAGCTTTTGCCCTTCCATCTTTTCCTGGCTCTTCCAGTTCTCCTCTGCCCCAGCAGCAAGCTGCCACCCATTTCCCATGTCCTGTAGCCCAAGACAGCCTTCAGTGTGGGGATGTCTCACTTTGTTGCTATTGTTAATTCCTGGAATCAATTTCACACATTTCTTGGGGGTTGATTTTTCAAGAAGGAGCCAGTGGCCCATCTTAGTTTGCCATGTAGGTCTCTCACATCACGCCCCTGAGCATGCCTCTCTAATGGATTTGTTTGTTGGGTGTCTCTCTTTTCCCTAGACTTTGAGCTTACTCAGGGCAGGGTGGGGTGTTTCATCTCTACATCCTGGCTCCAACACAGGGGCTCCAACCGCCAGTTAACCGACGTGCACTGATGCAAGCATCATCAATTAGCCCAGTCCTTTTCCTGCTCATCTTCAATCATCACCTGAACAGAATATCTTGATTTTTGAAGGCAGCCTCGGACAGTTACTCCGGCTGGGATCCCACCACCAGAACTGTCCCTTAACTTGCTGGACTGAACGACCATTAATGGGCCGAAACGGGCCATTAATTTTTTTCTGCATATGTGAGGCAAGAGGAATCGTGAGACTGTTCACGATTTAATGTCTCGTCTTTAATCAGATCAAGGCACTGGCTAAAGTCCAAAGTCTGAGAACTGGTCCATGTCTTCACGTGATTGACAGGAGAACGAAGGGGAAAGAGATCGAGGAAAACGAGGGAAGAGAGGAGACAAAAGTGAACAGCCTGAGACACACACAAAAAAAGGGGGCGTGGGGAGGGTAGATGGAAAAACGGAGGACCGTTAAGGAGAGGAGAGAGTAGGGACCGAGCAGGAAAGGAGCGGAACAGAGCGGGAAGAGCAGCGGGAGGGCTGGCCTAGGAGCGCGCCGGACAGGCGCACCGCTGTCCAGCGCGGGGGGTGAGAAGGCGGGGCTTGGGAAACTACGAGAGGGGAGCGACCCACCCCGTCGGACACCGAATGGTCGCGCCCGGCGGCGGCGGCCAATGGGCGGCCGGGATGTTGGAGCGGCGGCGGCGGTCGGGGTGCTCGCTGGCTGGGGGACGGCGGCCGCCGCCATGATGCTTGTTTGCTTTCAATGAAAACGAGGGGGGCGCGAAGGAGGAGGCGGCGGCGTCGGTGGCGGCGGCGTCGGCGGCGCGGAGGCGAAGGCGGCAGTGGGCGCAGCGAGGAGGGCGAGGCCGGGAGCCGAGAGGGCGGGAGGGCATAGTGGCGGCCCGTCGGGGCGCCTGAGGCGGGCGGCTGACGCGGTGGCGCTCGGAGGGGGAACAAAGAGCGGCGGCTGAGGCGGCGGAGGAGCGGCGGCGGCGGCGCTGCAGCAGCGGGCGGGACTGGTATGGTGGTTCCACAGGTCAGACCCCGCTGCACTCACAGGGAGGAGGCGGCGGCAGCGGCGGAGGAAGGCGGAGCACCCCGAGAGGTGAGGGAGACGGACCCGAGGCCTGGCCGGGCTCTGCTGCCCGCACTGGTCGCGCACCGCCCCCGCTCGGTCGTGCCCCCGAGACCGAAGCGCGCGGGGTCTTAGCGCGGGCAACTTGAGTTTTGTGGGTAGCGAGCCCGTAGCTTGGCTGAGCTGGCGGCTGTTTAGGGGGGAAAGCCTTTCTCCGATCGGGCTGGGTCCCAGGCCGCGCCCCCGCGCCCAGCCCGGGGGCGGGGGGCGTTGATTGACGGCGGGGACTGGGGGGCTCAGGGCGCGGGGGAGCGGCGCCCGGGCCCTGGGACCCCGACTCTGGTCATCCCGAGGAGGCGGGTGGGTGTTGGGGACTCTTGGCCAGGATGGGTGGCAACTTTGGCGGAGTGGCTGTGTGGGATTGTGCGCCGTGGAGTGTGGAACTTCGCAGTTACCGCAACGCGGGAAACCAACTGTTGACCCTCTACCCCAAAAGTATTTAAAATTCAGTTTAACGCAGATTTGGGGGGAGGGGGTAGGTGTGACAATGACCTGGTTGAAGAGGCACTTAGCACCAGATTTGAAGATTTATAGTATTGCTCAGAGCTCGGAGATAGCCCTAATTAATTACTTGAAGCCGTTTTCTCCAGTAACCCCGAACCTCATCCTCCTTTTTATATTTAAACACCAATCGTTATTGTCTTTGTAAACTTTTTGACTTTTTCCTTTCTCATCTTCTCCAGAGGGTCTGCTAACACCTGTAACCTTTTCTTTAACTGTTACTGCAGATGACAACATTGTGAATAGTCATCTTGCTTGATCTTCTTTGAATCACTGTGTTAAGCTGACGTTGTTTAAATAATCTGCTTGAATTTGAGTTCCTGCACTTACCATTTTCTAGGTGGATTGTATTGTTAGTGTTAGTGCGGAATTTCTTGCATTCTTGTGTCTGGAAATTTAATTTTGGAGAGGAAAAGAGGGAATATGAACAAGTGGCAAATAAAATGGCATCTATTAGCACTTTTTTTTTTCACAATCACTAGGGTTTACTATTTCAAAACAGTGTTGTTGGCTCTAAGAGTTGATATGGTCATTGATCAAGAGGTTTTGAAGACTTTTGTAATTGCTGTCAGAGCGGTTATGACAGTCTTCAGAATGGGATGACTTTTAGAGTTAAAATTGCTTAATATTTTTAGACCAGTGATCTGGCCCAGTCACCTTGCTTTAAACAAAATATTTGTAAAGCTACATGTGGAAACTGAGACCTAAAAAGGTTAAAGTGATTTGCCCAAGGTACTTTTAAAGGGAAAGGACCAGGTTTTGTGTGAGTGTGAAAGCACATCAAAGAGTGATGTAATTGGTGGGGAGGGCAGAAGGTGTTTTAATGGGTAGAAGTTATTTGGGATAGATGTGTCTGTTCAGTTCTCAGGTGAACAAGATACTTAATGAAGTAGTGAAAACAAGGATGGGCTAGAAGACAGACATTTTCAGGAAGATTCACTCTCTGAAAGTTGATTTTTGCATAGTTTCAGAAGTGTCTTGATCAGTGGGATGTAGATGAAGAAGCCCTTTTGAATGCCTGTTTTGGTTGTAGGTGTATTCAGGTTTCTTAAATCTTGGTAGATCAAAACTACAATTATTGGAAAATTTCAGACTATTTTCTCTTGACTAGGAATGAAGTTGGTTATAGAACTTGGTCCTGACTGCAAATAAAGGCATTGTAGGAATTTGCCTACTGTACTGGTTTATAAATACGAATTTTGGTCCATGCTTAGGCACTGCCAGTGCAGGACCTGATATGGGGCTTGAACTCACTAACCGTGAGATCATGACCTGAGCTGAAACCAAGAGTTGAATGCTTAACCAACTGAACCACGCAGGTGCCCTGAAGCATAAACCTTTTTCATATCGTAGTGCACTGGAAAGGGATAATATATGTAAGGCATACTGGAATAAATGGTCAACATTACTCACAGCCGTAGCCTTTGGTCCATGAGGGGTGAGGGACCACTAACTTTCCTATATGCTTGCTCATTGGGAAGCTATGCTTTTAAAATGCTTATCATTTTGGAAAAGTCCAAATAGGTTCAGTAAGGATACATATTTTAATGCAGAAAAGACTTAGATTTGTGGGCCTGCAGCACTTATTTGCGTTTTTTTGTTGTGAATGGAATTCAGTGCTATGTAGAAAAAGGTTCCGATTTCAGTTTTCAAATCCTCAGCTTCCACTTTTGGCTTATTTTTTTTTTTGCTTTCACCTTGCCTGCTACTCACTTTCCAAAGGTAGCCAGTTTACAACAAGTGTGATTAAGGAAACACCATGTGAAATTAAGATATACTTGATAAATTAAACTGTAAACTTCCTGTACACAGAGCCTGGCGTGTTAAAGTACAATGGAATGCACCATATTTTGGTTTTTGAACAAGTAATGAAAAGGAGTAGGTTGTTTGTATCCAGAATGAGGACCCATGTGTAGGCTGCCTTAACCTTACCCTTCTCTGGCCTTACCTCTCCGTCATCAGTTTATATTTTCTGGATAACTTCAGTTGGATGTCAAGGAATAAAACGTGCTGGACACGGTATTGGACCCTGAGAGTTCAAAAATGAACACTACCTAGTTTTTGTCATGTAGTCTCTAGTTATCATAGGCGCATGAAGTGCTATGAGAGAATAGAAGAAAGAATAAATTCGCAGAAGGCGTGGGGCCAGTTTACAGAAAATAACAGCAGAATAGGTGTTTGTCAAACTGGGGAGAGGGGTCATTTCAAACAGAAGGGAACGGTGGGTGCATTCAGGTGCCAAAAGTTGGGCTAAGACCCAATGGTGAGGTGTTAATGGAACAGGAAGAGTGGCCTGCAAAGGTGTGTCCAGCCTAGATTTTGAAGGACCATGCTTGCTCAACTAAAAATGAGGTTTATATCTTTATCCTGTAGCAAAGGAAGGAACCAAAATATTTTTAGTATGGGAGCAAGGTGATTTATAGACCACTTTGGCATCAGTGTGGAGGATTGAGTGGAGGCCCTATATATAAAAAAAGTCACATTTTAGGTACTGTGGAGTTAATGATTCTGAATTTTTTTAACTTGGATATAGTGTCTGTTGTGTTCTGTAGTTCCTTTTATAGTGGACTTGAGGGTTTGCCCAATTGCTTTACAATGCTGGGTAATTTAAAATCAAAATGTCAGGATGTTTTGGAAGAAGTTAAAAGCAGTCAAAACAATGAAACCCATAAAATGGTACACTTGAAAATTCAGGCACTGAGAACTTGTTTTTTGAGTTCTGCTTAGGCAGACTGTAGAGCTTAAGCTGGAAAAAACAACTCTCTGCTCACCAGAAGTGGGAGGCACCAACTTTTAAAGATTGCAACTCTCCTAATAGTCTATTGGGACATAGGCCATATGTATGTGAAACTTGTAGGAGGGCAGAGTTTTCTCTCCAGTAATTTACTGCAATTGGAGCATTGAAATTAAAGTCTCTGAGCTCATGATACAGCTAGCTGTTAATTTATGTAGCCTATTCTGCTGTGTAGCAACATACAGGTTCCCAAAAGCTACCATGGTGTGCAAGATTGTGCAGTAAAAACTACAGGCCTTGTGGGGGAAAATGAGATTGGAGTCCAACACTCAAAAACTTAGTGACTTATTTTGAAAAAGGAACCTGATGAGAATGGTAGCAAAGTTTTACACATGTGAAATGGCTAAGGAGTATCTAAATATTCCCGTAAATGTGGCACTTTACATTGAGAAAGACCTCATTTGCTTGTGGAAATGGGCATCAAAATGTTTGCTGTTTGTTACTTTGAAGTGGTAGCAGGCAGGTTATCTGAAATCAAATGGAATGTTTAGTAACACCAGATGTGGGTGGGTGGGTGTGTCTTGTATCACACACATGGAGAACTGTCTGGAGGGTGGGTGTTTAAGATGAGTGTGTTTTGTGTATTTCTGCTCAGCTCAGTTTGGCTGGGTGCAGTTTTCTACCTTCGTTTAGTGCGGTAGATGCAGATGAGAAATGGCATGCAAATGAGAATTTTGCGTTACGCTTAAATTCCCTAATATATCAATCACACTGGAACAAACTCACATTTCAGAACAAGCAATAAAGCAGAATTAATTATACTTGAATACAGCATTTTAAAATAGTACTGAAACGCGGTTCAAAAAATACCCAAACACCCATATGTTAGGCACCATGTATAGACTTGCTATCCTTATGGGGCTTATGGTCTTTTGTCCCAAGTGGGGTTTATAGTGGGGTGTAAAGACAAATGGACCAATAAAACTCTCACAGGTTATACAGTAATAAGGAGTATACAAAGCAAGTGCTAAGAAAGGAACAACTAATTCTGCTTGGGAAACTTGATAGAGTCATCTCCGAGGTCTTTGAGCTGAGTTTTTAAGGGTGAATAGGCACTTGCCAGGCTGAGTAGGACTTTTCATGGAGAAGGAATGATATTTGCAAAGTCAAGTTACATACGACTTTGGCTGTGAAACATAGGACGCAAGGATGGGAGGGATAGGAGGAGGGGCCAGAAACAGTTTGTGAATAGTCTAAGGCTCTTTCTTAAAGTGTTGGGACTTCTGTCTGTATATCCTGAGGATCCACTGAGAGGTTGAGTGGATAGTAGTGGGGCAATTGTGTGTGACACACTTTTTTCAGGAGAGTAAAAATACGGACAGTGGATGAAAGGGGTCAGAGTTCATTTAAGTCCTTGTGAGAGGCTAAGGATATCAGCATAGGAGCTGGACAAGAATAGGATAAATTTGAAAGATACCAAATTAGGGACAGACAAGCAATGAGTTATAAAAATAGGGAATTGAGTACCACTCAGAAGGTTTTTAGCTTGGGTAACTTGGTATGATTTAACTTGGGGGAAGTAGAGGAAGAAGAGCAGATTTGGAAAAGGGAAGTGGAATAGGTTGCTTTTGCATCTGACTTTCATATGCCCATTGGGTATTTAGGTGCACTATGTCTTAATAGGTATCTGGACCAGAGAATGGTTGGGAATTTTAAAGACTTGGTTAGTATATAGTTAGTATTGGAAGTTTGGAGATCACTCAGGAAGAGTGTATGAACAAATGCTTTTTACCTTTTTTTAGGGAGGTAGAGTCCCCATTTGAGAATCAGTTGAGAATTATGGCTCCTGCTGAACAGAATAAAAATATGCATACACTTAAGTGTGAAGCTTACTTAATGAAACACAGGATAATATAGGACAGGAAGAAGAGGTGACCAAGGGAACCCTTAGGAACAGCCAAAAATTACATTTTGGACACAACGGCAATAAAATGGTTAAAGAGGTAGGAGAATAAGAGAGTACAATTACAGATGCCAAGAAAGGTAGGCGTGCCGAGCAAGAGGGAGTTTTCAGTGACGAGTGACGGCCAGGTTTAGGGTAGGATGAGCTCTGAGAATAGTTTAATAGGATTTGGCGGTTAGATGAATATAAGCAGAGCAAATTTTTCTGGGACCAGGGAGGTGGAAGTCAGACTGTAGGTTAGGCTGGGGACAAATGGGAGGTTAAGATGGAAAAATGTTATAGACTGCTGTTTGGAAAAGTTTAGAGTGGGAAAGAAGGAAAGGGGGTAATATAAAGAAGAGGACAGGGTTGACTGAAGGTAAACACCTATATTTGTTGCCTACCTTATGTTTTCCATAAGCCCAAAACTTAGGAAATTTCTATATATATTTATATTTCAGACTTTTCCCTGATATATTAGCTGAAATGATGAACTTTTTATTGGATCACATAAAGCTTTTTCTTTGTGGACTTTTATGTGATTTAAAAAACAAAGGAAAAATTTCCTCATTGGAGGTGGACCTGATGTGAAATCATAATATTAGAACTTTCAGTCTTCAGTTACTGAAAGCCTAAAATTTACTCTTCATATTCCCTTGCTAGATTTGTATTTGTCCTGTGCTCAGCAGTCTGCAGTTGAGTTAAATGTTTGATGTACTTTTAAATGTAGAATAGTAGCAAAGAAGGCATAGTCATTTTCTTTCAAAATTATTTGCTACACATATATACCTTACAAAGTAAGCATATGGAGATCTAACAAAACAAAAATTAGACAGTGATCTTTGTATCTAAAAGGAGTATTACAGGTGATTCTCTGGATACATCTAGCTGTCCCATATAGATTTTTTTTAACTAGGCAGATTTTGAGTGGGGGTGGTGTGGCGAGATAGATGAAAAAGGATATTAGAGGAGTCCTTGCTAATTAAGACCAAATAGAAACGAAGATTTATTCAAGTTAAGTCAAAAATATTTCTTGCATTCAGCTTTTTGGGGGGCAATTTTTTTTTCTTTCGTAAGATTGTGTATGGTTGTATGCAAACACCACAGCATCATAAAGCAGTATCTGATGAAGCTAACTGCCATGTTTTGTGGACTGAAAGCTTCTTTTGTATATTTTCATCTAAAATTGTTGAAAATTAAAACTGTACTTTATTTGGGACATCTAAAGAATTATCATTTGGTTTCTAATTTTAGGGAGACTAGAGATATTCAGACTTAGGGATTTGCAGTCAAAGAAAGAAGGAGCTTTGTTGAATGCTAATGATGTGGTACGCATTGTGCTTTACATGTGTTATTTTATTTGATCCTCATACCAAAATTGTGAGGTAGATATCATCTTATAAATGAGGAAGCTTTAGCCTTAAAGTTGAATGTAAACATATCTTTCTTGATATCGGTCTGTTTGACTCTAGTTTGTGTGTTTTTGTTTTTGTTTTTTTTTTTGAGAGTGCAAGTGAACAGGGGAGGGGCAGAGGGAGAGAAAGAGAGAATATCTTTTTTTTTTAATTTTCTTTTTAACATTTATTTTTGAGACAGAGAGAGACAGAGCATGAACGGGGAAGGGTCAGAGAGAGATGGAGACACAGAATCTGAGGCAGGCTCCGGGCTCTGAGCTGTCAGCACACAGCCTGATGCGGGGCTCGAACTCACGGACCGCGAGATCATGACCTGAGTCAAAGTTGGACGCCTAACTGACTGAGCCACCCAGGCGCCCCCAAGAGAAAGAATATCTTAAGCAGGCCTGATGTGGGGCTGTGTCTCAAGACCATGACATTGGTCTCAACCTGAGTTGAGATAAGAGTCAGATGCTCAACCGGCTGAGCCACCCAGGCACCCCTCTAGTTTGTATTAATTTCACTGTACATCCCCCACTTCCGTCCTAACACACTCTCATGGTGCTGTGGCTTAGAATGGACCTTTGATATACATTTGATGATATAGGGAGACCCAATTGCTGCCCCAAATTTATAACCATTTACATTGGTGGCTGATCTTGTTGATAGAATGGAACTACCTGGCAGATTCTTAATATTTGTGATCCTCTTAGGTTATGGATCAAAAACTTCATGAGAGTCCACATAAGAATACTATTCATGCTGGCCAAAAATCCAGTTTTAAAGCATTTCATTGTTTTGGGAAAAGGCAGTCACTTATGTGGTCAGAAAGCAGTGCATAATGGAACTCCATTTCAACAGAGTTGCTTAAGATTTCTTTCCAAATCTTCTGAAACATCACTAGGTAGCTTCAGAGCAATATTGTAGTGTTATTATTGATGATTTGTAAGGTCAGCATTTCATGAATAATTTTCTTGTAGGGGAAAAAAGGACTAGTGGGTTAAAACATGGCCAGGATATTAAAACCTCCTAAGTGATTGGATATATAAATTAGAATAAATGTTGAATGCCTCAAAGGCCAAAATCACCACTAGTTGGTGGTAGCTAGACTATCATGAGTTGTAAGAGAGAGAGCAGCAAATTATGGAAAATCTGACAAAAGATAAGAAGGAAATGAAGAGATTTCTGTTGGCATCCATCATTTGGTGCTGAAGCTGTAAATGAGATGGTTGTTTACAGCTTATCTCATGCTAAGGAGCAGATTTAGGATTGGTGGCCCCCCTTACCTTGCCGTTTTGATCTTGGTGAGGTTTTGACTTACTTACCCTGCTTATTAGTGGGCACTTACTTAGCTTTTGCTGATTAGATGGCAAATCTTACTTGTCTTAGTATGTTGTACTTTAACTTCAAATATAGAATAAAAATCTAACCTAACCTGTATTTGCTGTGTTTTCATAGTTGTGTTTTGAGTTAATTTATTGGATTGACTGAAATTGCTAGTATTTCAACAATTTTTAAAAATATATTTACTTATTTTTTTAAGTAAGAGAGCGCAAGTGGGATAGGGGCAGAGAGGGGGGGACAGAGGATCTGATGTGGGCTCTGCGCCAACAGCAACAAGCCTGTTCTGGGGCTCAAACTCATAAACAACTCACAAACCACAAGATCATGACCTGAGCTGAATTCGGATGCTCAACCAACTGAGCTGTGCCCCCCGAACCATTTTTGACCTTTCAAATTGGTAGTTTCCTATGGTTGTTGCACAGGAAACTTCTCTCTCTGCTTCTCTGACTATATTTTATACTCACTCGTGTGTGATTGGGCCCATGCACACAGTTAGAATTGCGTTGTGACAGGAGTCTGGTAACAGGCTGTTGCAGGCTGTCTGTTACGGGCTGGGCACTGCGGATGCAGATGGGTATGCCGATCTTTTCCTGTTAGAGCTTGGTTTTGACTGCTACATCTGCTGTTCAGCTCTATGTTTTGGAGGAATATTTTACCATAATTTAAAAATCGCTCCATTTTCACCAAGGTCTTTTACTGATTGGAAATTTTAAACCAGTTTGGACTGGAACTTATTTTTGTACTACTTGAAAAAGGATTTAAGGAAATTGTGTGTGAGATTTTAGGAGGGGGAGGTGGCTACAGAAACCTCAAGTTCTTAAAAATATTACTAAGATGTTATTTGTCTTTTTCGTTCTTAATCTCTTAATGAGTGTACAGTGGAGTTTTCCAGAAGCTAAAAAAAATGATGTGTGGGATCTGATCAGATTGACTTCGGAGCAGATATGCAAATCCAGCTGTCTTCTAGTATGTCAGACATTAAAGAGACTTGCAAAAATGCAAGACAGTGTCATTCTTCTCACAAAATTTTACTTTGTTTTCAAAAATAGTTCCTTTTCATAAAAATGTTTTAACATGGGATGGTTGTATATTTAACAAGTTAATACATATTTAAAATTTTCTTAGTTGTAATTTCTAGGATGACAAATGTTGATAGGTATAACCTACATAAATGAAAGCTCTTTGGGGGTATTTGTGAGTTTTTAAAAGTATGTAAGCATTCTGAGATGATAGTGTTTGAGATCTGCTGTCTTAGAGTATTAGGCAGAGGTTGGGAGTAGAGAAGGCAGGTGGGGAGTAGCTTGGAAAGATGATACATCTGTGAAGGAAACTGGAGGGCTGATGGTCTCAACCACACAATATTTGAGGAATGAACATGAGATCTTGGCTTTATCAGTGACAGAATTCTAGAGTAGTGTGAAGAGCTAGATTGTCCTAGGTTCAACCCCCCCCCCCCCCCCCCCGCCCCAGCTCTACTACTTAACAAGCATGTATGACCTTGGCAAATGATTTAAACCCTTGTGTCTTCATCTAAAATACAATGCGATATTATCTAACTCATGGGCTGCTTTGAGAATTGAACTGAGAGTAATAAAAGTAAATGAGTGCATAGTGGTTAGATAGAGCACAGACTTGTGGATCAGACTTGGGTTAAAATCATAGTTGTGCCACTGGTATCTCTGTGACCTCGGGTAAGTTACTCATTCTCTGGACCTTCCCTTCTGTTTGTAAGGAGAATAGTAGTATTTACTTACAGGAGTCCTGAAGGGTTAAATGAGACCATGTATGTGAAGGGCCTGATAGGCCTGTCACGAGGTGAGTGCTCAGATAACATTGGCTGTTACTGCCAAGTGCAGAGTGTGGCAGATGGGCAGTGCAACACAGTTTTGCCGTTACCCCCATCTGTTTGAGGTTTGCTCTTAATCTGCTAGGGCATGTCACTAAGATTATGTTTATACAATTTAATCTTTAAGTTTGTCCCCTTGATTCTTGTCCTAGAACCAGTACTCTCGGTTTTTGGTCCTTTCTGTCTGGTTTTTCTAGATTTTGCTTTCAAGGTTAGAAAGATGTTAGTTTTTCTTATTGCTGGTAAAATGGGCCCTGCTTCTGTTAGCACACTTGTCTCTTACAAATGTTTGCTATCTCTTTTTTTTTTTTTTAATTATCACAGCTTCTCTCCTTGAATTCTTATAATTATTCACCAAGCACTTACTATTTGCCAGGCTCTGAAGAGAAAAAATATTAAAAATAGAAGTGCAAGGAGCTATATTAGAGTAGGTGAGTGAGACATAAAAGAAAAAGTCAGGTGTGGTTAAAGATACTCTTATAGAAAAAATCTTCAAGGTTCGGAAAAGCTCAAAGCAGGGAATGATAAGCTCCGTGTTTGGGAGGGATAGGGAAGGAAGGACCTGTTTGAAGTCGGATATCTGATTTGGCATTTGAAGATGACCAGAGTTCCTTAAGGTATCTGGAGGAGAGGGAGAGATGGCATTTCAGGCAGGAGCGATAGCATATGGTAAAGCACAGAGGTTTGTGAGAGGTAAGTGGGAATTGGATATGACTGGAGAGGCACACAGGGGCCTGTTTTGTAGATGAGCCTGGGGTTCCTCTGTTTAATTCAACTCATATTTGAGCCTCCTTTGTGTCAGGTGCACTGTCAGTCCGTGGGTACAAAGATGAAGGAGATGTGGTTTTAGGACCATGAGTTAAGTACTTGTGTTTTTAGGAGGTCACTTTGGATAGTGTCTAAGGCTGCATTCAAGTTGGGGTGCAGCAGAAGAACGTGGGTCTGAGACTGTTGCATTAGCTCGTATCTCAGGGAAGAGCCTGGGAGGTTGAGACAGATTGGGTGAGACGAAGATTTAGGAGGTCAAGTGGACTAGAACTAGGGAACTGGATATGAAGGCTGGGATTGGATAGGAAAGAGTTAAGGATAATACTCCTATTTCTGGCTTGGAAAGCTAGTGTGGGGATCATAGAGGAAGGGCAGGTTGGAAGACCAAGATGACAATTTCACTTTTTAGTAAGATCTTTTTGGTGCCTTGTTTTTTTCTATTATCTCTCCTGTGCAATTCAGAAACCTGTTTTGAGAGATAATCATGAAATGTAAGATACCTGCAGTATCTTTGGCTGTTTATAACAGTAGCCTTGAACTCAACAGATCTCACAGTTTGGATTTAAGTTTTGCTTTTTAGATAAGAGTAGTCTTCTTGCAAAGGTTTTTTTTATGCTTGGCTTGCCACAGGGCACTAGTGATAGACAGGGTGATAGTTTTGCCACTAAGGACAGCTCCTGAATGAGGCTTATCATCTGTGTAAACTTTTAATTGGCCCATCAATCGTGGTGGAAATCTGGATAGAAAAAGAAGACAAATGTGATGACATTGAGAGTCAGGATGATTGGGGTTTAAAGTGAGATGGAGCTGTGCCTTAACTGACTTGAAGTTCTAAAAAAAGACTTAAGAACGTAGTCCGCGGGAAGTAGCTGATTTCAGTTACAGAGAGTCACATGTTTCTCATGTGTAGAATTCAACTAATACACCTGGAAGAAACAGAAGGTAAGGTACAGGGTGTGCTAGGCCTGCCATAATTACTATCGATTTAAAGTTCCAGAGTGTTTTCATATTTTAAAAAAGCATCGAATTATTGTGTTTATGTGACATTTTACATGTCTTATTACATGTCTTGGTAGGAACAGAAAACAGGTTAAATTAGTATTTATTGTTATGCAGATTTTTAATGTACCTGTGAATAAATTGGATTGTATTCAAAGAGGGAGTAATTTTTTTCTTTTTCATTTCCTTTTTCTTTTCCTTTTCTTTCTTTTTCCTTTTTTTTTTTTTTTTTTTTGGTGGCATTCTTACAGTGGCTTGGTGTTTTTGTAATGGTAATAGAAGATAGTGGAGCATATTTGAAGGATGGCAGTTATCTGCCAGTTGCATCCAAAAAAAAAAGTATTGGATAAAATCTGGAAAGGGAATATTTTGAATTCTAAACTAAGAAGTTTGAATTTGTTTTCTAAGGAGTAGAAAGTTTAGGTGGGGGGCAGTGATGGGAGAGAGGATGCCATAGAATCCCAGTTTTAAAGCTGATATAGGACCAGAAATCATTCCAGAAGACTTCCCAGTTTTTTACAAAGAATGGTTCTTTTTCCTGAATTCTGCAGTGTAATTAGGACTCAGCTTTAGAAGTTGAGAGTGTTATGTAGGTTAATAATAATTAATAATTTGAGTGTTATGTAGGTTAGTTGTAATCTATAAGGCATAAATACCAATTATGAGAGTTTATTATAATAGTTGAAAAAAGGCAAAGTCCTAAATTAGAGTGATGACTGTAAAAATAAGAAAGGGTTGTAGTGTGATTATATGATTGTGAAATTGTTGCTCCCCAAGCAGATAAAGTGCCATGACCATGTATTTATTTATTGTTTATTTCTGGCACCTGACAGAGTACTTGACACAGAGAAGGTGATTAGTAAGCATTTGGTGAATGAGTGATTCTGTAAAGAAAGCTCCCTAAGGAAGCATGGTTCAGATGTACTGAGTTGCTTTGGGATTTTTCTTCTGTGAATACCTGATTCTGGGTCATGAATGAAAGAATGTTTAGACCAGTTCATTAGTGGAATGTTCTAGTAGTACTTCCACCAGACTCCGGGAGATGCAAACTGTTTGGGTGTTCGGTGTGACAGATGGTGGAGAAAGTGTTTGGTGCGCAGAGGAGGGAGTAGTGAACATGTGCTTTTATTGGGAAGGGTTTGCAGAGGCTCCAACATGTGACTTGGGTTTGCTTGAAGGGCGAGTAGAAGTCTAGCGTGAAGGTTGTCTTTGGTGAAGGGGTTAGCACATACTAAAATACTACCCCTTAGAAGTAGGTTTGCTGTAATCAATTTAGGACTTTATAGGGTGGCATGAGTGTAAGTGGATGAAGAGGAATGAGAAAATAGTTGGCTAAGTCTAGATAATAAAGGAATTTGAAATTTGGAATTTAGGTAGGTAAATCGGTGGAAAGGGCCATCTTTGGTTTTTAAGCAGGGGAGCAACATGAGCAGGCATCTATCTGGAAGGTAGATGTGGATAGAGGAGATTGTTAGTACTTGAAGGTGAGAAATAAGGAGCGTGTAAATTAGCTTCAGTAGCAGTGAAAATGGAGAAGACAGGTTTAGAAATTATAAAGAGTTAAAAATCAGTCTGATTTAGTGAAAAATTGGATTAGAAGAAATAAATTGGCACCAAGGTTAGTGTCACTAGTTTTTCAAATATGGTTGTCTCAATACGGGTTTGAACTGCACAGGTCCATTTATGTGTCGATTTTTTATAGTACAGTTCTGTAACTACTTTCTCTGCCATATGATTTTCTTTTCTCTAGCTTTATTGTAAGAATACAGTGTATAATATATAACATACAAAATATGTATTAATCAGACGTTCATGTTATCAGTAAGGCTTGAGGTCGGCAGTGGGCTATTAGTAAAGATTTTGGGGAGTCAGAAGTTACACATGGGTTTTCAGCTGTGTTGTTCAGGTGTCAACTGTACACCCTAACTTGTAGCTCTGACAGGGGCCTGATAAGTCAATGAAAAGGGTCTTTCTGCGCATGAGTTTCTTTCTGCTTCCCTGCCTCCCTTTCCTCTGCCCCAGTCCTTTTCTCCTTCATGTTTGAGAAAGAATACACAAAGAATGGATATGAAAATGTAAAAAGGAAAAAAGAGATGTTAAATTTAGCATTTTTTGTCAGTTGAGGATGGCTGTAATTCAACTTCATTTTCCTTGAAAAAGATCTGGCCAATATAATTAAAATAAATTCTTCAACTTCAGAGTGCCTCTTAACATTTTTGTACATGGCCAAAATAACATGATTTCATAATTATTCATTAATATTAAAATTTTTTCATGTTTATTTAGCGAGAGAGAGCATGAGCAGAGGAGGGGCAGAGAGAGAGAGAGAGAGAGAGAGAGAGAGAGAGGGAGGGAGAGGGAATCAATCCCAAGAATCTGTCAGCACAGAGCCAGACACGGGGCTCCATCTCACAAACTGCAAGATCATGACCTGAGCTGAAATCAAGAGCTCAACCAACTGAGCCACCCAGGCATCCCTTATTCATTCATATTTTAAATATGAACTAGGTACTAAATGTTTCCCCATCTGCCCACAAAATGTCCTTTATTGCTGATTTGTGGGTCTTATATAGGGACCATTTATTACCTCTGATTATGTATCCCTTAATTCTCTTCAAATCTAAAATAGTTCTGGCACCAGCTTGTTGAAGCAGACCAGTTATCCTGCAGAAGCTCCTGCATTCTCACTTTGTCTGATTGCTTCTTTGGTGTTATCTGGCCAGTTCCTCTAGTTCTTCATCAAGGTGAACATTGTTGATGTGCACTTGGGGTTCTGTCATATCAAGAGACTCAGTCAGTGTCTGGTTCTCCCCCCCATTAGTGTCGTGAAGATTGAAGAAGGTAACCTTTTATTCCTCCCTTTAACATTTTCTACCTTGTGATCCAAAAACAATTTGGATGATGGTGTTACCTTAGCATTACACCAGTGCCAGTGATTCATCTAATGGTTTTAACACAATTTAGAATCCTTGCCTAAAAAAGGAGTTATAAAATGATACTGCTTTTTTTTTTTTTATTATTCATTTGTTAGCTGTCATTCTTTTGTAAAGTGGGGCTGTTCTTCATCTGGAACTGTTTGGTTAACTCAAATGCGGTACTTGCTGAAAAGTTAAACACCTAAATCTTTCTCTTTGGTGACCAATTTTCTTAGTTTGAAAGCTGCCTTCAATGGTGTCTGTCTAACTTGCACCTTTGGCACTCCCTTTCCTCCTCCTCCCCCTTGCTTTTTTCTTGCCTTGATTACTGCAGTAGTTTCCTCTGCTGCTAATCCACCTTTTACAGCACTGCCAGCTGTTTTCTGTAGCACAGGTACTTACATTATCTACACATCTTTGTTGATTCAGTGTATTTCATTCCTTTATACTTATGATTCTTTTTGCTCAAGTTGTCCACAGTTTTGGCCAGTGAGGACCCCTTCTAACTGGCTCCTGTGTCCTGTTGACTTAGGTTTTTGGCACTAAAGGATGTCTCAGGCTTTATACATTTTATACATTTCCTGCCCCAGACTTGTAATTGTCCATTTTACAAAGAACTTTGCTTTCTTGGTATTAGAGATCAAAACTGAGGATTAGAGGTGCTGTTATTCCAGACATAGCATAGCTTCTGAAGCACTCCAGTGCATTGTTAGAAACAAATTTAAAATCATTGGTTTATATTGATATTCTCAAGTCAGTTTTGGTGTTGGTGTTTTCACTTGATTTATAAATGCTTTCTTACCCTGAAAATTTTGGTTCTTAACATCATTGACATAAGTCATTCTTTGCTTAATCCTAAAATACAAAGTAAATAATTCAATGTAATGCCAATACTTACCATCATTCTTCCTACAGCTGCATGATTTCCCCTAGTGTGGCTGTAGAGTGACTCATTTAATTGTACATTCTTGTTAATGGCCACTTAAGTTGTGTGCACTTTTTGTCATAATGCTATAATGAGTAATTTAGAAAAGTACATGGGTTGTATGTTTTGTTAGTAATTGCTTGAAAATGTCCTTTTGTTTGTCTTCACACCTGACCAAGTCTTTGAGTACAGAAGGTTTTTTAGTTAAGGTAAAATTTATATAAAGTAAAATGTATAGGCCTTAAATGTACAGTTTGAATTTTGGTACATAATATATACCAATATAAACCACACCTCATTTAAGATATTGGGTATTTTCATCATTTCCCATTAGGGCAGCCATTGTTACCACTGCACATTCATGTAAATGGAATCTCTTTTGGGTCTTTTTCATTCAGTTTGTAATGTTTGAGATTCATCTGTATATGTGTGTTATGTATCAATAGTTTATTCCTTTTTTATTGCTGAGTAGTATTTATCCTTTGATTATCCTTTCATTGTCGAGGACATTTCAGTTTTCAGGTTTTGGTGCTTATGAATAAAACTATTATGCAAGTTTATATAAATGTATTTTTTTGGAAATGCAGTTTTTTTTCTCTTTGGTAAATACCAAAGCGTAGGTTTATTGAGTTATGGCATTACTCAATTACTCTCTTAGATATTATGTTAATCATCTCTTTTCTTTTGTTTTTCCATAAAAAAGTGTATTTAATTTTCACCTGTCTTTGCTTCTTGTTTTAGTAGGAATTATGTTTATGTAGTCTGTGACTTTCCTTTTTTGCCTTGATTTTGTTCTAGAGATTCTAATATTCAAATATTTTTTCCTCTACACTCTTAGATCTACACTCTTTTTATCTCACTTTTTGTTGTTGCACAGTTGACTTCTTTATTTGTAGTTTTTGTTTATGTAGTTTTTTAAGCACAAGAAACAATTTTTTTGTGGAATATTTTTCGATTTCTGTAGTATTTCTTTTTTCTTTTGTATGATTTTGTATAATCGTTGTGCTGCGTGTATTATGCTTAACTTGTGTTTGACATTGACCGCTCTGTTGACTTGCATTTTATACAGATATGGTGTGGGTGGGTACTTAAGCACTTCTGTTGGCTTCCACTCAGACTGATTGTGAAGGTTAAGTACAGATGAGGGAGAGGCAGGCTGTGGCACACCTATTGGCTGCGGGTAGTTATGATTAGTGGATTTCAGCCCCCAGTTGGTGGTTTTTATAATTACGTTTTCCTTCCATGGGAACATTCAGATACCTGATTGTCCCTGGTTTTGATTGGTAGAAGTTTGGTTCCTAACAGGAAAAAGACCAGAGGTTCCTACCCCTTTCTTTATGTTCCTGTTTCTAGCAGCTGTTTCTTTCCACTCCTAGCCAGAGGATGGTTAAAATAGATTTAATATAAGGCATTTGATTAGGGAACTATGAATCTTTTTAGGGCTATAGGGGTGGGGTATAACTTTTTGCAAGGACCTTTGTATCTTCATTCTAGTCTGTTTCCTATTTAGGTGTTCTTCTTTTATTTTAGATTCTGATAAATCCCTCGTAACCCCTCCCTGTGATTCCTGCCCCAGGCCCCTCACTGCACCATATCCATACACACACACACACAGACCATTTCTGGAAATGTTAGGTAGAGAATCTGTAGGTTCCTAATTTTTTTTCCTCATTTAGATAGCTGTTTTTCTAAGTTTATGGTATGCAGTTAGGCCACTCTTAGTTTAAACACTCCAGGATAACCTTATTAGTTGTGTTATGGTTTGTAACTCTGCTTTGCAACGCTAACTTTCCCACTGTGATTATAGTTCTGTATTTTGAGGCCATTTCTTAAAATGTTTAATTATGAAAGCCTGTCTTTCTATGTTGGTAAATTAATGTCCTGTGTTTCTTTAAGGCAAATAATTATTCTAAGATAATGAAAAACTGTTTCTCAGATCCAGTGTGGGGGTGGGTTTTATGCTGCCAGGGTCAGTAGTGATGTCTGGTGTTGGGTTGGAGGGATAGGGGATTGACTAGTCAGGTGCTGCATAGCTGCTTACCCTGGCCTAGCTGTTTCTAATTCTTTTGTAATCCTTGACAGTTTTAAAGTCTGTTTTGGAAACCTTTGAGTCTTTTTAGATAAAAATAAGGTATGCCACTGCAGATTATTTAGAGGAGAGATCTGCTTGTTGATTTCAAAGTCTTGGGAAAGATGCTAAATTGTGTGCATTCTTATATCCTTTTCCCTACCAATGCTATGCTTTGCCAGAGTCAAAAAAAAAAAAAAAAATGGGGAGGTGTTCAGTGGGCAGATGTGCTTGTCTTGCTGCTTCTGGAGTTTGTCCAATTTGCTACTTTTTTTTTTTAATTTGACTATAGTTGACACAGTGTTAAATTAGTTTCAGGTGTACAGTATAGTGGTTGGCCAACTTCTCTGCTGTCATACACCTCCCCCCACCCCCACTTCCGAATCCTCAGTCTCAGGGATTTGGAAATAAAGATGATCTCCTCACTGCTTTCACATTTAATGAGCTGTCTCTTAAATTTTAAGACAACCCATCCCACATTATGAAAAATCAAGAAAGGGAGTGGTTGGCTACCTATGCAGAAATTATGACCCTCTAATGGAATGACCCCAGGTGCAGGACCTAGTTTTCAGATTTCTTATTAGTTCAGTGGCACTTCTGTCCATTCTCCGAAGTGGAATCAAACTCTGGACCTTGACTCAAACTAAGCTCACATGTAGTTGGCAAATCAGACTTCTGAACTTTCACTAAGGAGTCAAATGATTAATAATAGGACCAAGATACTGAACTCAGCTGGAGAGAGCCAATTTCTTACCATTGTTAAATTCTATTTGGAAAAGCCAATGAAGATCAGATGGTTGGTTTCTAAATTTTTTTAAATGTCTTATTTATTTTTGAGAGAGAGAGAGAGAGAGAGAGAGAGAGAGAGAGAGCATGAGCATGGGAGGGGCGGAGAGAGACACACACACAGACACAGACACAGAGAGAGGGAGACACAGAATCTGAAGCCGGCTCCATCCAGGCTATGAGCTGTCACACAGAGCCCAGTGTGGGGCTTGAACTCATGAACCTCGAGATCATGACCTGAGCTGAAGTTGGATGCTCAATCAACTGAGCCACCCAGGTGCCCCCAGATGGTTGTTTTCTAAGTAGAGTCTGGTCAAAATCACGGCATTTGGGTGATCTTAAGCACTGTTACCATCAAGCTTTGGTAGCCTTACACAACGTTTTATATTTTCTAGGTTATTACTAGGATATTCATATCATTCAGAAAAGGCACTTGCTTTGCCAGATTGTCTTCTAGAATAGGAACAGTTTTCTGACTGTATAGCTCTCTGTTAGGTATTTTGTAACAGTCTAAAAACTTCAGACCTTGTATTTCTCTTTTCCAGAAGTTAACATGTAAGACAACAGTTTCATCAATAATATTTAAGAAAACAAAAAATACATGTGCTGTTTCTTGTGCAGATGATTAGTCTCATCATTTATATTTTTTAAAGCAGCTTTTTAAGGATTATTTACTTCTATGTTTTGACTGCCCAAAGCTCATTTCTGTTTCAAAAATAGCTCTACTTCCCATCAGTTAGGAAGGCAGCATAGAGTTGCTTTGGCTTTTTTCCAGTCTTTTTTTATTGTGGCAAACGTACATAAAATTTATCACCTTAAAACCATTTTTAAATGTAGCATTCAGTAGTATTAAATATATTCATAATGTTGTACAACAGTTACCCCCCCCCCATCCATCTCCGTAATTCTCGTAAACTGAAACTCTGCACCCATTCAGTAACTTCCCTTCCCCAGCCCCTGGCAGCTGCCATTCTACTTTCTGTCTCTGTGAGTTTGACTACTTTAGTACCTCATGTAAATGAAATAATGTTTGTCTTTTTGTGATTGTCTTATTTCACTTAGAGAGTAGCTTTAACTTTTTAATCAGATGCAATCAAAGCCTGACTCTGCTGCTTCCCAGCCTTATAATGCTGGTTAAATTTCTTAAACGTTTTTGGGCTTCAGGTTTCTGCTGGTAAAATGGAGTTAATTCTGACTGTAGGAAGAACTAGCAAAAGACTAAATTTAGTAAGATAAGAGGAAAACCAAGAGAAAAGATATCCTGGAAGCCAACTGAGTGAGTCTGTCTAAGAGGGAGTGATCATCTACATCAAATACTGATCGTAGGACAAGCAAAAGTAGGTCTAAGAAACGAGCATTGATTACAACAATGTTGGGCCACTGGTTTTCTTCCTGGCAGTTTTTGGTGGAATGTTAAAAGCACATACTGATTTGAATGATTTTAACTGGGAAAAAGGGAGGAGGAGACAGCATATGTAACTTCCAAGGATAATTTATTTGTGTGTGTGTGTGTGTGTGTGTGTGTGTGTGTGTGAAGAGAATGAGAAAAAAAGTGTAACTGGAGGGGGAAATGGGGTTAGGACTTTTAAATAAAGGAGATAATACCATATATATGTATACTGAAGATAAAGATCTAGTATAGAGGGGGAAAGTGATGTAAGAGAGAATTGCCAAGTAATGTCCTTGAACAGGCAAGATGATGGGGATGAGATTGAGTGTTCAGAGAGGCAATTTGTCCTACTAAATGAGAGTGTAGATGGGTGGGGGTGGGAGTTCATAGAAAGGCCTCTTTTGGTTGTTTTCTGTTTCAATGAGAAAATGGAAGTAAGAAAGGGAGGATGGAGGGTAAATGTTAGAAGTTTGAAGAGAAAGTCACGTAGAAGGGACTAGGAGAATTTAAAGTATAATTTCTTGGCGGCATAAATAGTCCATTTGAGGTAAGTGATTGCTGAGTGATTCCCTTTAAGTTCACATGGTGTAGTAGGTTTTTCTCTGGCTATATTTAGCTGGGTATGTATCCATAGTAGGTGGAGAGTTGGCTTAAGTGGCTTTGGACTCATCCAAACAAATAAGGTGAAGACTCAGGCAAGGAGTTTGGGGGATATGCAAGGGTGTGAGACTTCGTTTCATGTAAATATGTCAGAATGTATGGATAACAGATAAGGATTAAGGAAATAACCACAAGTGAAATGAAGAGTAATCTTTCAGTATCAACTTACATTTAGTTTTTCAAATTCTCAAAAATTTTTATGCTTGGTTTGTTCAAATTGGACCCAAACAAGGTGTGGGTATTGCATTTCATTGCTGTGCCCTGTAAGTTGTATAATCCATGTCAATTTGGTCTCCTGTTTTTCATGTCCTTTATTTTTGAAGAAATTGGATCTTTCTCATGTAGAACTTTCTATATTCTGTATCTGGTTGGCTGTATTTTTGTGGAGTTGTTTACAATTTTTAAAAAAATTTTAATTGTGGTTAAATATAACAATTTGCTGCCTTCACCATTTTTAAGTATACAGTTCAGAAGTGTTCAGTATGTTCACGTTGTTATGTCTTGTGTTATTTTTTTTAATGTTTAGTTATTTTTGAGAGAGTGCATGCGCACAAGTGGGGAAGGGGAAGAGAGAGAGGGAGACCCAGAATCTGAAGCAGACTCCAGGCTCTGAGCTGTCAGTGCAGAGCCCAATGTGGGGCTCGAACTCATGAACCACCAGATCATGACCTGAGCCACCCAGGCACCCCGAATGTATTATTTTTAACATATTCCTCTATCCCCTTCATTTTGTGTCAACTGGTACCAGGAGTAGGAGTGCTTGATTTGATTCACGTTCAATTTTTTTATTTTTACTATGTTTAGATGAGGGGGCAAAATATGTCGTGTTGGCACATGAGTTTAGTCATCCTAATGATGAGATGGACCATTGTGTTGACATCTCATAGCCTGAATATCCATTTGTAATTTTTCCATTGTATTCTTTTTTTCACCTAATGCTTTCATTAATCATTGGTGGTCATTGCCTCAGTCCTTTTTTTTTTTTTTTTTTTTTTTTTTTTTTTTTTTTTTTTTTTTTTCATTTTGGGTTGTGAAATAGTGATTTTTCTAACTATTTAACTTTCTGCATTTATTAGATGGAATTCTATTAAGATTATTCCCTTATTTAGTTTTGGCCAGAAATGCAGGATAAATGCTTAATTCTTTCCCTTCTGCCACTTTTTAGGTGACTGAATTTTTTTTTTTTTTTTAATTTTTTTTTTTTTAATAGTTACTCTTTTGATGTTCATGTTGTCTTACTTGTGGCCAATGGAAGCTTCTCCAAGCTGTCTGCTGTCACAGCATCTTTGTTAGCACCCAGCCTTGTTTTATATTTTTCTGATCCTGGACCTGCAATTCTCCATTTCTCCGAGAAGCTTCTTTTTAGTGGGAAGTGGTATTTAGAGATGATAATATGGGTACTTACTTTTAAAAAGATGTTGGTTATTTCCAGTTATTTGGTTCTTCAGAATACTGATTGCTTTTTTCAATTCAACAGGCATGCCCAAAGAAAAATACGAGCCTCCTGACCCTAGGAGGATGTACACAATTATGTCCTCTGAAGAAGCAGCAAATGGAAAGAAATCACATTGGGCAGAGCTTGAAATAAGTGGTAAGACATGCACGCATAAATTTAATGGTGTGGAAATCAAGATGGTAGAAATTAAGCTTTCTAATGCCAGTGCACTAAAGAGGCAGTGTTGTATTTTACCAGTGCTAATTATCTTAGAAGTGGGAAGGTTCAGTGGAAAGAATATGGTTTTGGTCAAAGTTCAAAACCCATTCATTGCTTATTTCAGTGTCAGTGTCCTTTTATAAAAATGGGAATGACAAGGATGAAATAAAAATGACACATGTGAACTGCCTAGTGCATAAAGGTTTGTTCTGATACTTAATTCTCTGACAAAGTAGGATTGAGCTTTTGTATTATCAAATTACAGATTTCCAGTGGGATGGGAAATGCCTGGTCTAGAATAGGTTATGTGATAGATTTGTTTCTCCTTATTTTCTTCATTTGCTTTTCAGTCTGAGTCTCTAAGGATAGCCTTATTCAGAAACACAAAATCTTTAAAGAATTCAAAGCAGATCTCAAAGTTCCCTTCTACCTTAATGCAGTTTAGACCTAGTCAAAGAAATAGGAGAGCCCCTAGAACCAGAGCCGCAGAGATATCCCCATCATCCCTGCGGGGGGGCCTGCAGCCTCTTTTTTAATACTTCAAAGGTGGTGAAGGGATACACCTGGTTAATACCAGGTGCCTTATTCTTAAGGCAACCAGTGCTAAAGAGGTTTTGTGTTAATATTGGCCTAATATGCCTCCTCATACTTTTCTTCCATTCTGTCTTGAGTTTTGCAAGGTTTCTCCTCTTTTTCCTGACTGTCCTTAATTTTTTTTTTTTTTAATTTAATGCAGCAAACATACTGAACACATGCTATGTGTATAACATCTTGCCAGGTGTTGTACTAGGTATATGGAAGATACATAGGATGGAAAAAAACATAGTCCCTGCATTCTGAAGCTTATGGTATATTAGGGAGTGAGAAGAACGGAGTGCACCAATATAAGTAACTAATAGACAAAACATAATTGCCAAGACTAGGCAGGAAAATATTTACAGGAAGCAAAGGGAAAGTAATGATAGTAGTATTCTTTCCTTGTCAGCTCAAAATCTCTATGAACCTATTCAGTAAACCTAAACACTCTCCCTGGGTACCCACGCGAGTCTCTCTTGGTTTCCCTCTCTCTTTAGAGTGCTGGTGGTAAGTAAGGGGTGTTCAGTTTCATAGAGTAGGTGTGGTAGAGAGTAAAATTTCTCCGTCTTCTGTCAGATATGGCTTTCTGGATCAGGTAAGCCCAAAGGGAAACATGCTGTCTGATTTACCAGTTACCTTTAAAGCTCAGGCAGTCACCCTTTCTTGCTTTTCCCTTTTAATTTCCTCATGATAGGTATTTAACTGTATTTTTCTCTTTTTTTCAGCCTGTGTTAGTGGTTTTTGAATTATAAGTCCTTTGGATGTAGGGAAGTTTCCATTTTCTTACAATACCAGGATAAGCTAAAAAGTACTCACTTTGGTCAGTGAGATTATATCTCTGAGGTTAAGAGGATTCTCCTCTGCTCTTTCCTCCTACTACCTCACTCTTCCCCCCCTTTACCTTATGTTGAGAACTACTTGACAATTTTGAATCATTGTTTTCTGCTTACTCTGAGCTTTGGTAAGAAATCTGTATACAAGATAGGAAGGAAGAAAGGATTCCTGTGAAATAACTTTCTTAACAAATAGTTGTATCTTTACCAAGTAACATGGAGGATAAACTGTTGGTTGAAATTGGTCTGTGGAACAGGACCTTGTAATAAAGCCGCTATCAGAAAGGTCACTTTTTGTCTTAGCAGTCTTGAATACATAAGCTCCTACATGTAGAAATTGTCAAGGCCTGAATTCAGTTCATGCAAAGACAGTTCATGTATATGCTTTAGCACCAGTTCCTTAAGATTCTTTGATGCAGAGTTCTAGGGACCTGAGGTCAGTGAATCCTGGACCCACAGTTATCTCATATGCTCCTCTGGTTCCAGCGGGATGGGTGGTGAGTTCCTTTTGCCATTTGGTATTAACCAGATAAGCCAAATAGCTATTCATCATTTACTTCTTAAAGAAAACCTTTTTTATTGTAAAATGAAACACAGATAAAGAAAACCACACAGACAAATCTGTTAATGAATTATTATAAGGTCAATAGCCTTGTAACCACTATCCAGGTCAAGAATTAGAACTTTTTCACCTACCCCAGAGCCCCTTCCTTTGCCACAGCCAATTATAACCACCTCTGTGCTCTCAAAAGTAACCATTACTTTCTTTTAATCACTTCCTTTGTTTCCTTATAGTTTTAATAGTAAATTATGTATATCTAAGCGAAATAGTGATACTCTAATTCTGTCATCTTTTTTCATTAAGTGAGCTACATCTACAAAGACATGCTTTCCCACACTTACTGATTAATTAGAAAAGAAAGCTTGTTTCCTTTTATTTACCAGTTTTCAGTATAAACTATCATTCTTTGATGGTGACTAATTAGGTTTTTAAAATTTTTTTTTTTTAACGTTTATTTATTTTTGAGACAGAGAGAGACAGAGCATGAACGGGGGAGGGGCAGAGAGAGAGGGAGACACAGAATCGGAAACAGGCTCCAGGCTCTGAGCCATCAGCCCAGAGCCTGACGCGGGGCTCGAACTCACGAACCGCGAGATCGTGACCTGAGCCGAAGTCGGACGCTTAACCGACTGAGCCACCCAGGCGCCCCTAATTAGGTTTTTTTAAAGTGTCATTATTAACTACTATATCTAAACATTTTAGTTTCAAACATATGTTGTGGATTGTGATTATTACTTTTATTTTGATGCTTAAATTGCCCTGTTGTTGGCCAGTGGGAGAGCTTCTTAAAGGATTTATGAGTTTTTGATACAACCCTGTCTTTGGTAGTTTCCTTGCTATCTGATATAATAAGATTTTCTTGACTCATCTTGTGTATTTACTGCCTCAAACCTGGAATTTATAATTTTTTCCAAGAAATCTTTTGTTTTTTTTAAGTTAGAAATGATATTTCAAGACCAAAATATCTGTTGCTACAGATGCTTGTTGCTATTGGGTTGGTCACTGTTTCTAGGTCTTTTCACTGGACAGAGCTGTGAAATAAGACTATATGCATCATAGCTTTTCATCATATATGTATAGTCGTACACGTTTATGATTGAAAGATATATACTTATATGATATATACATACTTATAAAATTTTTTAAAAATATATTTGTATATTTACAGTTAAAATATAAAAATATATTGAGACTTTTGATTCAGAATCAGAATAACAGGGATTTTAGTTAACCTTTTCTGTAATTACATGTGTATCTCCTTTAATACTGGGTGTCCTAGTTCTCAGGGACATGGGATGATGGAATTTGAATATCCCGTAATTACTTATTTGGTTTATCCCATATTACATTGCAGTCTCAGAATAACAGTACTAAAAATACTACTACTAATATGAGTACCAAAAGCGGGTAAAACTGCTTGGAATATTATTCCCGTTTCCCTCCTCACTCCCATTAAGTAGTTGTTTTCTGTCTATACTGTTAGATAGAGTATGTAGTCATTATATACTATCAGCCTTCCTATTTAACCTGCATAATTCCCCATTTAGACTTTGTTTTGTAGGTAAGTATATATTCAGTGCCTCCCACCAGTTTGTTTATTCCTAATCATTTCGGTTTTCTGGAAGCTTGTTCTCTAGATGTTTCCTTTTAGAAAGGGCTCATGGGAGCAGTATTTTCTGTATTTCTTGCATGTTGATAACAGTTTGTGTCCTTTATATTTGAAAGTCAGTTTGGCTGAATATAAAATTGGTGGCTCACATTTTTTCTTTAAATATTTTATATATGTTACTTCAGTTTTGCTATGGCCTTGATGCCAGTATAATTTTCTTTCTTTTATTAGTTAGTTGCTCTTTTTGCCTAGATACCCAAAGGATTTTTTTTTTTTTTACCTGTAATTTTACTGGAATATATCTTGGTGTTGGTTGTTCTATCTTGATATTCTCAAGTACAGTATATAAAGAAAAAAAATTTCAAACTATACATTATTTTTAAAGAAAACCATTTCAGTATAGTTTGGATAATATTTTTTTATTCCAATTCCTTTGTGTTTTTTCAGAGATTTATTCTCTGAATTTGCATATTGGTCTCTTGAATCATTTTTAAAACTTAAAAAAATTAAGGTATAATTTACAGTAAAATAAAAATACCGTAAAATTCACTTTACTGTTGTACAGCTTTTAAAATAAATACACAGTTGTATAACCACGACCACAGTTACAATATGAGCTTTATCACCCCCAGAAAACTTCCCTATGCACCTTTTTTAAGCAGACCTCCTGACTTCCAGCCCCTGGCAGCCACTGATCTAAATTTTTGTTTTTTTAATGACTTTAATTTTTAGAGCTGTTTTAGGTTCACAGCACATTTGACAAAGTATAGTGCACGACTCCCTCCACCTCCTGACTATCAACATCCTCTACCAGAATTATGCATTTATTACAGTTGATGAACTTGCAGTGACATGTGATCACCAAAAAGTCCATACTTTACATTAGGGTTCACTCTTGGTGTTGTACATTTTACGGGTCTAGACAAATATATAATGGAGTGTATCCACCATTATGAGTCATAGAGAATATTTTTACTGCTCTAAAAGACTTTGGTGCACTGCCAATTCATCCTCCTTTCCCTCTCCTTGAACCCTGGCAACCTGTGATCTTTTTACTGCCTCCATAGTTTTGCCTTTTCCAGAATGTCACATAGTTGGAATCATGTAGTATGTATGTAGCCTTAAAGATTGGCTTCTTTCACTTAATAATATGCATTTAAGTTCCTCCATGTCTTTTCATGGCTTGATAGTTCATTTCTTTTTAGTGCTAAATAATATTCCATTGTCTGGGTTTACTACAGTTTATTTATCTGTTCATCTACGGAAGGACATCTTTGTTGTTCCAAGTTTTGGCAGTTACGAATAAAGCTGCTATAAACATCCATGTGCAGGTTTTTGTGTGGATGTAAGTTTTCAACTCCTTTGGGTAAATGCCAGGGAGTACAATTGCTGGATCATATGGTAAGAATATGTTTAGTTTTGTAAGAAACTGCTAAACTCTTCCAAAATGTCTATATCATTTTGCATTCCCACTAGCAATGAATGAGACTTCCTATTGCTCCACATCCTTTCCAGCATTTGATGTTGTCAGTGTTCTGTATGTTGACCATTCTAAATGGTATGTGTGGTGGTATCTCATTGTTACTATTTTTAATTTTCATTTCCCTGATGACATATGATTAAGAGCATAACTTTTCTTATGCTTATATGCTAAAAAAATCTTTTAATGTTTATTTTTGAGAGAGAGAGTGAGCACTAGTCGGAGAGAGGCAGAGAGAGAGGGAGACAGAGGATCCGAAGTGGGGTCTCCACTCTCAGAACAGAGCCCAATGTGGGGCTTGAATTAATGAACCATGAGATCATGACCTGAGGCAAAGTTGGATGTTTAACTTAACTGAGCCACCTAGGTGCCCTCTTTTGCCCAGTTTTAAATTGGGTTGTTTCCTTATTGTTGAGTTTTAAGAGTTCTTTGTGTATTTGATTGACAGTCCTTTACCAAATAGGTCTTTGCAAATGCCTTCTCCCGGTCTATGACCTGTTTTTTCATTCTCTTGACAGTGGCTTTCACAGAACAGAAGTTATTAATTCTAATGAAGTCCAGCTTATTATTTCTTTCATGGATTGTGCTTTTGGTGTTATAGCTAAAAAGTCATTGCAAACCCAAATCACAATAGATTTTCTTCTGTGCTATCTTCTAGGATTTTTATGGTTTTGTGTTTTACATTTAAGTCTGTGATCCATTTTGAGTTCATTTTTATAAAGAGTGTGAGGTATCTACTTTTTTTTTTTTTTGCTTGTGGATATCCAGTTACTCCTGCGCATCTGTTGGAAAAACTTTTCTCCATTGTATTGCCTTTGTTCTTTTGTCAAAGATCAGTTGACTGTATGAATGTATTGGGGTTCTGTTGATCTGTCTATTCTTTTGCCAGTACCACACTGTCTTGATGATTGTAGCTTTAGAGTAAGTCTTGAAGGCAGCTAGCATCAATCCTCCAGCTTCTTCTCCTTCAATTTTGTGTTGATTATTTTGTGATCTTTTGCCTCTGCATATAAGGCTTTAAAATTAGTTTGTCAACATCTACAAAATAACTTGCTGTACTTTCAGTTGAGATTGCATTGAATCTATAGGTCAAGTTGAGAAGAGCTGACATCTTGATAATATTTAATCTTCCTATTGCTGAACATGGAATATCTACCATTTATTTAATTCTTTGATTTCTTTCATCACAGTTTTAGTTTTCCTCATACAGGTCATGTGTATATTTTATTAGATCTGTACATAAGTACAGTAAAACCTTTGTGAGTAACTTGTTCTGTGAGTGTTCTGCAAGATGAACAAACATTTCTAATAAATTTTAACTTGATAAATGAGCAGTGGCTTGCAATATGAGTCCTTCGTGATGCCGAATCTCACATGATCACAGCTGAGCCAAGGGTTCTTGAAATTCACTGATATACGAATGCTTTGGATTATAAGCATGTTTCTGGAACAAATTATGCTCACAATTCAAGATTTTACTGTATTTCATTTTTGGGGTGCTAATGGTATTGCTGTTTTTAATGTCAAATTCCAATTGTTCATTGCTGGTGTATAACAAAACAATTGATTCTGAACCCTTAGTTCTTCATTTATTTGTGATTTTTAAAAATTTCCTCTTTTTGTAAAAGCATACTCTTTTTGTGGTTATTCATCATTAAGTTCTTGGTAGTTTAGTTTTCCTTTACTGAGTTTTTCTAATTCTTATTTATGTTTTTTTTATCATTTCTTAATGTCAAATTTTTAGCTCCGTTTGAAATTATAAGTAGTTTTTTGAGCATGTTTGTGGTATGCTTTCCTTGTCCATAGGGAGTTTAGTTATTCTGGTAACTTTTAAAAAAACTTAATAGCTTCTATGAGATTTGACCATATAACTTTTCTGTTCATTTTTATTTAAACTTCATTTTTCTGAACTTTTAGAAGGTGTAATTCAGGATTGTTTTTCTAACTTTAGAGCTTCCTCTTCTGGTTTTTGCAGAGTGAAACTTTCTGATTCTGCTCCCTGCTCTCATTTTTAGAGAGTGTCCGTGTCCCCCCTGCCCCCCCCCCCAGTGGGGGGCCTTGGCTGGCCAGTTTTTGGAATTCCTGGGGTCCAGACTGCTTTTTTGACTTATTGTGGACACTTTGCTCTCATAATTGAGTTGCACTAAACTCCTCCCAGTTGTGATGATGTTCTCAGATGTGCTTCCAGTGCTTCCAGTGGATACTAGCTGGTTTCTCTCTTTTCAGTTCTTTTAGTTGGGCTTAAATCTGTTGTCATGTGATTTATTTTCCATTTTCATAATCTTTTTTTGTTGCCTTTTTCATGTTGAATTAACTCAGTATTTTTTGTAAAATTGCATTTTATCTCCTTGTTGACTAGTAAGCTATAATTCTTTGTTTAATAATGTCTAATTCTTTAGGGTTAATAATATAAAGTATATCAAGTTATATTCTGTTACTTCATATTTAGTATGAGAGTTTTAACAGTCTGCTTGTTTCTTTTCTCCTGGTGTTTGTGCTGTTGCTGTCATATATTTTCCTTATATGTGTTATAAATCTCACAATATATTGTTATTTTTGCTTTAAACACTGAAGTATTAGGAAAAGTTGTTTTTATTTATCCATGTACTTACTATTTCCAGTGTTCTTGATTCTTTGTGTATAGGCAAGTTTTTTCTGTTCTCATTTTCTGTCTGATTGAAGGACTTCCCCTTAGTATTTCCTGTGGTGGAGGTATGCTTGCTGGTTTGTTCAGGTTTCATGTTTGAAAAGTCTTTTTATTTTGCCTTCTTTTTTGTAAGATAATTTTTCTGGGTATAGAATTCTGGGTTAACAGTTTTCATCTTGAAGTACTTTAAAGATCCTGTTCCATCTTTGTGCTTGCATTGTTTTTGATGAGCAGTCTGCTGTTGTTCTTACCCTTGCCTCTTTTATGTATCTCCCTTTTCTGTGGCTGCTTTAAGATTTTTTCTTTATTACTGGTTTTAAGCAATGTGATTATGATGTACTTTGGTGTCTTTTTTTTTCTTGTGCTTAGGTTTTGTTGAACCTCTTGGATCTGTAGGTTAATAGTTTTCAGAAAATTTGAAAGAGTTTAGGCTACTCTTTAAGTAATTTTTTATATTCTCCCCTCCACTCCCCACCTTTTTTGGAATATAGTTACAGTAAAACCTTGGTTTGTGAGTATAATTCGTTCCAGAAACATTCATGTAATCCAAAGAAAGCACTTGTCTATCAAAGCAAATTTCCACATAAGAAATAATGGAAACTCAGATGATTTGTTCCACAACCAAAAATATGCATATAAAAATGACTACAATACTGTAATATAATACAAAATAATAAAGAAAATACAAAATTATAAATAAAAATAAACAAATTAACCTGCACTTACCTTTGAAAACCTTCATGACTGATGTGAGGTAGATGAGAGAGGAGGGTTATTGTGTAGGACGACTTCCAGTATCCCTAACGGAATCACTGTTATTTATTGGCTCAATGGAATCTTTTTCTTTTGGTGCAGCTTTAACAAGGAACCTATCCAATGACACTTGGCTTTTGTCATTGAGGATTTCTCAGAAATGGAATATTGTATTATCGTGAAACAGATTCATCACTTGCACTGCCACAGCCTTATTCAGGTGGTGCTTTTTTACAAAATTTTGGACTGTTTCCCACATTCTACACATCTCCCTAATCTCATTTGAAGTGAGGGATTCCTCCGCCTTTTCTCCTCCTTCTCTACAGATGAGATGCACATGTAGACTTCTTACAAAATCTTTCAATTTCGGCCACCCTCATACCTCATTCATGCTTCTGGATGATTTTCTTTTTTTTGTTTTAAATGTTTATTTCTGAGACAGAGACAGAGCATGAGTGGGGGAGGGACAGAGAGAGAGGGAGACACAGAATCAGAAGCAGGCTCCAGGCTCTGAGCTTTCAGCACAGAACCTGATGTGGGGCTCAAACTCACAAACCGTGAGATCATGACCTGAGCTGAAGTTGGTCGCTCAACTGGCTAAGCCACCCAAGGCGTCCCTCCATGATTTTCTTCTTAACTTCCACTGTAATCATCTCCTTCTTACAGCCTTTCTTTTCAACCTTTTTCTGCATGGGAGCCATTGTATGTGCTCTCATGGATGTTTACTACAGTATAGTATTAATAAACTCTTGTTATATACTGTAGTTAATGTAACTGGCAGTAAGACAGAGGAAAGGGTCCCTGCAGGCAGCCTGACCTAGAATGAAGCAAAGAATTCCTAAGCTTACTCTTTTGTGGAAAAGGACTGTCCATGGGTGCTTTGAAGTGACAAAAAATACACTAGTGCCCTTCCAACATTCTAAAAGAAATCACTGATTTCTGCAAGCACCACAGCCATGGGAGAGGATCACCCACAATCCTGCAATGAGAGAGAGAAAGAAGAATCATTGGCTCAGTTGTGATCATGTGACGTTCAGTGTCATATACTACTCTTATTGCAAGACATGGCTCGTTTTTCAAGTTAAAATGTGCTAGAAATGTTTACTCATCGGTGCACCTGGGTGGCTCAGTCAGTTAAGCATCTGACTTCGGCTAGGTCATGAACTTGTGGTTCATGAGTTTGGGCGCCATGTCAGGCTCTGTGCTGATAGCTCAGATCCTGGAGCCTGCTTTGGATTCTGCGTCTCCCTCTTTCTCTCTGCCCCTCTCCCACTCATGCTCTGTCTCTCTTCTCTCTCAAAAAATGAATAAACATTTAAAAAAAATTTTTTTAAAAGAAATGTTTACTTGTGGAACACTAAGAGAAAAAGTTACTCAGAATCCAAGGTTTTACTGTACTTGTATCTTGAAGTTGCCTTATAGCTCACTAATCCTGTTTATTAATTTGTTCCTTTTTTTCTTTTAGACAGTTTTTATTGCTGTCTTTAATTTCATTAATCTTTACAATATCTAATTTGCTGTTAATCTCATCCAGTAATAGTGTATTTTTCATAACTAGAAGTTAAAAGTGTGTTGTTTTTTTTTTTAATCTTCCATGCCTTTACTTAACATTTTGCCTCTACCTTTTTGAGGGTATGTAATACAGTTAAAATAACTTTTAATGTCCTTATTTGCTAATTCTATCTTTTTAGATAGATTGGATTGGTTATTGGATACCAATATTGGATACCAATATTGGATACCAATCCAATAGATTGGATTGGTTATGATTCCTTTTCACTTTCCCTCTACCCATTGCTCTTTTTGTTTCTCTCCTTTTGCATGTCTGGTAGTTTTGTATTAGTCACATTGCATTGTGAATTTTACTTTTTTGGGTGCTTGATGGTTTTGTACTCCTATAAATACTCCTGAGCTTTGTTCTGGGATGCAGTTGAATTATTTGGAAACAGTTTGATTTTTCTCAAGGTCTGCTTTAAGTACTACCTTTCTAAATTCTCTGAATTACGAAATTTTCCATCTGATGGGAACACAAACTATTCCTGGTCCTGTGTTGATCTATCTAAGGTTTGTTTCCTCTGCCCTTTTCTGTTTGTCCTCCCCCATCTCTGGTCTCAGATTCTGTTCATATGCATTTGCCGATCATTACTCAGCTGAAGACTCAGGAGGATCTTCAGATCTTTAGAGCTTTCTATCTGTGTAGCTCTCTCTGGCACTTTGCCCTGTGAACTGTAGCCACCTTGATGTCCCTGGACTGACAGCTTCATCTCAATTCACATAGACCACCAGACTCCACTTCGGTTCCATCTCCCCACACCACTCTAAGGAAGCCATCCAGGCACAACTGTCACAAAGGCTCACCTTGTCTATGTCCCATCTGTCAATGATTATTGTCCCGTGCTACTTGATGTCTAATGTCTGAAACTCAATTTTTCATATATTTGTTTGGTTTTTAGTTGTTTTATGTAGGAGGGTAAATCTAGTATGTGTCACTCTTTCTTGCCTAAAATGCAAGTCCATCATAGGTTTTTTTTTTTTTTTTCAATGTTTGTTTATTTTTGAGACAGTGCAAGTGGGAGAGGGGCAGAGGAGGACAGAGGCTCCAAAGTGGGCTCTGTGCTGACAGCAGGGAGTCTGATGTAGGGCTCAGACCTATGAACTGCAAGGTTATGACCTGAGCTGAAGTTGATTGCTCAACCAGCCAAGCCCCCCGGTGCCCCCATCATAGTTTTTTTTTAAGATTGTGTCTGATAACTCCAATATCCAAATCTCCTGGGAGTTCTGTTTTGTTGTTTTTCTTTTTCTTTTGGTTTTCAATACTTTGGTAATTTTCTTTCTCTCTCTCTCTCTCTCTCTCTCTCTCTCTCTTTCTCTCTTTCTTTCTTTCAGAAAGAGGGAGAGAGTGTGCCTATGCACATGAGCGGGGGAGGGGCAGAGAGAGAATCTTAAGGAGGCTCCACGTGAATCCTGCTGCAGAGCTTGATCTCATAGCTGTGAGATCATGACCTGAGCCAAAATGAAGAGTCAGACACTTACTTGAGCCACCCAGTCACCCCATTTTGGTGATTTTCATTGACTTCTGGAAATTGTATGAAATGGTAGAATAATTTGATAGTCTGGATGGTGTTCTTTTTCCTTACGGGTGGATTTACTTTTGTCCTTGGGCAGGTAGTCACGGTAGGAACGGCTGACCATAATCTAATCAAGGATTTATCTCCTTTTGTGTGGTGTTCATTGGGTTGGCTTATTGCAGGTCATACTTACTACATTTATAGATCTTCTTTTTTTTTTTTAAGTTTATTTATTTATTTTTGAGAGAAAGTATGAGCATGAGCAGGGGAGGGGCAGAAAGAGATAGCAGGAGAGAGAGAGTCCCAAGCAGGCTCTGCACTGTCAGCATGGGAGCCCTATGCCGGGCTTGAACTCACAAATTGTGAGATCATGACCTGAGCTTAACCAACTGAGCCATCCAGGCACCCCCCCCCCCCCCCCCCATTTATAGATCCTAACTAGAATCTTGATGATTTAGCAGGGTCTTCTGTGATGGTTCCCGAATTCCTGTGTTGTTTCCCCAGCGGTGGAAGAGGGATTAAAGCTTTGCTTAGCACCTCAGCCTCTCTGCTTTTGCCTCATCTACTTGCCTTAGCTGCTTGTGATTCTGCATATTTTGCCAAAGGTAATGTGGGACCTGTCCTACCTGGTACTTCTCTTCTGAGCTCTTTGTCTCTCATCTCTTTGCTGCCTTGGTAGTTCTCTGGTGCTTTCAAATTCATTTTTGTGTTTTGTACCCAGTTTTCATCTAGTTTTTCTTTCCTTCAGTAGGGTGGTTGGTCAACAGCAAATTATTTTGTTGTTACAGGAAGCTGAAATTCAGATATATACACATTTTTAAATTCTACGTAAAGAATCTGCAGATAACAAACAACTTTCATGTTCCTCTTGTTCTTCCATTGTGTTGTGGCAGCACTGTGACTGCCTGCTTTTGAGGTACATCTGTGGCCCAGAACAGGTACTTGTTCCAGGCCCTTGAGGCGGCAGTGCAGGTAGGGAGAGAGATACTGACCAGAGTCACACTAAGGAACCTTCCAGGATATAGGAACTTAGGTCTGGACTCCTTGGGAGTCTTTTTTTTTTTTTAAACTTTCAAGACTGCATGTGTCTCTAGGAGGTAGGCCTGGTCTGGCCTTTTTACTTCGCATACTTGGGGAAGCCTGTGACTCAGGACTTCCACTTCTAAGAATCTGTCCAAACTCCTGGTTGGGGAGATCTCTCCAGTACTAGACATCATGCTCTGGCGACTAAGTGTATGCTGACTCACCACTGCTACCATCTGCCCCGGGCCTTTCCTCCTCATTCTTCAAGCCCACAATACAGCTGGCATATTGGGTGTTGTTTCTCGATAGATTTCTAGCCAAGGATATATGTGGTTCAGAAGTACTGTTGCTATAGTTCTGGTGATCTGGATTTTCTTCTGAATCTTTGGCTCTTTTGAAAATATCACTGGGAACTTACATGTATTCAGTTGCACCTTTAAGGATATCAGCTTTGCTATGCTTCCTGCTCTGGGGAAGAAATAGCACAAGTGCCTTCAGTTTGGCAAAACCAAAGTTCAGATTTTTTTATCCGCTCATACTCTTTGGTGTTGGCCACGTGCTCCTGCTCCAGCACCAGTTGGAGGTAACCACTTGAACTGGCAGATGGTGGCCAGCTAGGGCAGCGGCTCAGACTGCTCCCACAGCATGTCCTCCAGCACCTTTGCCTGCTGAGCACCCAGGAGAGTGGGTGCAGGGGCCATGGAGGGTGGGGGGTCCTCCTTGGTAGTTTTTAAATGATCTATAAATCAGGTGCCTTTAGCTGTAGGGTCACACATTAGCCTTTTCTAGTTTGTGACACTTTCTGACATTTTGAAGGCTTCAGTTGAGTTTGAGTCTAGTTTGAGTAAGCTTTCTTCATGTTTTTCCATGGAGAGTGGTAGACCATGTCGCTCAAATTCTGGATCAGGTTCTTCTGATTTTCTTTTTTTTTAATTTTTTAAAATTAACATCCAAGTTAGCGTATAGTGCAACAGTGATTTCCGGAGCAGATTCCTTAATGCCCCATACCCATTTAGCCCACATCCCCCCTCCCACAACCCCTCTAGTAACCGTCTGTTCTCCATATTTAAGAGTCTTTTATGTTTTCTCCCCCTCCCTGTTTTTATATTACTTTTGCTTCCCTTCCCTTGTGTTCATCTGTTTTGTATCTTAAATTCCTCATATGAGTGAAGTCCTATGATATTTGTCTTTCTCTGACTAATTTCACTTAGCATAGTACCCTCTAGTTCCATCCACGTAGTTGCAAATGGCAAGATTTCATTCTTTTTGATTGCCGAGTAATACTCCATATTGTGTGTGTGTGTGTGTGTGTGTGTGTGTGTGTGTGTGTGTGTGTGTATACATACATACACACACACACACACACACACGCATCTTCTTTATCCATTCATCCATCGATGAACATTTGGGCTCTTTCCATCCTTTGGCTATTGTTGATAGTGCTGCTAGAAACATTGGGGTGCATATGTCCCTTTGAAATAGCACACCTGTATCCCTTGGATAAATACCTAGTAGTGCAATTGCTGGATTGTAGGGTAGTTCTATTTTTAATTTTTTGAGGAACCTTCATATTGTTTTCCAGAGTGGCTGCACCAGTTTGCATTCCCACCAGCAGTACAAAAGAGATCCTCTTTCTCCACATCCTCGCCAACATCTCTTGTTGCCTGAGTTGTTAATGTGAGCCATTCTGACAGGGGTGAGGTGGGATCTCATTGTGGTTTTGATTTGTATTTCCCTAATGATGAGTGATGTTGAACATTTTCATGTGTCAGTTGGCCATCTGGATGTCTTCTTTGGAGAAGTGTCTGTTCATGTCTTTTGCCAATTTCTTCACTGGATTATTTGTTTTTTGGGTGTTGAGTGCGATAAGTTCTTTATAGATTTTGGATACTAACCCTTTATCTGATATGTCATTTGCAAATATCTTCTCCCATTCTGTCGGTTGCCTTTTCATTTTGCTGATTATTTCCTTTGCTGTGCAGAAGCCTTTTATTTTGATGTGGTCCCAATAGTTCATTTTTGCTTCTGTTTCCCTTGCCTCCAGAGACGTGTTGAGTAAGAAATTGCTGCAGCAAAGATCAAAGAGATTTTTGCCTGCTTTCTCCTCGAGGATTTTGATGGCTTCCTGTCTCACATTGAGGTCTTTCATCCATTTTGAGTTTATTTTTGTGTATGGGGAAGAAAGTGGTCCAGGTTCATTTTTCTCCATGTCACTGGCCAGCTTTTCCACCACCACTTACTGAAGAGACTGTCTATTCCATTGGATATTCTTTCCTGCTTTGTCAAAGATTAGTTGGCCATATGTTTGTGAGTCTATTTTTGGGTTCTGTATTCTGTTCCATTGGTCTGAGTGCCTGTTTTTGTGCCAGTATGATTTTTTTTTTTTTAATGTTTATATTTGAGAGAGAGAGAGAGAGAGAGAAAGCATGCATGAGTGAGGGTGGGGGGCAGAGAGAGAGGGAACAGAGGATCCAAAGCAGGCTCTGCACTGACAGCAGAGAGAGCTCGGCATGGGGCTCGAACTCATGAACTGTTAGATCATGACCTGAGCTGAAGTTGGACGCTTTATTGACAAAGCCACCTAGGCGTCCCAAGTTCTTCTGAATTTTTTAAAGATAGTATTACATTTAGCTCTTTTCGGTAATTGTGGTAAGTGTAACTCCAGAGTCAAGTAGGTTTCAGAATGTTAACAGCTTGTGCAGCTGTCCACCCTCTCGGTGACCCTGATGTCTACTCTAGGGAAGTCTAGACTGGGGACAGGTAAACAAGAGAGGAGGGAAACTCAAGTGGAGGCAGGACATGCACAATACTAGTTTTGAGGCCATCACTAACTTACTGGAAATCACTTACATGTTATTCATTTACTCTGAGACTTCTGATGTGGAAGGTGATGAAACATAAGGTTTCAGGAATCTTACAGGCTATAGAAGACTCCCACAAGAAGATAATTATAAAACCATGATAAATACAGGACAGAAAGCTTGACCTATTATCTTTTCTTTAAGACGGTCTTAGCCAGCTTGGCAGGATCAGGGAAAACATCCTAGAATAGCTGACTATTGAGTTAATGATATTAGCCAGGGGAAAGTGGAGTTAAGGACATCACAGGAAAAGGGGACATGGAGAATATAAAGTATACAGTGGAAGTCTCCCTTTCATCCCCCTTTTCCCGTTATACCTCCCAGCATGCACACACGTATGCATTCATATACAGGGTTATTAGTTTCTTTTATACACCTCTGGAGTCCTTCCATACATATGTAAATACAAATATAGTTTCTTATTCCACATCATATTTAAAAAAATTTTTTTTTAATGTGTATTCATTAAATATCTCTGAGAGAGAGACAGAACATGAGCAGGGGAGGGGCATAGAAAGAGGGAGACACAGAATCTGAAGCAGGCTTCAGGCTCTGAGCTGTCAGCACAGAGCCCAACGCAGAGCTCGAACCTACAAACTGTAAGATCATGACCTGAACTGAAGTCGGACACTTAACCAACCGAGCCACCCAGGTGCCCCTACACCTTATTTTTAATTCAAAAGATAGTATATTATGTACAAATTTCTGCACTTTGCTTTTTTTCCCATGTAACATTGTACTGTGGAGAGATTCTAAATAATAGATAGTTCTCTTATCACTGTAATTTTTCCTGCCTCCTTCCCTCTCCCTCCTTCCCTCCCCCTCTTTCCCTCCTTCCCTCCTTCCCTCTCCCTCCTTCCCTCCTTCCCTCTCCCTCCTTCCCTCCTTCCCTCTCCCTCCTTCCCTCTCCCTCCTTCCCTCTCCCCCTTTCCCTCCTTCCCTCTCCCTCCTTCCCTCCTTCCCTCTCCCTCCTTCCCTCCTTCCCTCTCCCTCCTTCCCTCCTTCCCTCTCCCTCCTTCCCTCCTTCCCTCTCCCTCCTTCCCTCCTTCCCTCTCCCTCCTTCCCTCCTTCCCTCTCCCTCCTTCCCTCCTTCCCTCCTTCCCTCCTTCCCTCCTTCCCTCTCCCTCCTTCCCTCCTTCCCTCTCCCTCCTTCCCTCTTTCCCTCTCCCTCCTTCCCTCTCCCTCCTTCCCTCTCCCTCCTTCCCTCTCCCTCCTTCCCTCTCCCTCCTTCCTTCTCCCTCCTTCCCTCCTTCCCTCTCCCTCCTCCCCTCCTTCCCTCTCCCTCCTCCCCTCCTTCCCTCTCCCTCCTTCCCTCCTTCCCTCCCCCTCCTTCCCTCCCCCTCCTTCCCTCCCCCTCCTTCCCTCCCCCTCCTTCCCTCCCCCTCCTTCCCTCCCCCTCCTTCCCTCCCCCTCCTTCCCTCCCCCTCCCTCCTTCCCTCCCCCTCCCTCCTTCCCTCCCCCTCCCTCCTTCCCTCCCCCTCCCTCCTTCCCTCCCCCTCCCTCCTTCCCTCCCCCTCCCTCCTTCCCTCCCCCTCCCTCCTTCCCTCCCCCTCCCTCCTTCCCTCTCCCTCCTTCCCTCTCCCTCCCTCCTTCCCTCTCCCTCCCTCCTTCCCTCTCCCTCCCTCCTTCCCTCTCCCTCCCTCCTTCCCTCTCCCTCCCTCCTTCCCTCTCCCTCCCTCCTTCCCTCTCCCTCCCTCCTTCCCTCTCCCTCCTTCCCTCTCCCTCTCCCTCCTTCCCTCTCCCTCCTTCCCTCTCCCTCCTTCCCTCTCCCTCCTTCCCTCTCCCTCCTTCCCTCTCCCTCTCCCTTCCCATTTTCCAGAGAGAGAAAGAAAGAATCTCAAGTAGGCTCCATGTGTGTAGCCCGATGAAGGGCTCAAGGCACCCCTGTAACTTATTTAAGTAGTACTATATTGATGGTCAGTCTATGACAAACCACTGCTACAGTGAATAACCTTGTAGATTGTTTTGCATCCTTTCTAATGTATATGTAGGTCAAAAGGGTATATGTGTTTATAATTTTGACAGATGATAGTTGGCAACTTTTTTCAATAATGAAATTCAGAATCAACTTATCTGGTCCTGGCATTTTTATCATGATCATGTTGTTTTATAAATTAGGGTGATTTGTAGGATACTTTTTTTTGTTTTTTTAATGTTTGCTTATTTATTTTTGAGAGAGAAAGAGAGCACAAGCAGGGAGGGGCAGAAAGAGAGGGAGACACAGAATCTGAAGCAGGCTCCAGGCTCTGAGCTATCTGTGCAGTGCCTAATGTGGGTCTCAAACTCACAAACTGTAATATGACCTGAAGTCGGATGCTTAATCAACTTAGCCACCCAGGCGTCCCTATAGGATGTCTTTCCATTTGTTTTTTTTGTAGAAGTCCTATATACTTCTTGGTAGATTTATTCATAGGTATTTTACCTTCTGGTTCTTCTTATGAATAGAATCTTCTGTTACTTTTCCATCTAATTATTGTATACATGCAAATTGTTTTGCATATGTTATTTTGTGCTTTGTTCTCTGTTATGCTATAAACTGTTTTATGTAACTGTTTTATTGAGATATAATTCACATATCCTATAATTCATTAAAGTGCACAGTCAGTGGGTTTTTGTTTATTCACAGGTGTGCAACCATTATCACATTCACTTTTAAAACATTTTTAGCACCCCAAAAGAAACCCTATACTCATTAGCAGTCACTTCCCATTTCCTTCCGGTCCCCTAGCCCTAGGTAGCCAGTAGTTTATTTTCTACATCTATAGATTTGCCTGTTCCAAACATTTTCTTGTGGTCTTTGTGACTGCCTTCTTCTTTTTTTTTTTTTTTTTTTTTTCTTCAACGTTTTTTATTTTTTATTTTTGGGACAGAGAGAGACATGCATGAACGGGGGAGGGGCAGAGAGAGACAGAGACACAGAATCGGAAACAGGCTCCAGGCTCCGAGCCATCAGCCCAGAGCCTGACGCGCGGCTCGAACTCACGGACCGCGAGATCGTGACCTGGCCGAAGTCGGACGCTTAACCGACTGCGCCACCCAGGCGCCGCATGTGACTGCCTTCTTAATACTTAGGATAATGTTTTCAAGATTCATCTGTGTTGTAGCACGTATTAGTACTTCATTCCTTTTAGTGGCTGAATAATGTTCCATGTGTGGATATCATTGTATTTATTTATCTGTGTAAAAACACACTCCTGTGTGTCTTGTCTACTCTCAGTACTCTACTACAATACTACTTTACTTCAACACTGGATGTGCCGGTTTTCTACACTTAAAGCAATTCTGTGACACCACCTCAGCTGGGTGTCACAGAACTCAATTCTGACACTAGTGTTGGGTACCACAAGTTAAGGGTTCAGTCCCATGGAACTGCTCCCCTCAACTTCAGACACTAGTCACAAGTCCAGGTTATCTTGTGCTTTCAGTTGAGGAGCTACAAATCCAGAGGTTCCCAGGATCATCCTCTCCTTGGGTTTGATTAATTTGCTATTATCAGCTCACAGAACCAGGAGAAGAGTTTACTTACTAGATTACTGGCTTATTATAAAAACTCAGGAACAGCCAATGGAAGAGATCCCATAGAGCAAGGTGTAGGGAACAGGTAAGAAACTTCCATGCTCTTTCCAGACCCCTCGCCTTCCCCATACCTCCCTGTGTTCCCTACTCTTGAAAGCTCAGAACTCCATAGTTAACAGATTCCCTCAGAGGCTTCATTAGGCACGGTCGATTAAATCTGGTGATTGATACAACTTCTCCCCCCTCTCTTCTCCCTGGTGGTTGGGGATGGGGGCTGGTGGGGACTGAAAATTTCAATTCTCTAATCCTGCTTGGTGTCCCTGGCAACAAGTCCCCATTTATGGGGGCATTAAAAAAGTCACCTCATTTAAGGTTAAACTCTGGTGTCCTTGAAAGGAGCACCTGTAATAAAAGACACCTTTACTGTTTTAATCACTTCAGAAATTCCAAGGATTTTAGGAGCTCCATTCTGGAAACAGAGATGAAGATCAAATGTATATTTTTTGTTGTAATCAAAGCATCACAGATTGTTTCTACTTTTTGGCTCTAAGAATAATACTGCTGTGAACATTTGTGTACAAGTTTCTTTGTGGGCATTTTCATTTCTGTCAGGTAGGTACTTAGGAGTGGAATTACTAGATCATATGGTAATGTTTAACTCTTTGAGTAACTGACAGACTGTTCTGAAAGTTTCTGCATCATTCTACATTCTAAACCGCCTTGTACAAGGGTTACAATTTCTCCACTCCTTGGCAACAATTGTTACATATGTCTTTTTGATTTAGCCATCTTAGTGGGCATGAAAGAAGTATTGTGGCTTTGATTAGGGTTTCCTTGATGGTTCATGAAATCGAGCATCTTTGCATGTATTTATTGACCATTTACTTATCTTCCTTGGAGAAGATACAAGCTTTTGATAGAAAAAGTATGTAATGAGTGGATGGGGGAAATGTACAAAATGATGGTCTATTTCACTTTCATTGTAGGCAATCAAGTTCAAAAGCAAAACATGCAGTTAAAACTAAGATTTGTAACCTTTAATGTTTAGAATCTCTGTTAATCTTAGATCAGTTTTAGAAAATCTTTTATAGCAAACAAAAGTTCTATGGTTCCATCATTTTTTAATTTTTTTTTTTTTTTTTTTAAATCACATTAAGGAATCATGTATAGTTTAATTTTGTTTCCTGTTTGTTTTTTTTTTTTTTTTATATTAACACGAATGTGATATAATGGTAGTTACACCAGGTGATGGGATTTGGTATTTTTAAACAGTGTTGAATTATATAATCATGTTCATTTAAAAATAAATTTATTAGGGGCGCCTGGGTGGCTCGGTTGAGCGACCGACTTCGGCTCAGGTCATGATCTCACGGTTTGTGAGTTCAGGCCCTGCATCGGGCTCTGTGCTGACAGCTCAGAACCTGGAGCTTGCTTCTGATTCTGTATCTCCCTCTCTCTCTGCCCCTCCCCCACTCATGCTCTGTCTCTCTCTGTCTCAGAAATAAATAAACGTTAAAAAAATTTTTTTAAATAATAATAAAAATAAATTTATTAACAGGGCACCTAGCTGGCTCAGTCATTTGACTCTTGATCTTGAAGTTGTGAGTTCAAGCCCCATGTTGGGTGTGGAGATTACTTAAAAATAAAATCTTTAAAAAATGAAGTTAGAAAAGTGCAAAAGGTGTAACTGGTTCAGATGTTACTGACTGAGCTTTGCAACAAACATTTCCTTTTATTAAGGTCAGTTAACCAGATGGTGGAGCTCCTTAGTGGTAGAGCACAGACTATTGTGAGTCCCCTTACCTGAGTTCAGCCCTTTCTTCATCTGCATCACACCACCTCCACTGTCATTCTGTTTTAAGCCTGATATTCTCACCTTTCTTTGTTCTTTTGCCTTTTTCCTAATACTCGTCTCAGTCTTTGCATTCTCAGGTTCTAGGCTTTTTACCTCCAGGCCTAATCTTCTTTTACTTAAACTAGATCTCTTTAATTTGAACAAGCGACATTCTTTCCTTGCATTTAAGACCTGAATTCTTTCCCACCAAAGTTTGATGAGGGTACCTTTGCAGATGTGTTTTCCTTCACGGATTGAAACTGCCATTTGTTAACTCACATGCCCTGTTAAGGCCGTTTCCTTCCCCATCAACTTTGCTATTTTTAAATTAAGCACTATCAATGGATTTAATCTGCCAAATGTTCTCCTTAGTGCCCTTCATGTAATTTAATCAGGTCTCTCTTCTTCTTCTTCTTAATCCAATTTGCCATTCTCACAGCACAATCCTCTTCCTTTTGTGAAGTTTACCTTACCATGACCCCGAAATCCTGGTCTTTAACTTCACCAGGAGTTGCGAGTGGGGAAAATTTCAAATGGCCACCGTTTCCAGTTACAGTGGATTCTTGTTATTCACAGTAGTTATGCTCTATATGGTCACCTTGAGCATGGAATTAGCAAGTACTGAAGCATTGCTCCGAGAGGAGATACATGGTTAGGTTCCTGTGAACCTCTAGTCACAACACTTTTCATCAACTAGTCAATACATAAGCTTGTTTTATGTGTGTTTATGTTTAAAGACACCTTATTTAATGTATATTGTCAACTCATTAACCTTGAACTCTTGGACACTAGCGAATGCCTGAGGGAAACTTAGCTCAAACACTAGACACCTCACAGCCTTGCAGCTGGCATTTCAGCCCCATGCTTTGGGGCCATTTAAAACCTCAAATTCACCCACAAAAAGCACAAATACGCAAAAAACAAATATGCAAAAACAAATATAGCACTAAATTATGAAGAAGACACTTGTTCACATTGTGAAAAGTGGAGCAAGAAGCCAGAGTGTTACCTTGTTGGACCTCATCTGGGAACTGTTCTGGGTGACTACAGTTTTTTGCTTCTCTGTGCATGTTTATGAATGAGTGTAACAGAAATACAAGAATTGCATTTGGAGTTACAAGTAAACTGGAGGGGATAGGGGAATTCATAGATACAGAATCTGGGAATAATGGAGATAAGTATAATTCCCTTTTCTTCTAAAATGTCAGTTTTAAAGATTCAAGTCAAGATGTTTTCTTCCTTGCTTTCTCTAAATCTGCAAATGTAGAGGTAGCAATTTTGATTTCTTCATAGGGATGTTAATTATACCTGGTCCCTAGAGTTTGCTAATCGCCCCTCTGATTTGAGGGAACACTAGTTAGATTCCCCCTGTCTCTTAGTATTTAACAAATAAAGGATTCTGGATATGTTAGAATGAAATTACTTCTCAAAACACAGCTCTTAATTTAGGTCAGGATAATCTCAGCATTTCTCAAGCCACAAAGCTGCTTAAAATTGAATGCACATTTTTGGATGCAGAGGAATGTACAATTTTATGGAGAAGTAAATATCCTCAGAATTTCAAAAGGTGGCTCTCTTTTATTCTCAAAAATTAGGAACCTTAATTTCTTAGGTTACATAGTTCTACCAGTAGAGTTTTAATCTAATTGAGGAATTGTGATGGGGCAAAGGATATTCACATTTAAAATTTTTAGTAGCTATTTCAGGATTGGTTTCAAAATATAGTTGTGTTTTTCCCCATAATTAATGAAGGTGTCTCAACCCTCTTAGCCTTGTGAATATTGGATACTAATCTTATTTTGTTATTTGCATAAGTAGAAGTGAATTCTTTGTTTAAATTTGCATATGTTTTATTGTTGAAATAAACATTTTTTATAACTAACCCTTTTTTCTTGAGGACTTTATATTTACTGTTCTGTCCCCACACCAGCATACTAGTCACTGAAAGTTGACCGAATAAATGAATGTTATCTCTCTCTTTGTTTTTGTTTTTGTTTTTTTTGTTTTTGTTTTTGTTTTTTTAAGAGAGAGAGCGGGCACTCATGCAGGGAGTGGCTGAGGGAGAGGGATAGAATCTGAAGCGGGCTCCATGTCCAGCGTGGAGCCCTTTGCAGATCTGTGCACGGAGCCTTATGTGGGGCTCAGTCTCACAACCGCGAGATCATGACCTGAGGCGAAATCAAGAGTTGGATGCTTACCTGACTGAGCCACCTGGGTGTCCCTGAATATTATCTCTTTGGCTGCTGTACTTGTTGGCATCTCCACATTAGAGAGGTTTTGAATTTTAATGTACTCAAACCTGACAGTTTTTGGAATCTTGGGTTTATGTTTAGAAATAATCTCTTCCATTACTTTTCTGGTTTTTTGGCATTTAGAAATTTATTTGTGTTACTTATCTGTGTATGGTAGAGATCTGATTCCTCCTTTCCCTCTCCCTTAAATCTTGTATGATTGATTTATTTAATACATGACTCCTTATACTTGATTAAAAAATTTTTTTAATGTTTATTTTTGAGAGAGAGACAGGAGTGGGGGCAGAGAGACAGGAATAGAGAGAGAATCCCAAGCAGGCCCTGCACTGTCAGTGCAGAGTCCAGTGCAGAGTCTGAACCCACAAACCATGAGATCATGACCTGAGCCAAAATGAAGAGTTGGATGCTTAACCAACTGAGCCACCCAGCCCCTCATCCTTTCTTCTTGGTTTTCTTTCTGCCTACTTTCTTGAGAATTAATTTTGTATCCTTCCTATTAAGTTGAAGTATAAAAATGTATTTCTCAAGCCCTTCTACCTTTTTTTGTTAAGTGTTATCTTGAGGCTGAAACATATGTTAAGACATGTACCCAATAAGTAGTTTGTGATATTTTAAGTGCTTTATTTATTTATATTGAATATTAGCTGTGTGCTTTAGTTTTATGAACTGAAAAGTAAATAAATTTGTTTTACAAATAGGAAATGATGTAGTTTCTACTGTAATTATTACACAGTAAGGAAAAATACTTTCTTAGACCAGGATAGATTTTATTGCATAGCTGTATTGATTTAAGTTGACATGTAATAATCAGCATGTATGCAAAGTGAATAATGTGATATATTTGGACATCTATACATCCTTGAAACCATCACCACATTCAAGGGACATATCTGTCATTCCCCTGAATTTGTCATTCCTTTCTCTACCTCCTTCATTTCTCTGTCCCTTCCCCCAATCCCAGGTAATCGCTGTTCTGGTTTTTTTAACCATAGGATTGGTTTACGTTTTGTAGAATTTTTATTTAAAAGAAGTAATACAGTATGTACTTTTTGTTGTTGTTGTTTAGTTTTGCTACTTATTTTGATATTCATCCATGCAGTTGATTTTTAATAGTTCATACTTTTTATTACTGAGTAGTATCCTATTATTTGTATATGCCAGCATTTATTTATCCATTTCTTTGTTGATGAAAATATTTGATAATTTCTACAAATAAAGCTTTATGTACACTTCTTTATAGAGGATATAACTTTCATTTTTCTTGGGCAAATACCTAAGAATGAAATTGATCATAAGGTAGGTAAGGTTTAACTTTTTAAAAACCTCAAACTAGGGGGTGCCTGGGTGGCTCAGTCGGTTAAACGTCCGACTTCAACTCAGGTCACGATCTCACGGTCCGTGAGTTTGAGCCCCGCGTCGGGCTCCAGGCTGATGGCTCGGAGCCTGGAGCCTGCTTCCGATTCTGTGTCTCCCTCTCTCTCCGCCCCTCCCCTGTTCATGCTCAATCTCTCTCTGTCTCAAAAATAAATAAACGTTAAAAAAAAAATTAAAATAAAAACCTCAAACTATTTTGCAAAGAGGTTGTCTCATTTTACATTCTTACTACATATCTTTGATCCATATCCTCACCAACACTTGTCAAGTCTTTTTAATTTTAGCCACTCTTCTGGGTTTGTAGTGGTATCTCATTGCGGTTTTAATTTTCATTTCCCTAATGATGCTGATGTTGAGCATTTTTTCATATGATTATTTACCAGTTGTATGTCTTTGGTGAAGTGTCTATTTAGATGTTTTTCCTGTTTTGAAAATTGGATTGTTATTACTGAGTTTTGAGAGTTCTTTATATAATTTCTAAAATCAGGTAGTTTTAGTCTTCCAGCTTCTTTTTCAAAGTTGTTTTGAATTTTATAAGGCCTTTAAATTTCCATGCAAAATTTAGAATCCATTTGCCAGTTTCAGACATGCTGGTATTTTGATGGTGATTGTGTTGACTCTAAACCAATTTGGGGGAGATCTAATATCTTAACAACATTAAATCTTCTGATCTGTGAACACTGTATATATCTCTGCTTCTTTAGGACTTCTTTACTTTCTTTCAGGGTGTTTTGTAGTTTTTAATATATTGGTCCTACACATATTTTTGTCATATTTTCCTCTACTTTGTAATTTGGTACTAATGTAAATGTTATTGTAAATATGTTTCTGATTATGCATTGCTGTATATAAAAATACAGTAGATATTTTGTATATTGATACTTTATCCTACAACCTTGCTAAACTCATTTATTGGTGGTATTTTTGTAGATTCTTAGGATTTTACATGATGATTGTGCCATTTGCAGATAACCATGACTACTACTTTCGACTTTTTTTCTTATTGCATAGGCTAAAACTTCCAGCATAATTTTGATTGGGAGTGGTGATAGTGGACATATCTTGCTTTGTTTCTGATCTCAGGAGGAAAGTGTTCATTCCCTTACCACTAACCTTCTTATACATACCCTTCTTCAAGATTTAGGAAGTTCTGTTCTTAGCTTACAAGCAAGCTTTTTTTTTTAAAATCAGGATTTGATTTGATTAAATGCTGATTTTTAAATGTTGATTTGTCATATGCTTTTTTACATCTGTGTATATGATTTTCTTTTCTAAGAAAAAGTTTTTTGAAAAATTATTTTGAATGTTTAACAAACCTTGAATTTGCTAGTGCAAGTCTTACTTGGTCATTATCTTTTTAATCTATTGTTGAATTTGATTTGTTAAAATTTGCATTTTTGTTCATGAAGGATTTGATTTGTAGTTTTTTTGGTACTAGTTTTATCTGGTTTTGGTATCAGAATGATGTTGGCCACATAGAATGAGTTCGAAAGGATCTTCTTGCTTTCACGTTTTTGGATCAGTTTGTGTAGAATTGTTATAGTTATTCCTTAAATATTTGGTTGTATTCACCAATGAGCCTTTCTGGTTCAAGAATTTTCTTTGTGGGAAGGTTTTTGTCAAATATGTTCAGGAGTACCTGGGTGACTCAGTTAAGCGTCCTCCTTGGTTTCAGCTCAGGTCATGATCTCAAGGCTCATGAGTGCAAGCCCTGCATCAGGTTCTACGCTGACAGTGTGGAGCCTTTTTGGGATATTCTCTCTCTCTCTCTCTCTCCACCCTCCTCCCTGTCTCCCCCCTCTCTTTCTGCCCCTACCCTGCTTGTGCTCGTTCTCTCTTAAAATACACTTAATTAAAAAAAAAAAAAACAACACTCATAATGTTGTGCAGCCGTCTCTACCATCCATCTCTATAGCTCTTTTCATCTTCTAACTTGTCTTCTTTTTTGAAAGGTATTTTTATTGGGTTGCTAGGTTCATAGTATTTATTTTCTTTCAGTATATTAAAGATTTTGCTCTGCTTGTCTTCTCTCTCGTACTGTTCACAAGTAAAAGTCTGCAGACATTTTATCTTTGTTTCTCTGTGTAATTATTTTTCCTTTGGCAGCTTTTAAGATTTCCTGTTTATCATTTGTTTTAAGCCATTTGATTAAGATGTGCCTTCCTGTAGTTTTCTTTTTTATTCTTCGTGGAGTTTTCATATACTTGGGGGTTAATTGAGCTTTTTGTGTCTAGGTTTATAGTTTTCATGAAAAGTAGAAAATTTTTTGCATCTCTTCATTGTCTTCTTTTTTTTCTTTTTGGTGATAGCCCAAGATATAATTCACATAATTCATCCACTTAAATGCACATTCAGTGGTTTTGTATATTCACAGAGTTGTGCACTCATTACCACAGTTAGTTTTGACAACATTTTCATTGCCTCCAAAAGAAACGCGATACATATTAGCTTTCATTTCACCTCAGCTAGCCAGACCTTGAAAGTGTTAATCTTTTTTCTGTCTGAATGGATTTGTTACTCTCCTGGACATTTCAAATAAATGGAATTATGTAATGTGTGGTCACTAGCTTTTTCCATTCAGCGAATTATTTTTAAGGTTCAATCGTGCTTTAATATGTATTAATATTTCATATGTTTGAATACACCACATTTTATTTATCTGTTGACAGACATTTGGATTGTTTCTGTTTCTTGACTCTTGATAATTCTGCAGTGAGCATTTAAGTTTTTGTATGGACACGTGTTTTTCTTTCTTTTGGGCATATTCATCGGAATGAATTGCTGGCTCATGTGGTAACTTGTATAACCTTTTTGAGGAACTGCCATACTATTTTCCAAAGTGGCTTCGTTAGTTTACATTTCCACCAGCAGTATGTGAAGGTTCTAGTTTCTCTACTCCTTGCCAATACTCTGTCTTTTTTATTATAGTCATCTTAGTGGGTATGAAGTAGCGTATCATTGTTGTTTTTGATTTGCCTTTCTCTGATGGCTGGTGATAATGAGCATCTTTTCAAGTGCTTGTTGGCCACTTGTGTATCTTCTTTGGAGAAGTGCCTGTTCTTTGCCCACTTATAAATTGAATTATTTGTCTTTTCTTACTGAGTTGTATCAGTTCTTTATATATTCTAGATACAAATATCTTATTAAATTTATGACTTTCAGATCGTTTCTCCTGTGTGAACACACTTTTCACTTTGTTGATGGTGATCTTTGAGGCACAAAAGGTTTTAATTTTGGTGAAGTACAGTTTAACATATTTTTTGTTGCTTATGCTGTTAGTGTCCTATCTAACAAACCATTGCATAATCTCAGGTCTTGAAGGTAAATGCCTCTGTTTTCTTCCAAAAGTTTTTGAGTCAGTTTTTGTATATGGTGTAAGGTAAAGGTTTAACTCCTAAAAGTTAAAACATGTGGATATCTGGTTATCTTTTGGGTTTATTTCCTAAGATATTTTTTTCTGTCCCCAACTCCCCTATTTTGGGGACTCCAATTACATATATATTAGGTTGTTTAAAGTTGCCCAAGAGTTCATGGACATGATTTTTTTTAATGTTTATTCATTTTGAGAGAGAGAGAGAGAGAGGGAGAGCACGAGTGGGGGCGGGACAGAGAGAGAATCCAAAGTAGGCTAGCGCAGAGCTTGAGGTGAGGCTTGGTCTCACAGACTGTGAGATCATGACCTGAGCCAAAATCGGGAGTCGGATGCTTAACCAACTGTGCCATGCAGGTGCCCATGCATGTGTTTTTTTCTAGTATTTTTCTCTCTTTTCATTTTGAGTAGTTTTGTTGCTGTATTGTGAATTTTGCCCTGTTGGGCAATGCATATTTTTGTATTCCTATAACCAGTATTGAACTTTCTTTTGGGATACAGTTAGGTTACTCAGAAACAGTTTAGTTCTTTTGAGGCTTGCTCTTAAACTTTTTAGGTGAGACCAGAGCAATCTTTAGGGCTGATTTTTTTTTTTTAATGCTTTTATTTATTTTTGAGAGAGAGAGAGAGAGAGAGAGAGAGAGCGCGCACGAGTGGGTGAGGGGCAGAGAGAGAGGGAGACACAGAATCCGAAGCAGGCTCCGGGCCCTGAGCTGTCAGCACAGAGCCTGATGCGGGGCTCGAACTCATGGACCGTGAGATCATGACCTGAGCCAAAGTTGGACGTCTAACCAACTGAGCCACCCAGGTGCCCCTGATTTTATACCACTAATAAGTCCAGCACCTTGTGAGTTATGATACATTTCCTTCTGGTAGTTGGCAACACTAGCTAGCTTCAGTTCTGTGTAAATGTAGGGATTGTTTCTACTTCTTTTGGGTGTTTTTCCTTCTGGCTCAGGCAATTTCTCACATGTTTATACTGATCAATACTTAGCTGAAAACTTGAGGGGGAACTTTTTCCCATCTCCAGACTTCTTTGTTTATCTCTTCCTCTCTGGTACTATCTCTGCCTTTGTAAATTCTGGTCATCTTGGCTTCCCTGCTCCAGAACTTGGGGGAGATCACTGTGCTGCCCTTGGGATCTCCTACCTGTGCAGTCCAGGAAGCTGAGACAGTTGTAAGGCCTGCCTTGTTTGTGATCATTTGGGGATCACTGTTCTGCACTGGTTGAAGTCTAATTGCTGAAATTTGTTGATTCATATATATTGTCTGGTGTGGTAGTTGTTCAGGTAGGATAGTAAATTTGGTCTCTGTTACTCCACCTTGATTAGAAATCTTAAGATTGCTTTTTCAGCCAATAGAAAATCAGTTCTCAAAGACTAGTGTATTTCCATTACATCTGTTTGTTTCATTCTGTCTCAGAGTAGATCTTAGACCATTAAAGAGATTGGAGGAAAGTTCTTAGATGGATTGTAGAAATGATTGTCATCTTACCAAGAAAGTACCAAAGTACTGATTTAATGTTACATTGAAAGAGATTACTTTCTTGGTTACTGAACGCGGGGTCTATTACTGTTTGATTATGACTTCATATCTTTGATGTTTCTGGGCAAGTATTTTTGCTTGTAAATTATTCAGTACAGCTTTTGTTTAGTTATATGATTCTTGATGCAGTTATTACTTGAATACACTGGTCTTAAAACTTTGTTAAGCTGAGAATATATGGTTTACCTTTTGTTTGCAGGCAGAATTCTTGTTTTCTAGAGTATAGATAGGAACAGCCTCCGAGAGAGGATTTGATTTTTTTTTTGCGTATCCAAATTAATCGTGGTGACATACTAGATTTATCATTACTATAAATCATTCATATCTTTCTTTCGTGTCATAGCTGAGGCAACCTTAAAGGATAAAGTCTTAGCTGTTGTGCTCTTAAAAAACAATGATGCATTTTAAACACAGATTTTTTTAGTTTGCTAAGTAGAGCTTATAACCTAATCATAGCAGTACGTTGTCCTAGAATAGGTAAGCTTTCTCCTGTTAAACCCTTCCTCACAATGTTTTGAAAGATAGATTATTATTCATTGAAACATCTAAATGTTATTTGATCCAGGGACCAAATTGTAGACAACACCATATTAATCCTTTCCCCATTTTTTCCTTCTCTTACAGGAAAAGTAAGAAGCTTAAGCTCATCTTTGTGGTCACTAACTCACTTGACAGCTTTGCATCTGAGTGACAATTCCCTGTCCCGCATTCCTTCAGACATTGCCAAGCTTCACAATCTGGTGTATCTGGACCTGTCCTCTAATAAAATCCGGAGTTTACCGGCAGAACTCGGAAACATGGTATCACTCAGGTGTGCAGATTCGACTTATTTTCTGACTTTAACCCCCTACAAACAAAATAGAATACTTATTTTGCTAGGAAACTGCACTACCAATTAAATGGTATTTGAACAAGAGCAAACATAATTGTATCCCTTGTAAAGTTTTCTGGGAAAATTGAATGTCAATAAATAATAAATTAGGTAGATTCATTGCCTAAAATTTGTTTTATTGCTATGTTATGTGTAATATACTTTATCCCTAAACAAAAATTTTGGATAAAGTGGGGGTAAATAAATAAAAGGCAGTTATGTTAATCCTACATACGGACTCTCCTGTGACAAACGATTGTGGTGCTTTCCCCTCTAAATTCTGGGGTACCATACTATGCTTAACACAGGGTCCAGGATACCACTGCCAAGGAATGACACCTTTTTGGCCATCCCAGGGCTTGTATGCATGATAGTAATAAAGCCTGGACTCAAAAAAAAAAGCTAGAATTAGTCACTGCATTTGGAGGACTACAGTGCGGAGTAGAGGAGTAGATAGGATATGGAGTCACACAGTTCAGTTTGGAATCCTGTGACTTTGCCATTTACAAGTTGTGTGATTTGGGGCAATCTCCTTAACTTTGCTGAATGTTTTGTCCTCTGTAAAGTTACTGTAAGGCCTACCTAGCCAGGGCTGAGATTAGAGATACCTGAGATAATGAGTAAGAAACTACTAGCACCCTGCTGGACACATATTGTATTTAATAAATGGTAATTGCTATTTCTTTTATTATTCCTGTTTTTTTGTAAGGTAGATGGGATCCATCCAAGTTGAAAGTAAAGCTAATTTCTAGTTATTATGTTAATCCCAGTGGAAAAATCTTGCTCCATATCGTATTACTTGCCTTTTCTTTTATTCCCCTGGCTGTTTTGCTGCTTCCTACCATTTGCTGCATAGTAAAAAGGAATAAGGACCTCGTGAGAGTTTCTTTACCTTTGTTATTCCCACTCCAGCTTTTTGACATTGTTTTGGGCTTAATTACTGAGTATATACCATGACCATTTTTAATCTCCTTAAAAGACCTCCTTTCCCATGTGATATATGTGGAAATAAATGGGAACAAATTATTTAGACTTGTTTAGTTTATGGCCTCACCAGCCTCTGGTTCACTAAGTAGTAACCGAGGTTCATTTAAATTCTAAGAACCAGGGATTATACTGGTTCTTCTTTTTTTTAGAAGTAGTTCTCTTCACCTTTAAAAATTGATAAATAAAACTTACCGCAGAAAATTGTAAGTATCTCAGTGTTGGGTCTTTGTTTCTTTTCACTACTGAAGATTCTTTTGATAGTTCATAAAAAAATATTAATTGTTAATAAAGCTTCCATTATGTCTAATGTGAAACTTTAAAATTTGGAGAAATATTAATGGTAAACTTAATTTTTTAGCTGTCATAAGCTATTTTCAGTTGGTGCTACATGATCATTTTAAATCTCATTTAACAATTCACTTGTTAGGCTGTTTTATCATTTCCACTTTCTTAAAGTTGTGTAGTAGACTCCATGTGGCTGGATCAGTGCTGCTCTTGGGCAGTCTGTGGACTGTGCCCATTTGTAAACTGTGTCATCAGCCTGCAGTGGAATAGACAACGTGTGAGAGCAGTTTTGTATCTATTGAATCTAATGCACTTTAAAAATATGACTTGTGCTTTGTTGGTCTTTTTTTTTTCTCCTCTCTTTTCTTGAATTAGAAATTTAAAAAAAAAAATTTAAAAATTATTTAAAAATATTTAAAAATATTTAAAAATTTTTTGAATATTTATTTTTAAGAGAGACAGTGTGACCGGGGGAGGGGCAGAGAGAGAGAGAGACACACACAGAATCCAAAGCAGGCTCCAGGCTCTAAGCTGTCAGCAGAGAGCCTGACACAGGGCTCAAACTCATGAACTGTGAGATCATGACCTAAGCTGAAGTTGGATACTAACCCAGGTGCCCCAGTTTTCTGTTATTTTTAAAATGTTTGGTCTGTGGCAATCTGGGGTTTTTTTGTTGTGTTTTGTTTTTTTGCTACATCATTGTTTGAGAAGCACTGTACTAGACATTGGAATATAATATAAAATTTTTCATTCTGAGAAGAATATTAGAAATTATAGTGCTGATTTTAGCCATGGGTTAAAAGGCAATATATGTTCTGATGTGGAATTTTTACATCCACAGGGAACTCCATTTAAATAACAACCTGTTACGAGTTCTACCCTTTGAGCTGGGAAAACTGTTTCAGTTGCAGACTTTAGGCCTGAAAGGTATGATTTCTCATATTTGTGCTTCTTGTGGTTTGTATGTTGTGTCTTTGAGTCTAAAGAAGCTGTAAGAGGGGGATCTTGTCGCCAGGGATTTGCAGGCTCACTCTTCCCCAAACTTCATCAGTTTTTTAGGTACATCCCAGTGGTTTTCTCTCTTGTCCACCTGGAGACTGTCTGCTAATCTTTGTATTCCTTTTTACTCCTAGCCCGGCTTTTCTTTCTTCTATCCTTTGTTTCAGTCAGTTCAGTGTTCTGATGATACATTCCTCAGATCATACTTTATGTCATCATACTATAAATGGCTTTGTTTAAAAAATTTTTTTTTATGTTTATTTATGTTTGACAGAGAGAGTGCAAGTGGGGGAGGGGAAGAGAGAGAGGGAGACACAGAATCTGAAGCAGGCTCCAGGCTCTGAGCTGTCAGCACAAAGCTCGACACGGGACTGAAACTCACGAATAAATGGCTTCTTTTCCCTTGTATTCAAATCTCAAAAAACAAACACACAAAGTACAGAAATTGAGTAGAAAATTTTCATCCATTGGGACATGTTAATATTCAGTTTTTAGAATTTTTTAAAACTTGATGTGTAAGGACTTCATTAATCTATTAGAATTTGAGGGCATAATTGATCCAGTAAGAATTATTGGGAAATATGTTTTTTAAATCAGTAAGATTAAAAGCTCTATTTTGGTAATAGGTCAATAAGAATTTTTTTTTTTTAACACATTAGATGATTGTTTGCTAATCTCGTATCCACCTCATTCTTTAATCAATTCCTAAAAAAATAGTCACATAATGAAGTCTTAAAGAATTGTACTTTTGTTTCTTAAGACTACATTTAGAAAATAAGGTTTTATTCCTGTAATCCTTTTCATTTCATAAAGGTAACAGTAATTTTACAAAAACAAATGGGAAAATATAAATAATACATTTGTAAATGTATACAAAACCATATTCATCAAACATCAGCTTTATAAGGTTTTCTTTGGAAAGTGTAGGCTGGGCTTGGCTGAGCTTGGCTGAGGATTCTTCTTTTTTTTTTTTTTAATGCGTATTTTTGAGAGAGAGAGAGAGAGACCGAATGAACAGGGAAGGGGCAGACACACACACACACACACACACACACACACACACACACACACACACACACAGAATCTGAAGCAGGCTCCAAGCTGTCAGCACAGAGCCAAACATGGGGCTCGAACTCATGAACTGTGAGATCATGACCTGAGCCGAAGTCAGATGCTCAACCAACTAAGCCACCCAGCCACCCTTTGGCTGAGGCTCCTTATATTAGGCCCTTTAAAGTTTTCTTGTTTTAACTTTGAAAAACAAAAATATAAAATGTAGCAACATCAGAATGAACAATTAATATTGTGTCACTTTTGTGTCTGTTTTCTAATACAAAGAAATAGAACATTACAGAATGTAAAAACTCTCTTTGTTTCTTCTTTAGGTCCCTTTCTCATCCCAGAAGCAGCTACTGTTTTATGTCCTCTTAGTTTCAGGTTTTGTAATCTTAACAGTATTTATTTTACAAAAATGTGTTCATTTCTCTAAGGATTCACAAACTTTATTTGACATTAGGGTCATTGGTCACACATGTCCACATTGTGTTAATGTGTATGAAAGCCTTGGAAGCGTTGGGGAGTGATAGGGCAGTCTTTGTGGCACCTTAGTTTTTGAGGATCCCTTGCTCTTTCATTTCAGAAAGATCCTCTAAAATGTTTGACATCTAGGTTTTAGGTTTCTTTCTTCGAAATAGAGTTTCACCGATTTTTTGGACAAATCCATTACTTTTCTGAGCTTGCCCCACTCACTTGTTAACTTCTGACAACCGCTGATTTGTTCTCCATTTCTAAAACTTTGTTATTTCAGGAATATTGTGTTAGTAGAATCATGCTGTATGTAACCTGAGATTAGTTTTTTCCACTCAGGTTAATTCTTTGACGATTCTCGCAGGCTGTTGCATGTTTGCTTCTTTATATTGATGAGCAGTGTTCCATGGTATGGATGAATCATGGTCTGTTTAACCAGTCACCTGTTGAAGGACATCTGGCTGGTTTCCAGTATTTGGCTATTGTGGATGAAGCAGCTATGAACAATTCTGTGTACAGATTATTATGGCACATAAGTCCTCATGTCTCTAGGATAGATGCCCAGGAGTGCAATTGCTTGGTCATATTTTAGTGTTGTTTAGTTTTTTAGGAATCTGCCAGACTTTTCCAGACTGGCTGTACTATTTAACATTTTCACCAGTAATGAATAAGTGATCCAGTTACTCTGAATCTTCCCCAGCTTTGATGTTGTCACTATTGTTATTTTTAGTTTTTCTGATAGATGTGCAGTGACATCTCATTGTGGTTTTAATTTGCATTTTCCCGTTAGGTAAAGATATTGCACATTTTTGCATGTGCCTACTTGTCATCTGTATGTCATCATCTGTGGAGTATTCTTCATGCCTTTGCCTGTGTCCTAATTGAATTGTTTTTTTACTGTTGAATTTTCAGAGTCCGTTATATTTTCTGGATATTAGGCCTTTGTCAAATATGTGATTTGCAGACATTTTTTCCCCAGTGTGTAGTCTTTCCACCCACTTAACACACCCAGTTCCAGCACTGTGGGGCTTTCCCCCACACCAACAAGCAATTCTAGGATACCAGCTAGATGTCCTGTAATTCAACTAAATTCTGACACTACCTACCCAAAGATAGCCTCAGATTCCATGGATAAAAGGTTCAGTCCCACAGGACTGCTACTTGCCCATGCCTCCCTAACTTCAGATTCCAGTCACAAGGCCAGGTTGTCACCTGTGCTCCTGATCAAGGTTCCCGCAGTCCCCTCCTTGGGTTTGATCAGTTTGTGACAGTGGCTCACAGTAATAAGGAAACCCGTTTACTCACAGATTCCCAATTTATTATAAAATGATATAACTCTGGAGCAGCCAGATGGAAAAGATGAGTAGGGCAAGGTATGGGGAAAGGGCACAGAGCTTCCGTGCCCTCTTCCTCTCTCCGAGAGCACCACTCTTCCCGAGTCTCTATTTGTTCACCAACCCAGAGGCTCCTTGAACCCCATGCTTTTGGGTTTCTGTGGAGGCTTCATAACATAGGCATGACTGATTAAATCATTGGCCTTGATGATTGAGCTGACTTCCAGCCCCTCCTCCTGGGGGACTGGGACTGGAAGTTCTAACCTTCCAGTCACATGGTTGGTTCCTGTCAGCCAGCCCCCATCCTCCTGTGGAGGCTGAAAGTTACTTCATTGACACCACAAGAGGCACCTCTACAACTTCACTTTGGAAGAAATCCTTGAATCACTTTCAGGATTTTAGGAGCTTTAGGGTTCAGATATGTATTTCTTATTATAAATCATGATGTTACACAGGGTCTTTTCTGTAACAAAAGGTTTTGGTTTTGATGAAGTTGTTTACCATATTTTCCTTTTATGGATCCTGTGTTTTGTACTGAACGTTTCATGGCTTTATGTTTTACATTTAAGTCTGTGATCTGAGTTAAAATAGAGCTAAAAGAAGTAAAGGATTAGTTCAAGTTTCATTCCTTTGTCTGTGAATGTCCAGTTGCCCTAGCACCATCTGTTGAAAAGTCTACCCGCCATTGAATTTCCTTTACACCTTTCTCTTGAATCAGTTGGACATATCTGTGTGGATCTATTTCTGGATTCTCTCGTCTTTTCCATTGATGTATGTGTCTGCCCCTTTGCCAATAGTTACTTGAAAGTTGAAATAAGGTAATTAAGTCTTGAAATAGGATAGACTGATTCCCCTACAGTAGTCTTTTTCAAAATGTTTTTGGCTATTTTAGTTCCTTTGCCTTTCCATATATATTTAGAATAGTCCTGTCTATAGTTAAAAGAAATATTGCTGGAATTTTGATCAGAATAGTGTTAAACCTGTATATCAAATTAGGGGAGAATTAACATCTTTAATATGTTGAGTGTTCTGATCCGTGAATATGCCATGTCTCCTTATATTTAGAATTTTGATTTTTTTTTTTCATCAGTATTGTGTAGTTTTTGGTATATAAGCTATATAAATGTTTTGTTAGATTTATTTCTAAGTCTTTTTGTTTGTTTGTTTTCAAGTGGTTGTAAATTATAATTATTAAATTTTGCTTTCCATGTGTATGTTCCTGGACATAATACAGTGGATTTTTTTTTTTTTTTTTTTTTTATTTCACCCATCCTCCCAAACCCCCACCCCCTTCCCTCTGACAACGACTAGTTTGTTTTCTGTACTTAAGAGTCTGGTTTTGTTTGTTTGTTCATTTGTTTTGCTTTTTAGATTCCACATATAAGTGGGATCATGTATTTGTCTTCCTCTGTCTGACTTATTTCACTTAGTATAATAATATTCCATTGTATGTACATACCACATCTTCTTTATCCATTCATCTGTGGATGGATAATTGGGTTGCTTCCATATCTTCTTGGCCATAGTGAATAATGCTGCGTGGAATATTACTTAGCCATAAAAAGAGAGAAAGCACAAGATCTTGCCATTTGTGACAACATGGATGGATGTACAGGATATTTTATACTCAGTAAAATAAGTCAGACATGGTTCATATATCTTTTTGAATTGGATGGATTTTTATATTGGAGTCTTAGGAGTTGCTTTTTTTGGTATACTTAATGGTAAAATTTTTGGGAATTTTCTATGTAGAAAATTATGTCATCTGGAAATAGGGATAATTTTATTTCTTCCTTCCCAATATGTCTGCTTTTTCTTTCCTTTTCTTGACTTATCGTACTGACTAGAACTTCCGGCATCATGTTGAATAAGAGTTGTGAGAACAGACATCCCTCTTTTTCCTGATATATGGAAGTATTCTGTGTGCACTATTATGTATAACGTTAGCAGTAGGTATTTTGTAGATCGTCTTTATCAATTTGAGGAAGTTTCCCTCTGCCCTTTTGCTGAGAGTTATTAATCATGAATAGGTGTTTAATTTTGTCAAATGCTTGTTTTGTATCAGTTGATATGATTTCTTTGTTAGCCTTGTAATTGATTTTTAAATATTGAACCAGCCTTGCATTCCTGGAACAAATCCCACTTGGTCATGGTTATAAATCTTTTTATATATTGCTTACTTCTGTATGCTAATATTTTCTTAAGGATTTTTGACTCGATATTCATAAAGGTATTTGTCTTTAATTTTCATTTGTTTTATGCTCAATTTGTCTGGTTTTGGCATCTAGGTAATGCTAGCTTTCTGAAATGAATTTGAAAGTGTTCCCTCATCTTTTGTTTTCTGGAAGAGAGTCTATAGAATTAGAGTTAATTCTTAAAGTGTTTAGTAGAATTTTCCAGTGAAACATTTCGGGCCTGGAGATTTCTGGTAGTTTTTAAATTTTGAATTCATTTCCTTTAATAGGTATAGGGCTATTTAAATTTTGTACTGGGTGAGTGAGTACAGTTTGTGTATTTCAAGGAAATGGCCGCATTCATATATGTTGTTAAATTTATGTATCTAGAATTGTTCATGGTATTCCCTTATCCTTTTGATTTCTGTAGGGTTTATATTTTTTATATTGGTAATTTTTGTCTTCATTTTCTTTGTGAGTCTTGGCATAAGTTTGCCAATTTTATTGATCTTTTCAAAGAAACCGCTTTTTAAAAATTCCTCTTTTTCTGTTTTCAATCCATTGATTCCTATTTTTTAGTGTTTTTAATCCTTCTTTTTGCTTTCAGTTTATTTTGCTCTTTCTAGGTTCTTCAGATGGGACTTAAATGTTTATTTTGAGAGAGGGAGCACTCAAGTGGGGTAGGGGCAGAGAGAAGAAGAGAGAGAATCCAAGCAGACTTAAGGCGGTCAGCGTGGAGTCTGATGTGGGGCTCAGTCTCATGAACCATGAGATCATGACCTGCGCCGAAATAAAGACTTGGATGCACAACTGACTAAGCCGCCCAGGCTCCCCTGAGACTTTTCCTTTTCTAATGTATACATTAGGTGCTATAAATGTCCCTCTTGGCTCTGCTTTAGCTGTGTCCAGCCACAAATTTTGTGTCCCTTGGACACTGGACAAGAATATGAATTGGGTAGAATCTTCTATAAATCTCAACTGGATCCTCTGTATTAACACTAGGGTCTGTTAGATCGATGGTATTTAGAGGATTTTTTTGTCTAGTTCTTTTTTGTTGTTGTTTGTTTTTGTCTAGTTCTGTCAGTTGTTGTGAGATGAGTGCTGAAGTATCAGCATAATTGTAGATTTTTCTATTGTCCTTTCAGTTCTATCAGTTTTTGCTTAAAATATTTTTTAGTTCTTTCATTTTGTGGATGCATGTTTAGAATTGCTGTGTCTTCTCCTTTATCATTACATAATGTCACTTTCTCTAGTAAATTTATTTTCTCTGAAATCAACTTTATCTGATATTAGTCACCCTTGCTTTCCTTTTGTTAAGGTTTACATGACGTATATTTTCCCATCCTTTTCTTTTCAGCCTGCTTGTATTGTTATATTTGAAGCAAGTTTCATGTAATAACATACATAACTTATCAAGTCTTGTAGGGCTATCATTTTACATTTTGAGTGAAATAATAGAATCTCTAACTCTATGACCTTTCATATGCCCCCTGTTTATAGTATCATTGTCTTAATATTTTCTCTACCTATATTTAGAACCAAGTCAGTGTCACAAAGACATTTTAACGGCTGAACATGAGTTAGAAACCTTAAGTGAAGGAAAGCCTATGTTTGTCCCTTTTTAAAGACCATGGTCTTTTTTCTTATGTTCCAGGGTTCCTTCTTTTATCATTTCCTTTCTATTTAGAGAACTTCTGTTCTGAATCTTTTATAGTAGGCCTGCTGGCAACAAATTCTCTTAGTTTTCAGTCCTCTGAGAATGTCTTTATTTCTCCTTCATTCCTAAAGGCTGTTTTCACTGGGGATTGGTTCTGGGTTGTCGGTTCTTTTCTTTCAGCACCTAAAGTTATTGTGCCACTTCCCTTTAACCACCATGGCTTGTGATGAGAAATCTGCTCATTCAAGTTGTGTTTCCCCTAGTTCTTACTCTTACCTAGAGGGAAGGTGTTTTACTCTGGCTGCCTTCAACATTGTCTTTAGTTTTTAGAAGTTTAGTTGCTGTGTGGTTTGTTGTGGGTTCTTTTGAATGTGTCCTATTTGGATTTTATCAGACTGTTGAATCTGCGCGTTTGTGTTTCTCCAAATCTGGGGAGTTTTTCAGCTGTTATTTGAGTACTGTTTCAGCTCTGTGCTTCTTGTCTGTTTCCATAACTCTGAGGACATGAACCTTAGAATTTTCTTGTGGTCCCACAGGTTCCTGAGGCTCTTTTCATTTTTTTTTTTTTTTTCAGTTTCCTTTCTGTTGTTCTGTTGTTCAGTTTCCTTTCTGTTGTTCCTTACTGTCTTCCAGTTCACTGATTATTTCCTTTGATGCTTTATTTTGCTGTTGAACCCATCCACCGAGCTTTTTATTTCATGTATTCAGTTTTTCAGTTTCAATATTTCCATTTTTAAAAATATGTTTTGTTAATTTGCCAAAACTTTTTCTTGGTTGAGTCTTCCTATTTTTTCATTTATTTCAAGCATGTTTGTAATTTCTCATAGAAGTGCTCATTGAAACGTGCCTGCTCTATTTAGGTCAGATTATTCTAATGTTTTTGTCATCTTGGTGTTGAGTCTTGTTTATCTTTATTCATTTAGTTTGAAAGTTCTTGGTAGGATGAGTGATTTTCACCTGAAACTGGAAGTACTCATACTATAAAACTTTGGATCTTACTTAAACCTATTTTGCTCTTTCTAACTGCTCTGGCAGAGAAAGTGAGGGGGGCAGTATCTTTTGAACTTTCATTTGGCATGGTTAACATAATCACTTTATAATGATTTATAAATCATTTGTCCTTTTCAATTTATAAAATTTATTATTAGTCTTTCTTAAAGTGGAGCTATGGTATCCAGGACCTTCACTGTTCAAAACAGTTCATTATACTGTTAATTTTCATAAGCACATAAGAAATCCTTCTGAGAGGATTTGAGACTCTTGTAGATACATGTAAATCATTCCATTTGCTTTCATTTTTAGCACTTATGAAACCGTCATTGAATTTACAGATGGCTCACAGTCCTGAGGTTTTCCCTTTTCCTTAGTGACTACATCTTTTTTAAAATTAAAAAAAAAAAAATGTTTTTATTATTTTAGAGAGACAGCATGAGCAGGGGAAAGGGGCAGAGGGGGAGAGAGAAAGAGAATGAAAGAATCTCAGGCAGGCCCCATGCTCAGCACAGACTCTGACAGAGGGCTCAATCGCACAACCCTGGGATCATGGGATCATGACCTGAGCCAAAATCAAGAGTCAGATGCTCAACCGATGGAGCTACCCTGGCGCTCCAGTAACTTGATCTTAAATCAGATCTGTCCCATCTTGTTATTGCTTTATTTAGTAGAGTTTTTAAAAATCTAAATGAAGACTACATCTGTCATGAGGATATCTTCGTGTTAGCTTTGTTGCATCTTAACTTTTGATTCTCTGATCCATTATAGTGGCTGTCCTCTTTCCCTTGTCCTCTTTCCCATTCTTCCCCATCCAGTTTCACTTGCTTTTGATTGTCATAAAAGTGTTGATGACACAGGGCCAGATACAGAGCACTATTAGATATCTTCTAGATTGACATTAGTCCACAATAATTGTTTTCTGGATACTTCTGCAGAACGTGGTTTCAGTCATTTTTATTCTTCATGTCAGAAACTGAAAAAATATTTCCTCTAGTTTGGTATCTTACTAATAACTACATATATTGTGATAGGTCTGATAATTTTGGTATGTTTTTTCACTTTTGCAATATTTTATTACCTTTCTTGGTTTCATTTTACCTTTTTAAAAAATATTTCCAGGAAATCCACTTACCCAGGATATATTGAACCTCTATCTGGAACCAGATGGAACAAGAAGGCTACTGAACTATTTGCTTGATAATTTGGCAGGTACTGCAAAAAGAAGTAAGTGGTCATTTGCTTAAATGATTTTTTTAAGAAGATGTGTAAGAATATTACTTAATTTTGTGTTTATATTCAACTAGTTTCAACAGAACAGCCACCTCCAAGATCTTGGATTATGTTACAAGAACCGGACAGAACAAGGCCAACTGGTTGGTAGCCTTATATTTTTTTAACTTATTTTTACTTGATGTTACATATCTAACAGTGTTGTTGGCATTCTTTAGATTATGATTTTTACTTGATATTACATACCTAACAGTGTTGTTGGCATTCTTTAGATTATGGGCTGTGTTACATTTGTATGCTTGAGATTGATTTGGCTTGGGAGATCATAATAAAGACTAAATTATTGCTTACCTGACCTCTGTAATATGCTGTAGGTCTGCTGTAGAGCAATGCTTCTCAACCTCCGGCATTTTTATCCCCTGGGGGACATTTAGCACTGTCTGGAGACATTTTTGATTGTCACAAATAGGGGAAGTGCTACTGACGTCTCATGGTTAGAGATCAGAGATGCTGCTGAGCATGCTACAGTGCACAGCATAGCCCCCCACAGCAAAGAATTTACCCACCCGTAATGTTAGTGATGCCATTGTTAAGAAATTATGTTGAAAAGATGCCTTTGCACACTATTTTTTAAAAATTGTTTTAAATGTTTATTCATTTTTTGAGAGAGAGAGGAATGGGGGGAGGGGCAGAGAGAGAGGGAGACACAGAATCCAAAGCAGGCTCCAGGCTCTGAGCTGTCAGCACAGAGCCAAACATGGGGCTCAAACTCACGAACCGTGAGATCATGACCTGAGCTGAAGTCAGACAGCCACCCAGGCGCCCCAGCTTGCACACTATTTTTTAATTGGGCTGTAAAGAATTGATCAGACTCATTTGTTATAATAAATATACCAAAATCTTTATATTGGAAGTTTTCAAACCCTATTATGTTCCAAATGTATTTGATACTACAGAATTGTAAGACAGCTAAAGCACTTACTTGAGAGAAATGGAACTAATGACCCCTAATTTCCTTTTAACTTAAATTGTATGAAAATAGTTTGGGAATTACATGATGTGTATAATAGGATTTAGTCTATGATACCTTTTCCTTTTGTGTGAATTAATAATAGTTGCTCTTTAAAAGAAAATAAGCCATGCCTATTAAGAGGATTGTCAGTTTTCCACGTTGTACATTAGCAGTTAGCAAAGTGGTAGGGGGAGTATAGAAATGAGGAGCCCTGGTCTTACAGACCAAGGGACTCAAGATCTTAGTCTTTTAGCTTTGAGCCTTCTGTGGTATCTCTGTAGCATTAGATAACACATTGTGTTATAATTTGTTCACCTATCTGACCTTCCTTCCTTATCCAACTTATATCCGCTATGTCTGGCAGATAGTAGTAGCTTTTCAATGAATATATATTGAATGAATAAAATCAACCTTAGCATTTAAGTGAAAACTATTGATATTAATTATTTTTTTTTTTCTGCCACGTGTGTGAATAAGTAAAGTTATCTTTCCTACAGCCTTGTTTTCTGTCATGTGCTATAATGTTCTTTGTGATAAATATGCGACCCGGCAGTTATACGGCTACTGTCCATCTTGGGCACTAAATTGGGACTACAGGAAAAAGGCCATTATTCAAGAAATTTTGAACTGCAATGCTGATATCATAAGTCTTCAGGTAAGTCATCGGAACAGTGTTTAAATTGCACAAATGCCCCAGTGTTGATAAGCAAGGAGCAAAATGGGAATGCATTATCCTGACACATTTAAAGTTCCAGCTTTAGCACTTCTTAAAGTATTGGCTTTTTCTGTTTTTAGTGAATCCTGGAACATTCACTACCTGCTTCATTTAGCTGCGCTGTGCTGCCACATTAAGCAAATAGGTTATTTTGGGTTTTAGGCATTTGCTTTGACAGTTAAAATATTCATCTTTCCCTCTCAAATGCCCTTGCACACTATTTTTTAATTGGGTGGCAAATATTATTGAAACTGTGGCATTGTCAAGGTATGGTTTTGCTTTACCATCAGCAGTAATAGAGGAATTAGGACATGGTGGAAAGAGCGTTGAACCTGATGCACAGTAACGGGGTCTCAGTCCTACTCTCCTGATAATTCATACGACCTTGGGCAAGTCACTTTCTCCCTGTGGTCTGAAAGTATGATCTGTGATGTTCCTTCTACCTCTGTTGATTCTTGTTCCCCATCTATTATAAAATATAAGAAAATATACACACATGGAGGTGTATGTCTTTCCATTATTTACTCCTAAGCAATAGGATACCAGCAGGTATCTATAAAATGACAAGTAGGGTTTCAGATAAAATATGTTGGAAAGATGTTATGTTCCTCATTGTGCATAGCAGTCCTTTGAAATTATTTGAGCCCCTCAAACTGTACACATAAAGTTAATGTGTAGGACTGATTTTTTTGTCTTATGAAATAACTTTGCCATTTACAATTTTTCAGGAGGTTGAAACAGAACAGTATTACAGTTTTTTTCTGGTAGAACTGAAAGAACGTGGCTATAATGGATTCTTTAGTCCTAAATCTAGAGCTAGGACAATGTCAGAACAAGAAAGAAAACATGTCGATGGCTGTGCAATATTCTTCAAGACGGAAAAGTAAGTCCTCTTACATTTAAAAAAGAAAATTTTTTCAGTATTTGCAGGGAGTCAAGGGTGTGGAAATTAGTTGACAAATAAGAGAATGAAGCATTGTTGTTATTGCTCAGTAAAACAGTACTCTTCAATAGTTTTGTTTTAAATCATCAGAAATAATCTTGTTTTGGAGACTTGTTGAAAGTGCTGCTGTTTCTTCAGGTGTTTACTAGGGTTTAACTCCAATTGTTAATTGAAACTTCTTGTAATTAACATTCCCTCTAGGATGGTAGAGGGATTCTTAAACCCAGATTTTGGAAAAGATTTATTTAAAAATTACAAGACGGACTATTCCAACATGAAACTTACACAGAAGATGACTACCTTATCTTACATTGTAAAAGTATTTCAAGATGTTATTTATATCAGTAACAGACTAAGAATAACTTGAAACAGATGTGGGAAGCTTGGTGTTAAGTGTGGACGATTTTCCATAATGTGATTTACTTGCCATTGTATTTGTTCAGGAAGTTCGGGAAAACTGCATTTCCCACAAAGCTAATACTTTGGTATTCCCAATTCTATGTTTGTGTGTGTGTTTTTGTTTGTGTTTTAGATTTACTTTGGTTCAGAAACACACTGTTGAATTTAATCAGCTAGCAATGGCAAATTCAGAAGGGTCTGAAGCCATGCTGAACAGAGTCATGACAAAAGATAACATTGGAGTTGCAGTACTGCTAGAACTTCGAAAGGAATTGATTGAAATGTCATGTGAGTGACCTTTTCACTTCCTGTAAAAATTGACCTCCAAAATCTGATAGAAAGCAGAAAATTTGTTACATATTAATAGTCTTGTCTAACACCTGAAGAAACTCAGTGAGAATTTAAGTCCTTTCTAAAATATCCTATCCGTTTCTCTCTACCACAAAGCTTAAGATTGAGAAAGCAGTGCCCAGAAAAGTATTCCAAATTTTGAAAGGCATAAAACCAGAGGAGAAAATGGTGTTTTTGCTCCCCACTGTTTTTCACACAAAAACAATGTTGAAGTAAATATTAGTTAAAATAACTGCTCAGAGAGAAGAACTCCATACAGTCCCGTAATTTCTTAACAGCAAGGATACTCTGTAAGCTAACTTCTCTTCCTGACCTACTTGTAATCATTACTTTAAATGTCTTGCGTTTTGGATAAATGGACCACTTATTTCAAATTAAAAGTATATTTAGAGTGACCATCGTGCTGAGAACTGGAAGTTCTGTCACTTGAGGAACAGTTGGAACTAGAGATACTTAACCTGAAGAGTCAAAAATGAAGATGGAGCTTGGTGACTGTATTAAATAGATCTAGGAAAAAAGGCTGTAGATTTGATTTTGTGAGACTCACTTTAGGACATCTTGATGAAGCTAGAAGTTTCAAGGAGATAGCTGTTTTGGCGGAGATAGAATGGGCTTTGTTCAAGTAGTGAATGCCCTCTACTCAAGAGTATTCACCCAGAGGCTATTCACCCAGAGGCATAGATGACTGCTTCTCAGGTTTGTGGTCCTGTTGATTGATTTAGTTGTCGGGAGATTGTTAGGTAAATTTTAGGGTCCTTTTTTGTTTGGAAACTCTGAGATACTACTTGCTTCCAGATCCTGTAAGAATATATGGGCTGATGGGCGGGTTTTGTCTGTCTGTTTCTTTTCTTTTTATCTAATATAGCTGGAAAGCCCCATCTTGCAACAGAAAAACAACTTATTCTTGTGGCTAATGCTCATATGCATTGGGACCCTGAATACTCTGATGTGAAGTTGGTTCAAACTATGATGTTCCTCTCAGAAGTGAAGAACATTATTGATAAAGCCTCACGAAACCTCCAGTCCAGTGTATTGGGAGAATTTGGAACTATTCCACTGGTGTTATGTGCAGATCTTAATTCTTTGCCAGATTCTGGTAAGAAAAGTTCTTTTATATAGAATGCTTTTTTGACTTAAAATGTTTTTGTAAGGTATCATTTCTGATAATCCCAAATTTAGTCAAAATGAATATTCAGTTTGTAACGTCAACTATGAATCAGGTTTAACATATTTTGTGTGCAAATAGGGAGACTATTTTAAAAATGAGATGAAAACCTAAGAAGGAAGGACATTAATCATCTTCGATAAACACGTGGTTGATAACTTGAAAGAATGTGTGATTAGATTTCCGTATCCCCAGGTGACATATAATCCAGACTGAGGTTATTAAGACCATTTCTTTGGGATTCCAGCATGTAGTAATACAAAACAGTTTAAATTGGATATTTATAGGATTTCCGTTTTGGTGGGCTTGATTAGAAAAAATAATCCTTATGGGTGCTGGGTGGCTCAGTTGGTTAAGTGTCTGACTTTGGCTCAGGTCCATGATCTCACGGTTTGTGGGTTCAAGCCCCGTGTTGGTCTCTGTGCTGACAGCTCAGAGCTTGGAGCTTGCTTCGGATTCTGTGTCTCTTTCTCTCTCTGCCCCTCCCCCACTTGTGCTTTGTCTCTCTCTGTCTTTTAAAAATAAATAAATGTTAAAAAAAATTTTTTTAATATAAAAAAATAATAATAAACCTTAGGTGGAAATTGAGATCCTTTATTTACACAGATCGGGCAAGTGATTTGAACAACAACAACAACAACAACAAACAAAACACCAAAAAACAGGGATCTTGATTTTTATTACAAAGCAGAAGAATACAGAAAGGCTTATTTCTGAATACTTTTCCATTAGATAGTACAGTGAACAAGCCGTAGTTCTTATAATATCAAACTAAGTACTTACTCCTTTTTATTTTCAGCTCCTCCTTGATTATAGTCTCTCATTCACACAAAATACTTTCCCTGGCACTTGTGTATGTGTGTAAGCATGCATGCACACACATACGTCCACTTGGGTTGGTTCAGTTCACTAGTACATCACTGCCGTCATGATACATGGGAGCTGTAACTATGTTAAAATTCATTTTCAGGGCAAGTAAAGGTAGCTGAGGTCCATAATTCTTTAGTCCATCTCATCAAGCTATCTGGGCATTACAGCTGCTAAAGCAGTTGAGAACTATTCTCTAGTAGTTGCTGTATGTGTGTTCTGCATTCTGTTTAGCTACAAAGTATCTGAGGGGCAAAGAGAGACTCTAGTCAAATAATACATAGTAAGTCTCATTTCAGTGTTAAAAATAGTGGCAGTCGCATGGGGAAGTGTCCAACCTTGTTAACTAATGGAATGCAAAGTAAAAGAAATATTTGTAGAGCCCATCTAACCGGTGGCGTTCTCTTATGTAGTGGGCAGTATGTATAATGGCACATTAATCCTAATCTTGGTATTTTATACCAAGTAAATAATTCAGCATAAGCAGAAACCTACATACTAAGATGTTGATTATGGTATTAATTCTTTTTAAAAAGTAGAAACAACCTGAAGTTTTTTAAGAAATAAGGAACTGGTTTAACAAATATGAAACACCAGGGCAGGTTGTATTAAGCAGCCATTAAAAAAATGGTGATCGAAAAGACACGAGTTCATGTGCCACAGCAAAGTATAAAATATGCAGTATACTATGATCAAAACCATGTAAAAATGGATTTAGATAGGTTCTAGCAGACGTAAAACAACCAACCAAATATTTTAGAAAGGAGGAACGTGCTGTTTAAAGTATTTACTGTTACATTATAGTTTGTACACTGCATATTCTACTTGACAGTGAGCAAAGGACCTGTATCTTCATTATAGGTGTTGTGGAATACTTGAGTACCGGTGGAGTAGAAACAAATCATAAAGATTTTAAGGAACTGAGATATAATGAGAGTCTTACAAACTTCAGCTGTAATGGGAAAAACGGGACAACCAATGGAAGGATCACTCATGGTTTCAAGTTGAAGAGTGCCTACGAGAGCGGCCTGATGCCTTACACAAATTACACGTTCGATTTCAAGGTGACTTTTGAGATTGAGAAACTTTTCAAACCTCCAGTTTTTTTGGAGAGTCTTGTAACTTTATTATGTCTTTAAAATGTGGATGTGTAGAGGTGCCTGGGTGGCTCAGTCGTTTGAGTGTCCGACTCTTGATTTTGACTCAGGTCATGATCCCAAGGTCGTGGGATCTAGCCCCACGTTGGTCTCCTTGCTGAGTGTGGAGCCTGCTTGGGATTCTGTCTCCCTTTCCTCTATGCTACCTCCCTCCCCGCAACCACTCATGTGCACACATGCGTGCGCTTTCTCTCTGAACACAAGTGTGGGTGTGTGTTCAGACTGGAAGCAAGCCATCTTGAATCACTTCACAGCAGTGTTCTCTTATCACTCTTCTGTGGAATTTGATGTGATCCGTGTCCCATTCCTACTTGAGAGGTACTTGATAGAATCATTTCCAGGGTGAGAAATCATATGAAATAATGATAGTAAATCCTGAGTTAACTGTTACTGTTTTGGGGCAGATACATTTCTTATATGCTCAGCTGTTCGGAAAGTACCGTGTAGTATCTAATTTGGTGTCAGCTGGAGTGGCATATTTCATCTCTCATATTATAATTTAAGTGAAACTGTACTCCTCAAGTGCCAAAATGTGTTTTATATTAGCCATTTTAAAATACATCTTCTATTTATTTCATACACAGTTAACGGCTTACAATATGGAGCCTTGCCTTAGAGCTTCTCCTCATTTTTAATATCGGTGATTGTTGGGGCGCCTGGGTGGCTCAGTCGGTTAAGTGTACGACTTTGGCTCAGGTCATGATCTTGCGGTCCGTGAGTTCAAGCCCCGCGTTGGCCTCTGTGCTGACCGCTCAGAGCCTGGAGCCTGTTTCAGATTCTGTGTCTCCCTCTCTCTCTGACCCTCCCCCATTCATGCTCTGTCTCTCTCTGTCTCAAAAATAAATAAATGTTAAAAAAAAAAAATTAAAAAGAAATAATAATATCGGTGATTGTTTAGGACTTGCATTCATCTGTCTTTTTTAACCATCTTTTGAATTTCTGCTCTCCTAAATCTTAGTTTTCCATTTCTAACCTCCTGGAAAAATAATCATTCAGATTAGATTATGTGTTAGAGTGAAAATACTAGCGTTAGCTGGTTCTTAATTTTAGAGGGGGAGCGCTGTTTAGACTTAGAGCTTGAAATCTTTTTAATTTGACTTTGGAGGAGCCACAGTACTATAGATAATGATTTAACCCTGCGAACAAATGAGTGTGTCGGGTTGAAGAGAGGCTAGAGGAGACTCTGGGGAAAATGAACATGTGAACAACAGAAGAGTAATCAGAGAGAGGAAGAAAACCAGGGCAGTGTAGGAGCCTACCTGACAAGGAAAGAAGGCCTTTCTAGGGAAAGAGGAGTGTGCTTTGTGCTTCAGAAAGATGTTGGTGAAAGATGCTTCACTGGAGAGCTAGGCACAGAGACTGGAATGTGGTGAGTTGAAGAATGAGGTGATTGATAGTGAAAACCAATTTTTTAGATTTTTTAAAATTTTTTTTAACTTTTATTTATTTTTGAGACAGAGAGAGACAGAGCATGAACAGGGGAGGGGCAGAGAGAGAGGGAGACACAGAATCTGAAATAGGCTCCAGGCTCTGAGCTGTCAGCACAGAGCCCGACGCGGGGCTCGAACTCACGGACTGTGAGATCATGACCTGAGCCAAAGTCGGACACTTAACCAACTGAGCCACCCAGGCACCCCTAGATTTTTGTTTTAAAGAGGAGGCGAGGAGGGCACCTTCGTGGCTCAGTCAGTTAAGCATCAATTTAGACTCAGGTCATGATCTCACGGTTCATGAGTTCAAGCCCCACGTCGGGCTCTATGCTGACAGCTCAGAGCCTGGAGCCTACTTCGGATTCTGTGTCTCCCTCCCTCCCTCCCTCTCTCTCTCTCTCTCTCTCTCTCTCTCTCTCTGCCCCTCACCCGCTCATGCTCTCTCTCAAAAATGAATAAACATTTTTAAAAAATGTAAAGAGGAGGCGAGGCTGATAACCAAAAGGTGGGAGAGATAGGGATTTTTTCTCTCTTGTTCCTGTTGCTGATACAGAGATAGGAAGACACCTGAATGTGCTTAAATATTTTTGGCTGAAACCATGTTGAGGAGAGGCTCAAGTTACAGGGAGGAGAGGGGCAAATAGATGCCAGGTGCTGTGCTGGGTGCTGCTGAGAATGTGAAAGGCAGAGATGGCCCTGCCCTCATGGAGTTGACTGTCTGATGGGAGAGGCAAGTCTCGACCAAGCAGATGAGTGTGTAGTTACACCTGGGGTACGCCTTAGCAAGAGAATAAACTTGGAGGTGGTAGCAGGTATTAAGTGGGTGAGGGCAGGATTCAAGAAGGTATTTGGAAAGTGAACTCAACACGCGAAGGCTGAGAAGAAATGAACCAACCGACATGTAGAAATAAGAAAGTGTTCCAGGCAGAAGGAACAGTATATGTGGAGGCCCTGGGGCAAGAAAGAGCTTGGCATCTTCAAGGAATGTCTCCCCCACCCCCCGCCCGGAAAAAAGAAGGCTAGTGTGGTGATAGGGTAGTGAGCATAGGAAAATACTACAAATCAAGTTAGGGCAGAGAAGCAGAGGCCATACCATGAAGGATCTTGTAGGTCTCATTAAAGATTCTAAAAAGTCCAGAAAGGAGGAAGAATGCATGATTATTATTCCTACCTAAACTGTCTTCATTCTGCTAGATTGGACATTTGGGGGACAATTTGGTTTATGTCTTCCTACCTCTCACACGCCAGCCACTTTCTTTGTTTACCAAACATGACTGTAAGGGTATGTCTTGAAAGCTCTCAGTGTTTCAGTATTCTCTTATGTGAGGCTGTATCTTTTTTTCCTTCTATTTTTCAGGGTATAATTGACTACATCTTCTATTCTAAACCTCAGCTGAACACTTTAGGCATCCTGGGACCTCTGGACCACCACTGGCTAGTTGAGAATAACATCAGCGGCTGCCCACATCCACTCATCCCCTCCGACCACTTCTCACTTTTTGCACAACTGGAGCTCTTACTGCCTTTCCTGCCCCAAGTCAACGGCATTCACCTCCCTGGCAGGAGGTAGTCAAGTACCTTCAGAGGACAACCTCAATTTCACTTGTAAACTCATAAAATCTGAATGTGGGGGAGTGAGGTATGGCCACCAGGGTTTTGTTTTGTTGTTTTCTTTTCCTTGAGGATTTGAATTTTCGATCTTGATTATTTGATAAGGATATCGTATGAAAGCCAGGTGCTAGCAACAGACAAATTCTGAGCCCAATATGCTTTATATACTGTTAGACAGGGATCGGTGTGTTTACACCTATCTTTAATTTGTTACAAGTAATTTTCCTGTTTCTTCTATCCAATGTAATATTTTCATGCCTTGAAATAGGAAAATGTTTAAACAGCATATTCTCTTTGCACAGAAATCTGTAGCACTACTTTTTTGAGGCCAGTAATAACATCCAGAAACCATTCTTCCATACTCTACTCCCTCCCTTTTCAGACTTGTTTGTAAAATAGAGACTTTGAATTTAGCCTTTATGATTGTATATGATCCACAGAAGACCTGATTTATGAAATTTTGTACTAAAAATTCAGATTTGGAAATGATTGTATTGTAAACTAAGGCTAAGTTTTTTTACTGTTTCATGTGTTATAAAGGCCAGCTTGTAAAAGAAGTTGCAACAGACTTTCTCTGCTGATGATTTGCACTGTTAGGGTTTTGTTAGCCCTTTTGTACTACTTTATTTTTAAACTGAGAACATTGCTCTTTAAATCTAAATCTGCTTAAAGCTTTGGACATTTTCTCAGACCAGAGGCAACTTATTCATGAATTCCTGGGTTTTTACAAAAACTATCTACCAGGACAGATAAGCTGAGCAGTGAATGATCTGTAGGCATTTATGGACTGAATGTAATGGTTGATATATGTACATTCTGATATTTTTTAATCTTTAACTTTTTTAAGTTAAAAAATTCCAGCTGCTTGGATACAGCTTCTTAACTCCTTTTTGAGACACTTCCTGTCCTATCTCCACTGTGCCTGCCTAAATTTGTTCTCACCAAGCACTGCCTGTGCATGCAGAGAAAATCTGTGCATCCTCTTTTATATTTTTTAAATACTGTTTTAACATTTGTGGGAATTTTATGAAAATGCTTTTGTATGAGCTGTGGCTTTTTTTCCATTGTGAAGCATTGAATATCCCATTTTGGAACATGTTCATAGGGTGGGTCCCTGGGTCTTTGCTCACCAGACCCAAGCACTGCTTCTTGGTGTCTGTCATTGCACAGTGCTGTTCGTCACCCAGAATACTACTATCATGTGAATTCTTTTTGTTTTCCATGTGTTTTTTTTTAATCATTCCTTTTTTTAAAAAAAAAAAGAAAATAATTTTCCATTTATGAAACAGTATAAATGAGATGTATTTTCAAAACAGGTCCCTACGACAATTCTTCAGATCATTTATAAAGTGACTGAGTCATTTTAGTAGGTCAACCAAGATAAAGGTTCTGTTGTACCCTGTATTTTGCCCATAGTGCCAGTAGTAGATTAGAGATTAAAGCCAGCTTTTAACTTTGCAAAGGTAACTTGTATGTATTCTGTTCTCATTCATTCATTCTCTCAAAAGTCAAATGAATTCAGAGGGAACGTGGTCTAACTGCTTTTGTTTCAACTGCAGGCAGGGGAGCAAAAGGACACCATGTGAGCATTAAGAAAAAACGTTGAGATGTTCTTAATTTTTATACAGAGAATGAGTCATTTTGGATAATGACTTAAAATTTTATGAAAAATATTCAGCACTTAAATGTGCTTATTCTGTTTTTAAGAGAAAATAAAATTACATGCTGTTTAAATAAATGATTTTTTTTCTTTTTTAAAGAATTTTCCAAAAGGTGTTGATCTTGAATCTTTGTCTGGGACCTGGTTTTTCCTTTGAGGGTTTTAAAGATTTTGTTGTGATGACTTTTTATTTTTTGCTTTTTGTTTTAAGTTGTGCTGACACCAAACACATCCAGTTTATAATCAGTACATTGGAAAGCTGGTATTACTGATGTAGAACCAATGCATAACTTTTTATGGGGTTTTTGTTTTGTTTTGTTTTATTTTTTTGTAAAGTGTGAATAAAAGGTGTGTTTACTCATTTTTCCTAAACACTGTGTTGGTAACGTGCATCATGACAATTTCCAGCGAGGGCGAGCTGGAGCTGGTTGGACTGATGAGGCAAGGGAACTGCTTTTCCTATGATCTGCATTACATGAGAACAGGTCCAGAGAGCTTTATGGACAGGGGAGGGGAGAAGCACTTACTCATTTGTATTTGTTAACAGAGGATGTATTCTTTTTGTAGATGCTGGAACTAGAGTGCACTTGTTAGATGCTAAAGGTTTGAGCTTTACACAAAATGTTTTCATCTGTATTTGTTATTGTCTACAATATATTCGAATTTGGGGGCAGCATAGTAAGATATGAGGGCCTGTTGTGTCTCAACTATTTGTTCTTGCCTCTTCTGGGCACACTGCATTCTGTGGGCCAGTTTGAACAGCTTCTCCATCTAGTGATAAATTGAACCAAGGGTGTAGATTTACAAGTGTCACCTTCAAAAGAGAAAGAAATATTTTGGGTCCGCAGGGACTGAACAGTCACACCAAAATAGACTGATAACTTTTGTTAAGCAAGGTTTTGTGTTTTAAATCTTTTCTGTGTCCTGAGTAATTTCCAATAATCCATACTCCTTAAAATGCAATAAAAATTAGTATGTTTTCACAGTATAGACTTTTTTCAAAATTCTGTAACACATATATTTAACGTGGTGTTGCCATAATGTAATTTCAGTGTTCTTGCTGGATAAATCCATTTTATGAATGTTTTACAGAGAATTTTGGGGTATGTTTTCTGTTTTTACTGATCAGAAATTTGGAGGCACTCAATTCCTTGTTGTAAATCTCTTGAAGTACATTTTACCGTATTACTGGTAATTATTTATGCTTTGAGAATTTAAATAATGTTCATCAAAATTAACTTATGGCATAATTTAAACTAAAGTTGTAGAAATTGTTGATTGAAACTTCAATAGTTCTAGAAGACAGGCAAGGAACATCTCCAAGGAATGTGTTTTCATTCTTGATTTGGTGACTGCCAGGAAAACTTATTTTGAGTTAGCACTTTGAAACCTAAGGACATTATTAAATTGGGTGGAATGCACTTCTAAATGTTGAAATTAAAATTTCAAAGCTTTTCTAAGATTCAAGCTTTCAGTGACAAATTCCAGTTGTAGTATTCCAGTTTTTACTATTTCAATTCATGGAATTCGTTTCCATAGTGACTTCTAATGTCTTGGGGTCATGTCATCTGTAAGACAAAAGCCAACCTAGGCAAAGCAATTACAGTAGTTTGTTCTTTTAATGAACCTATCAGAGTATTCCATACAAATGCTGCAGATAATTCAAACAACACCTTTAGCAAGTGTCTCTCCCCTACTCAGAAACAGTATTTTAAGATGTTCACTTGGCTCTTCTTTTTGGTTAAAGTTTAATAACCGGTATGTTGAAGTAGCGTCTAAAATAGAAGATCTAGTCTTTATTCACAGTACATTATCTTGTGTAATATGCACTGGGCTAATTTGTGTTTACCGTTCATGTAACAGAACCCAGCACATTATCTGCACTAAGCTTGAAGAATGTCGCATTTGCCTAGGCAGCTCTTTGATAAGGGTCATGGGAAACTGAATATGTACCTATGGACTGGTGGTAACAAGGGCTTTTACTGTTCTTTTCAGTGGAACCTTCTTGGTCAAATTGTAACTAGCTAGTATTATATTTATATACAGGGTCTCTTTTCTTTACTGATGTATTTTCCTACTCATAGCCAACCAATAAATTCAATATCTGTTTCAAATATCTTAAAAGTGTAATTTGTAGTAGTACTGAGGTTTGAGAAGAATAAGTGTTAGCAGACCATATGATTAAAATTCTGAGTCGTCTGGGACAGGGTTGTAAGTCATCCTCTGAAAGGGTGAGTGAATGGGCCGTGATATGGGAGACCATGTACTGACTGTGTTTTCTGTATAACACTCCTATCTTTGCCAAAGTTCAGTTTGATATTTGGGCAACTGATGGTCCATTTGCATTTAGGAATTTTGTTGTTGTTGTTGTTACCAATATACCTCGTTCAATATAAGAATTAGGCTCATGTGTCTTCCGTCTTTTTTGGAAGGAGTTTGACGTATTTTAAATAAATGCTTTTAAACACGGTAACAAACATTGTGTTGGTGGGGTTATACTAATTCATTAGATATTTTGCTTTTCATGTGTGTTATTTTATTGTATGTATATGCTTTAAAGATGGGATTTCCCAGCTTTTCAGAAAAAGCCCATTTGCTTTTTGGGAACTACTTCGATAACACATGTGAGTTTTTATGTATGCTAGAAAAAGTCCTTTAAAATCAGATGACAATGAGCATTTGCCAAGACTGTCCAGTTTTTAAAGTAGGCATTTTCTACTTAATCCTTAATATGTAATTTTGTCTCTATAACAGAAAAGTCTTGTTCCTCGTAACTGTCAAGAAGTAAGTGTGTAAAAAAGTAAATGAAGTATTATGCCCGTGTTTCTTTATAAATTCTAGTTTATGTTCTTTAGAGGAACCAAGTACCTAAGGGAACATGAAGTGAAACATATTTAGAATAAAGCTTTGTGGGTTCTAGGTAACATGTATATACGGAGAATTCCCAATTTGGGGTGTTATTTAGGTATTCACATTTTAATTGATTTTAGAATAAGCTTTCACGGGCACCTGGGTGGCTCAGTTGGTTAAGTGTCCCTCTCTAGGTTTCGGTGAGTTCCAGCTGCACGTGGGGGCTGTAGACTGACAGTGCGGAACCTACTTGGGGAATTCTCTCTCCCTTTCTCTCTGCCACCCCCATATCTCTCAAAATATAAATAAACATAAAAAAATAAGCTTTCACAAGTACTGTAAAGACAACTTTAGTAAACATTATGTGTTAGAAGAATCATACAGAAAATAGTTTTTACTAGAATTTTACGAGAGGTTGAGAAACATTTCTCTAAGTTAATTTCTTCCAAATAAAAAACATAAAATGTTTAAAGTGGATTGCTCTCCAAATGACTCTAACTGACCAGTCTGTAGGAACTGGGAAAACTAGTGGATTACAAGGTGGATTGTGAACCAGTTTTCTGTGGTTTCTTTAGCAACATTAACATTTTTAATCAAGTAAGTAAGGAGATGTCAGTTTTTAAAAATTTTCTTGAACTGCAACCCTCAGATCACTCTAATATTCAAAAGCTGTTCAATTATTTTGGGCCTGTCATAAGAAATTTTGCTCACTACACTAGTGTGACTCTGCAGAGGCGAGCAGGCTCAAAAGTTCTCAGGCCATCCTAGCACTCACTTTGAGTAAGCTGCAGGCCCCAAGGAGCCCATCAGCACAGCCGTGTCGTAATGTCATATCCACCAGTACTTCAGCCCTGTGAGTTCCGTGTCTGCCCTGCATGGCAAACCCACTTGTAGTATCTATTTTGCAATTTTACGTAATTCTTGAAAACCTGGTCTGTTAAAGACTGAAAAGGAATGATGGCATGACCAAAGCTTTCCTTTTAATACTCCTGCTGATGCAGGTGGCTGGTTCTCAGGGCAGTGACATAGGTGTGAGGGGTATATGCTCAACACTGTGAGCTTTGTGAGTTAGCAGAACCTTCTCTCCTCATTGATACGATGCTTGTTAGTGGTAACTTTGAACAGGCCTGATAGTGGGAGCCCTATGTCCATTTTGGTGAATCAGAGTTGTTCTTAATGTACTTTTCTTGGTCACCATACTCATCAATACTCATTTGAAATTTCTTCTTGTCAGACATTATGCTAAGATTGGAAATACAGATTTATCATCCCTGGTCTCTGACTTCAAGTTGCTCTTTGGTCATTATAATCCAACGTAACATGTGCTACAGGTACACCAGGCATGGAGGGAGCAAATCTCTGTGTACATGAGCCTATAAAGTTTTCTTGAGGGGACCTTAGAGCTAGTTTTGAAGGACTAAGAACTTACTTCCCAGGTGAATAATAGCTACAATAAAACCCTTTGTGAAAGGTGCATAGTTATGAATAGAATGGATTTAGAACATGTGGGTCTTTCAGTGGGAAGTGCACTAGTGAGTGGCTGGGACACAGTAGATGCCTTTGGAACCTTGAGCCATAGGTGGTGAACTTAACTCTGTAGGTGGTGATAAAGAGCCACAGAAGGATTTTTAACACCTTTGTTAATGTTTATTTTTGAGAGAGAGTGAGCAGAGGAGGGGCAGAGAGACACAGAACCTGAAGCAGGCACAGGGCTCAAACTCAAAAACCTTGGGATCATGACCCGAGCCGAAGTTGGACACTTAACGGACTGAGCCATCCAGGTGACTCTAGAAGGGTTTTAAATAGGAGCAGCATTACCAGGCTTATGTTTTAGAAAGGCTGCTGTAGTAGTGCTATGGAGGGTGGATTAAAACAGTAAAACTAGGGGCACCTGGGTGGCTCAGTCGGTTAAGCGTCCGACTTCGGCTCAGGTCATGATCTCACAGTTCGTGAGTTCGAGCGCCGCCAGCCTGGAGCCTGCTTCAAATTCTATGTCTCCCTCCCTCTCTGCTCCTCCCCTGCTCATCCTCTGTCTCTCTCCTTCAAAAATAAATAAAAACATTTAAAAAATTAAACAGTAAAACTAGTTAACTGGCTTCTGCTGTAGTGTGTAAGCTGAGGATGGCTTGCGGGGCAGTAAGAGAAGAGAAGAAAGAAAGGAGAATTTGAAATGTTCAGGAAATAGAATTAGGAAGAACCGTGATTTATCCCTCCTCATTTGTGGGTGAAAAGCAAGTTTTGTTCAGTCACTCCTTACTTTCATTAGACAAACCCTGACTCCATGTAAGAGACGTGTTTGCCTCAAAAGCAACCTGTTTTTTTTCCTTTACTGACCTCACCGAAACATTTAGGCAAACAATTTTGTTTCTCAAGCTACGCTTTACTACATTTCACATTATTTTTCATGCAGATTTTAGTCTGCAAAATAGATCCAGTGTGTCTCTCTACTGAACAATTAAGTAATTAGTAGGCATTAAAAGATACTTTAAGGACCACCTGGGTGGCTCAGTCCATTGAGCGTCCTACTTCAGTTCGGGCCATGATCTCACGGCTCATGGGTTCATGGGTTCACGGGTCCTGCGTTGGTTGGGCTGACTGCTGACAGCTCAGAGCCTGGATCCTGCTTCAGATTCTGTGTCTATTTCTCTCTCTGCCCTCTCCTGCTCATTCTCTCTCTCTCTCTCTCTCTCTCTCTCTCAAAAATAAACATTAAAAAAAATTTTTTTAAGATACTTTAATACAGCAACACATAACAAATGGAAGGAATCCAAAAATTCCAAACCCAAGTAAGTATCCCCTCACACCGAGGATTAGACCTGTGTTCAGTCTGGTAGCTTCTGGCCACACGTGACTTTTGAGTACTTGAAACATGGCTCGTGTGACTGGAACTAAAATGTTTTTCTGTTAAATGAAACCCTATTGTGATAGGACCAAATTTCCCTGTATCTGACACATTGTGTAAGATATGAAACCACTGTATTGTGTTAGACATAAACACTTCACCAGTTGATGTCAAAGAACTGTTTCTGCCCTATTTTACTAACCAAAGTAACACTAAGATGTGTTTGAGTTCTTTATGCTGGCAACAGGAGTTACTGTGCCTGTGTAAATCATTAGTAATTGAGATCCCTTTGTTCATTTTAATATAAATTATTTTTCTGGTTTAAAAAACTATGGTCAAATTACTAAATTTAAAGTCAGTAGTGATATAAATAGAAGTGAGCGAGTCCCAATAAAGACTAGAAAGTGAGTGTGTCACTGAATTTCATAATGAATGACAATTGGAATTTACTGCACCAGAGGAAAAGGAAAAACCTCTGTTAGGTAATAAAGTGAACATTAAGATACATTTTCTTCAAATACTTACTGAATTCAGTGTTCTGTTAACAGTCAAAAAAGAATAATAGATGAAATTAATCACCTGAAATGAAAGTCCCACAGAAAGGTGTTTTTCGTTTTTTTCTAACTATAATAGGATATGCGCTTGTAGATTTGGCCAGCTATAAAAGGGCTTGTATTCTTCCACAGGAAAAGAATTTTTTAATGGAGATATGGTATAAAAATATATTTGTTTGGAAATTTTGTTATAAAATGAAGACAATATTTTACAAACATGAAATACATTCAGTTATGCCAACAGTTACCTATAGAATACAAGATCTTCCTAATACTATTAAAGATCAATTGGTTCAATATTTGAAAAGTTGAAAGTACTTACTAGCTTTAGAGGAGTTTTGTGATATAAAAGGCACTAACCAGTTAATACTTAGTGTATGCTATTTCTTAGCGGACTTCCAAATTTACCAAGAAATGGGAATTCTCGGCCTAAAATCAAACTTACAGCCTAGATATTTTTGCATCTTTTACATCTGCCAAAAATTTTCTTCTAGATACGAAGAAAAATTGTTTCTGTCACTACAGATGGTACTCTAGCTATGTTAGGTTAAAAATCTGGGTTTATCGGAATTTTTTTTATAAGCCTTGATTTCCTTTATTGTGTTTCACCTTATGCTTATTGAAATTTCCGAAACAGACTGAAAAGTGTCATAGCTGATAAGTGTATATAATTTCAAATCAAAGAACCATCACCAGTTAAGACTATTCAGAGAGATAGAAGACAATTTAATGATATTGTCTTCTTTTACTAATAGTAGCTCATTGGTTGAATTATGAAGAAATTTTAACAATGGCTTACAGTTCTTTTAATACCAATTTAAGGTTATCTTGCAACGAAAGGAATGCTTGCCAAATATTCAGTAATCAAAAGCAAACCATATCAGTATGATACACATTTTCTCACCAGTATCAAGCTGCATATGAGTGAACAAAAATTGAAACTCCAAGGAAAGTATTTGTGACCTTCACAGATGGATACAAAAAAATTTATGTTGTATCATGATACAAGCCAAGAATGCTGATTTTTGTACATTTTCTAACAAATTTTAATCGTAATCACATTTTGTAAGTTGGCCACTAAAACTACAAGAAAAATTTGGAACAATTTGTTGGTATCTTGGTAAGTTTAGGGTTGCTTTTCAAGAACAACTAGGCAGAAGATCAACAAGGAAATAGCATACATGAACAACACATAAAACAAGTAGACCTAACAGACATGTATAGAACACTCTACCTAACTGTATCAGAATGCACATTCTCCTCAAGTCCACACATGGAACATTCTCCAGTAGACCATAGGTGATGCCATAAAACAAGTCAATAAGCTTAATTGAAATTGTACAAAGTATGTCCCCTGATCATAATGAAGTGAAACTAGAAAGAAAGTTGGGAAAGTTGGAAATATGTGGAAGTTTAAAGTACACTCGTAAATACCAATGGGCCAAAGGAAAAAATCAGAAGAAAGGTCATAATAAGGACTGGAACAGAAAATAATGAAATAGAGAATAGAAAATAGATCAACAAACACAAAAGTTGATTGGAAAGATCAGCAAAATTGATGACCAAATGGGATTCATCTAAAAAATGTAAGGTTGGCTTAATATCCACACTTAATGTAATATACTTCATCAAGTAGTATAAAGGGCAATACGACAGGATCATTTCATTAGGCACAGAAAAATTCTATAACCTTTAATTTAAAAACAATAACAGAATATCAAAGAGGAATGGAAGAGAACTTCCTCAGCTGGATAAAGTGCTTTTGCAAAGAACTCAAAATGGACAACCTACTTAATGGTGAGAGAGTGAAGGCTCTCCCCCTAAGATCAGAAAAAAGACAAGATGTTTACTCTTGCCACTTCTATTCAACATTATGCCAGATGCTCTAGCCAGGGAAATTAGGCAAAAAAAAGAATAATAAAATCTGAGAGGAAGAAGTAAAACTATATCTGTAGATGATATGTTCTTGTATATAGAAAACTCCAGGTAATCCACATACCAAAAACCTATTAGAACTAATAAATGAATTCAGCAAGGTTAATGGAAACAAGATCAATATACAAAAATCATTGTATTTCAATTCACTAGCAATGAACAAACCAAAAATAAAATTAAGAAAGCAATTGCATTACAATAATAATAAACAAATGCTTGAGAAGAAATTTAGTGAAAGAAGTGGAAGACTGGTACATTGGAAATTATAAAACATTGAAAGAAGACCTAATTAAGTGTTAAGACTTTTCATGTTCATGGACTGAAACACTTACTACTATTGAAATGGTGATGCTCCCCAAACTGATCTACAGATTCAGTGTAGTCCCTATCAAAATTACAGCTGGCTTTTTGTTTGTTGCAGAAATTGTCAAGCTGATCTTAAAATTCATGGAAATCCAAGGAACTCCAAATAGCCAAACAATATTGAAAAAGAACAAAGTTGGAAGACTCAAACTTCCTGAGTTCAAATGTATTACAAAGCTACAATAATCAAGAAGTGTGGTATTGGCCTAAGGATAGCATATAGATCAATGGAATTGAATTGAGAGGCCAGAAATAAACTCTTACATCTATGGTCAATTGATCTGTGACAAAAGTGCCAAGACACCTAAGTAGGGAAAGGATTAGTGTCCATAAGCAGAAGAATGAAGCTGGACCTCATTCTCACACCATGTACAAAAAGTAAAAGGAATAAAAAAAAATCTAAATGTAAGAGCTAAAACTATAAAATCCCTTAGGAAAAAACATGGTATAAATCTTCATGACCTTGGGTTGAGCAATAGTTTCTTAGGTAAGACATCTTAAAGTGCAAGCAACCAAAGAGAGGAAAACAGATAATTAGACTTCATCAGAATGAAAAACTTCTGTGCATCAAAGGAAAAGAATGTGGAACAACAGCCCACAGAATGGGAGAAAATATTTATAAACCATGTATCTGATGAGTCTGGTCTCCAGAATATATAAAGAACTCTTACAACTCAACGATGGAAAAACAACCCAATTTAAAATTGGGTAAAGGAGGGGTGCCTGGGTGGCTCAGTCGGTTAAGCGTCTGGCTTCAGCTCAGGTCATGATCTCACAGTTTGTGGGTTCAAGCCCCATGTCGGGCTCTGTAATGACAGCTCGGAGCCTGGAGCCTGCTTTGGATTCTGTGTCTCCCTCTCTCTCTGCACCTCCCCCAATCACACGTGCTCTCTGTCTCTCTCATAAATAAAATAAAAACATTAAAAAAGTTTTTTTTTTTTTTTAAATGAGTAAAGGATTTGAATAGACATTCTCCAGGAAGACTGAGTTTCTTTTTGGAGTGATAAAAATATTCTGAAATTAGATAGCGGTGATGGTTTCACAATACTGTGAATAGTCTAAAAAGCCTTTGAATTTTATACTTCAAAAGGGTGAGTTTTATGGGATTTGAATTATTTGAGATTCACTCATGTTAATGCATGTAGTTGTAATAGCTGCAGTGTGATATTGCCATTGTATGAATATTCCAAATTCTACCCTTCTCTGCAAGTATCTTTGCGTTGTTTCTAGTTTTCTTTCTCCTTCCCCCAACCCTTAAAAACATTCTGGTCTGAACATTCTGGTAGGTGCCACTGTGTGCTAGCTTCTCTAGAAGGTTGGAATTGCTAGGTGTTGGGGGCACACATGTGATTTTTACTAGATATGCTCATTCCTGTCCAAAGTGTTTCTGCTTACTCTCCAATCAGAAGTTTATGAGATTTCTCCCATTGTTCCACAACTTTACCAATGCTTGTTTTTCTCCAACTTCGTTTTTGGCACTCTGGTGGGTATAATGGTATGTCATTGTGTTTCTGTTTATCTTTCCTTTATTAATAACAGACATATTTTTGCTATTTCAGGTTCCTCTTATGATTTTATGCCTATTGAGGACTTTGTCCTTTTCTGGTTAATTCACAGTTCTTTATGTACACAGGATGCTTACCCTTCATTGGTTAATGTGTCTTGCATTTCTCAGTTGTCTTTTAAATTTTTCTTAACTTTGTATTTTGAAATATTTTTCGGTTTTCAGAATGATGAACTGATTTTCTTGTGTCCTCAAAATGTTACCAAACAGGCTACTTTTTTTCTCTCTGTTTCAAAAACACACAGTTTAAACATATTTGATTAATGCCATCCATTGCACTTATTACCATTACTGACGTTCAGATTACCCCATTTTTGGCCAGTGAGAGATTTATTCAGACTGTTCCCTGTGTCTTTTTGGCACCATCCTGGTCGTCTTCAGTAGCTTACTTCTATTCTGGTATGAAAAGATGTTCTAGGTTCTGGAACAAGCCATTTCTCCAAAGACTCCTGGCTCCTTCAGTGAGAAATGGTGTCTAGAGGCCACAATCCAGGTGTGAGGATTCTCATTGCTACTGGATTTGTGAGTTTCTAGAAATTTTCAGGGGACAGAGATAAGAGATTTTTTTTCCTCTGAAGATAAAACACACCAGGTAATTATAATTGTTACTTTCTGTTCAAATGTTGAGCCCTAAAGTTTTTACTGAACCTTAATAATCTTATATCAGCACCTTCTTTCCACTTTGCCAGAAATCTCAAGTTTCTTCAATAACACTCAGGTAATTAATCATTCATCATATCACAGAATATGCAGATATAGCCTCAATATAGCAACACCACCACCAAGAAAAACTTGATTGTTTTTACTGTTCTCATTCTTGGGGTGTTACTCCCCCCCCCCACCCTGAATGTAAAGTTAAATTACTGTATTTTCATGTTACTTGGAATAGTTTATTTATTTTTTTACTAATCTATATGCCCAACGTGAGGCTCAAACTCATGAACCTGAGATCAAGAGTCATATGCTCTACAGACTGAGACACCCAGGTGCCCTGGAGTACTCTTTGGGGCTTATACCACCATGAGAAATAAAGTTAGGTTTGTTCCTCTTTTTTTATAATTTCAATTTTTAGAGTGCTTAAAAATTTTTTATTTGGTCTTTTAGAATCATGTAAAATATTTATATAGTTACCAAGTCAAATGGGCAAAAGATTTTTTTTTAATTTTTTAGTGTTAATTTATTTTTGAGAGAGAGAGAGACACACAGAATGCCAGCGGGGGAAAGGCAGAGAGAGAGGGAGACACAGAATCCAAAGCAGGCTCTAGGCTCTGAGCTGTCAGCACCAAGCCTGATGCGGGGCTCAAACTCATGAACATTGAGATCATGACTTGAGCCAAAGTCAGACACTTAACCGACTGAGCCACCCAGGTGCCCCACAAAGTAGGATATTTAAGGAAATCTAGCCTTCTGCCATATTCCTTCTTTCCCTGGGATTATGGTTGGTATCTTCCCAGGAATCTGCAGGGTGGAGGAAGCTAGCTATTGCTGTTAGGCTTGGGGTTTCAAGTGTAATTCATGAACTCCCTCTTCCAGGGAGTTTTGTGATTTCCCCTCCAGTGTTTGCCTGGGAAGGCTCCAGAGATGGAAGGTAGCAGGGTCATCTCAGGACGGGGTCCTTTCCTGAACCCCCAAGCCCCCTGTCAGCTCCAAAAAGCTCCTGTAGTAGAATGGTGTTTTTCCAGTAATCCCCTTGAATAATTTAATCTAGTGCATTAATTGAGGAACATATGTAATGTCCCCAGAAATTGGCTTGTGGTCATTTCAGGTCAGGTCATGTCCCCACTGCTTTCTTCACCAGAGATTCACAATGATTCATCTAATTATCGGTTCATTTTTGTCCAGACCAGAGCCTTACACAAAGACTCAGAATCCTTGAGAATCTTGGGGGCAATGGTGTTGATTAGAGATTTAAATTTAATCTGGATCCCAGTGGCTGCCTCCCCTCTTCTAGGTTGATGTGTAAACTTGTCAAAATACAGCCACTCCCCGCGCCCCCCCATTTAAAGCCCTGAATGTCCTTGTCAAAATAGGAACAGAAAAAAAGCCAGATCCATGTTTTCATATAAAGTACGTACAAGTGGATTCGATTGTCCACGGTGAGTTGATAGTCAAACCAGGGAGAACCCTTCCCAGAAAGCATGAAGCAGAGTTATATTTTTCCTGGAGTTATAATTTATCAATCAAAAAGGAGTTTTCTGGGAAGTTTCCCTCAAGACAGACATCAATATTCAGGCTCTGGGCACCTTCCCACAACACTGGGGATCAGTCCAGGAATGGTGGGTCTTCTGGTAGAATGGAAGGACCCAAAGTCACTAAATTATTTCAGTAATAAATTACCAGAAACCTAGAGAAAAACCAAACATGACATAGTCTTCCCTTAGTCCTGCTCCATTCCAGGAAAGAAAGCTGTCAGAGGGAAGATAACAAAACTTCCAAATATTAGCAACAAATGGCTAGCTTTGGAGGGTTCTCACTGATTTCCAAGGATTAGATAATTCCCATGCTTCATTAACAATTGTGGAGTGTAACAGGTGGGGGAAAAATCCATTTTAACTAACTCTAATACTTGTCCAATCCCCATCACCTTTAATTGGTGGCTCTGAGTCACCTGCCAAATGTCAGTAGTGTCTTTCACACACAGGCACGCACCCTCACATAATCTGGGGCATGGTGTACCTCCTGAGGCGTAGGGACCATCCCACCTGCAGGCCCCTTTAGCACCATCACTTACAGCAGGGGGAGGAACAGGCATTGGTATCAAGGCAAGAAGAAATCAGCCTCAAAGCTGCTCTTATCCATGTTTATTGAGAGAGTAGGGGAAGGAAGGCTGGATGTTCAGGGCTGGGCAGCAGGTCCCCAGCCTACAGATGGCAGCATCGTTGTCCCCAGGCAGAGATACTCCAGCCTCCGCTCAGCCAAGGTACATCAGGGACCCCTGGAAAGGAGAAGCCAAGTTTGAGTGTGCTCTCCTCCATCCTACTGCCACTGGGCACTTGAGGGCACAGATTGACTCTGGACAGAGTCCCCAACAGGGTTATACCTTACCCCCAAGTGCCCTCAGCAGCCCCCTTGCCATTCGTATGTGGTCAACTTGGTTCCCAACCAAGGACATCCTGTTTCTGGGGGCCAGCAACGAGGATTCCCTGACATGGGACTGGGATGCCTTTGTGGCATTTTGAGGAGCAGATCGTTCCACTCTGGGAGGATGGCTGGGGAGGACTGCCTTCACAGGGAGGGTGCACAGGGTGCCCACATTACCAGCAGAGACTTCACAGCTCCCACGGCCTCAGGGCCCAGCTCAGCCACACACTTCCTGGAACCCTCAATGAGATGTTCCACTGGGATCCCCAGGATGGTCAGGATGAACTTCAGGGGGCTGAAGCCTTTGAGAAGGGGGTTGGCCATGGCCCCTGCCCCAGCCAGAGCTGCTGTCTCAGTCATGTCTTCTGCCCCAGCCAGGGCCTCTGCCCCAGCCTCCACAGCAGGGTTGAGGTCGGTCAGAGCTGAGGCCACAGGCTTGACCATTGTGTCCATGAAGAAAGTGGCAGCTGCAAACACAAGTAGAGAAGAGCCCTCTGTCTGGACTGGGCCTCTATGGAGACCTGCTAAGGGCCTCTCTCCTCCAGGTTGTGCATGCTCCCCTAACCACCCACTGACAGCTACCCTGTCTGAGTTGGGGGAGGCCCAGCCCTGAGGAGTCCTCTGCTGGTTGGGAGAGGCAGTCATGTAAGCAGGTCGCTGTGGCCCAGCAAGCAAACAGCTGGACAGAGGGACATACAAGATGGCTCGAGGGTGGAGGGAGGTGAAGAAAGCTCTGAGTAGGATCCAAGACAGGCTTCCCAGATGAGGGGACACCTGGGCTGTGCCTTGAAGGAAGAAGCAGAGAGCAGATGGGTAGTCCTCGACCAGGGCCAGCACTGGCATTGGCCAAGGCTTGGACAGCCTGGTGTTGGGTGAAGAGAAGAAAACAGGAATGATGGGAATAGGAAAGGAAGTCTGAGGGCTGGGGCAGGGCAGATCCCAGAGGACCTTGAAGTCCCAGGAAGGAGCAGGACATCCTGCCCAGAGGGACAAAGAGCCCAGGAGGTGGTAAGCAGAGGAGTGGCCTGGTGCCCAAGGCAGGGCAACAGGGGACCCGACCAGAGCCTCTGCCAAGGCCCCATAGAGAAGAGCTGGGAACTAAGTCCTGCAGGCACTCACCAGGATGACTGAACAGAGCCACACAGAGCACCAGGAAGGTGGCCGTGAGCTCCATGGTGGACTGAGCTCAGTGGCTGCTCCTGGGAAGAGAGACAGGCCTCGCTGTGATTCATATACCCTGTCCTCACCCCTCTCCCAGGCTGGGGCCTCACCCACCTCATCCTCCTGAGAAATGTGTTGTTTGCTCAGCTAGTAGAGCCCCAGCCAACTTCCTCCTCAGCCTGGTGGGCCCTGGGAGACCCATGCCCTGCTACACACCTAGGGCCCAAGGACTTCCTGTTGGCAGGGCCCCTGGACCAGAGGGCTGGGCTCTTCATTGAGAGCAGGAATGTAGGCTATGCTTTGTGCACACAAGGCCCACCCAGGATGTTGCCTTTGCAGAGAGCTCTCTGTTCTGACCCCACCTGGTCCTCCAGCACTGCTGTGGGCCCTGTTGAGGAAGGGGCAAGTCCTTCCTCCTGCTGCCAGACCATGGAAATAGCATGCAGTCGGGGTCCTCCTAGCTCTTCTGGTCCTGGAGAGGCAGAGAGGAAACTCCAAGCCCACCCAGGTCAAACATCATTCCTGGCCACCTTCCTGGTGAGGCCACAACCAGCTACCAGTGAGAACACAAGGACCCGGGACAGTTTTCCAACTCTGCCATCAGTCTCCATAGTAAGAGTTTCTTTAAAAGTCGTTACACATCTGTCACTACAGAATATGATAATGGAGGATTAGCAGAACATATTTAGCCCCATGACACAGGCTCATTGGTGGGGAGATCTGAGTTTTCACGGAGTGTCATAGAATACCGCCCCCCCACCCCCCACTTTGGTTACAAGAGGGTTTTGACCTTTGCAGCCTGGCGGGTCTCCAGCCACTCCTGAGCTCCCACGGCAGGCACTCTGCACCCTCTGCCTGCAGACAGCACAGGATTTATTAAGTAGCTGTGACCAGTGCGTGAACATTCGTGTGGTCTTCACACAATTCTTACACTTTGTCTTGATTGTCTGGGGGCGCTTTGCATTATCATTCTCAGTGTGGAACTAATTGCAATAGAATATACATTTCCAACTTGTAAAAATTCACCTTCAGGGGATTTTTCCAAAGGGTTGCTGCTCTTGAGGCAAGGACAAGACCCAACAAGAGAGTTGGATCCAGCAAGGTAGGGGTAGGGTAGGGGTAGGGGTAGGATCCAGAAGGGTAGGGGCTCCTGGGTGGCTCAGTCGGTTAAGTGTCCGACTTCGGCTCAGGTCATGATCTCACATGTTGTGGTTCAAGCCCCGCGTCGGTTCTTGGCTGACAGCTCAGAGCCTGGAGCCTGCTTCGGATTCTGTGTCTTTCTCTCTCTGTGCCCCTCCCCGACTCACACTCTGTCTCTCTCTCAAAAATAAATAAACATTAAAAAAATCAAAGAAAGAAAGAAACAGGAGATGCGGTTCATCCCTGCTTGGGACTGGAGGGAAGCCTTAGCAGTCACAGGGCCACCTAACTTGTCAGATGCAGGCAGCGAAAGGACCCCAGACCCACTGGGGTCTTGGGGGTGGGTGGGGGCAATTGGAGAGAGGGAGAAGGGCAAGGTCAGGCTCTGTTCCTTGTGAACTTCAGCCATGACTTCCAAGTGGCATCTGGTTGTGGGGAATGCAGATGGGGCTGCCCTCTTGTTGGTCAAGCCCTGCATGTTGTGCATGGCTGGCTTCACCCAGACTCCGTGGCTTGTGGTCACAGGGCACCCCTTATCCACAGAGCTTGGACAGCACAACTGAACACAATTCCAAATAAGAACCAGAACAGGGCAGGATTCTGAGTTAGTGGGTCCTCAGGGCCGACTTAATTACCGACCCATTTCACGGTTCTGGGACCGCACCCCGACAGCAGTCCTGACCTCATGAAGCAAAGGACGCAAAGTGACCCTGTCATTGATGGCAGGGGTCGGGAGGTGGTGATGCTCTCCACTCCTGGTCACCTACACCTTTAGCTGTCAGGGTGGGTTTACAGAAGAAAGAAAAGGATGGACCAGGTTTCCTGCAGGGGTGGGACCCCGAGCCAAGCACCACAGCCCCAGTGACCACAGCTCCTGCCAGCTGGTCCACGGCCCCTCACAGCTGATGGTCCTGCTCATTTGGTGGGTCCACTGCTCTTCCTCTTTTGTCCAGGTGGCTGTGCTTCAGCCAGTGCTGGTCCTCTCTGCCCCGTGGCTCTTCTCTCTCTTAGGTATGGGCCATGGAAGCAGCCCCTCAGCCCTGCAGTCTAGGCTCTGGGCTCTGACCCAGCTTCAGGCCTCTGTGGTTTGGGGCCAAAAGGACTCCGGGGTTTTATTCTTCTCCACCATTGCTCCCTTGGGGGTTCCAAAGGGATGGCCAGAGCAAGGCAGAATTCCCTGAGTTCTTGGCCAAAACCCATCTAATGGAACTGCAATCCCAACATTGGCCTCACCAGGGACAGATGGCTCTTCATTGAGCCTTATCTGACTTTTTTAAATGCACTAAATGAGGACCAGGGCCCAACAAGAGAAGACCGACTGTAAGAGTTGACCCAGAATTACGGAACCAGGGATCTGAACTTTTGTGACCTTCCTCCCCAGAGCCAAGCCACAGTCACTGTGTTCCCAGCTGGGCTTCCATCTTTGCATCTGGTGCCCAGGGCAAGTGCCCCCACAAATATTCATTGCATCTGAGATAAGAGGTAGCAATGAAAGTATTGCATGAAGTCACATTTAACATTTTTGTATATATTTTTTCTGATATCAAACACAAGTGCCTTTTATTTTTGTGTAATGTTTATTTATTTTTGAGAGAGAGAGAGCACGCACACTAGTGGGGGAGGGGCAGAGAGAGATGGGGACAGAGCATCTAAAGTAGTCTCTATGCTGACAGCATTCAAACTCATGAACTGTGAGATCATGACCTGAACCAAAGTCGGACGCTTAACTAACTGTGCCACCCAGGCGCCCTGAGTGCCTTGTATTTTTACTTGCTAAGTTTTGTCTACTACTCTTGCTGATTCTTCCCATGGATGTCTTCACTGGGGTCATCTACAGGATGGGGACATTTACAGAGACACACCCATGTCAAGATCTGTGTCTTCCTGCTCCATTCGGGTGAGGGGGTCCCAGTGGCTGCCCCATGCTGGGAATTCCATCCAGGGAATCACCTCCTCCTGGGTTGTGTGTGTCCCTTTGTTTCCTTCAATTTCCCCAGAGGATCAAGGTCAACTTCAGGCTCCAGCCAGGATGGGGCTTGGGTAGTCACCAGCTGTGTGTGTGTTTGTGGGGGGGGGGCTCTATGTGGGGGTAGGGGACATGGGGCTTCAGCTGCTCTGCTCATAGGATTATCCGTTTCCATCCATTGCCCAGACTCCCTGTTCTGAGCCTTTTGTGGGGTGGTGTCTGCACAGACCGTGGGGTTCCCCTTCCTTGGCACTGCCAATCCCTCTACCTACCACCCCCTCACCCTGGAAATGATTGTTCTATTGTTTGTCTAATAAGGTTTAAATTATTATTGAGGGGCACCTGGGTGGCTTAGTCGGTTAAGCATATACTTTGGCTCAGGTTATGATCTCACGGTCTGTGGGTTCGAGCCCATGTTGGGCTTTATGCTGACGGCTCAGGGCCTAGAGCCTGCTTCAGATTCTGTGTCTCCCTTTCTCTCTCTGCCCCTCCCCTGCTCACGCTCTCTCTCTCAAAAATGAATAAATATATTTAAAAATTAAAAAAAAATTATTATTGAGATGAGACTCATATAACATAAAATTAACCATTTCAAAGTGAACAATGTTGTGCCACCGTAACCTCTATCTAGTTCCAAGACATTTTTATCCCCTCGAAAGGAAACCCCATACCCACTAAGTAGCCCTTTCCCATTCCTACTCCCTCCCTGGCTCTGGCCAAACCTTCAGTCCATGGCTTGTCTCTATGAATTTGCTTATTCTGGGTATCTCATATCTATGTAATCAAACAACGTATGACATAGCATAATATTTTTAGGTTCATCCATGTTGTAGCTTGTGTGGTGCTTCGTTCCTTTTTATGGCCAATTATTCTATTGTATGGACATACCACAATTTGCTTACCCACTTATCCACTGATGAGAGCTGTTTCCACTTTTTGGTTATTGTGAATAGTGCTGCTGTGAGCATGTGTATACAAGTATTTATTTGAGTACCTGTTTTCACTTCTTCTGGTAGATACCCAGGAATGGAAACCTGATTCCTATGGTTATTCTATGTTTAACCTATTGAGAAACCTCCAAAACTGTTTTCTATAGGAGCTGTACTGTTTTATGTGAGGTTTCCAATTTTTCCATTCTCACCAACGCTTGTTTTCTGGTCTTTGTTTTGCTATTATAACCATCCTAGTGTGTGTGAAATTGTACCTTAATTATGTTTTTATTTGCATTTCCCTAATGACTGATGGACATTGCATATCTTCCTTGGAGAAGTTCTACTGAAGTCCTTTGCCCGTTTTTAAACTGGGTTCTTTGTCTTTTTGTTGTGAGCTATAAGAGTTCTTTATATATTCTGCATACTGGACCCTTATCAGATAAACAGTTTGCAAACATTTTCTCTAATTCTGTAAGTTGTTTTTTCACTTTCTTTTTTTTTGTGGTTTTTTTTTTTCACTTTCTTGATAGTGTTCTTTGGTGCACAGAAGTTTTCAATTTGATATCAAATTTACCTATTTTTTTCTTTTCTTGCTTGTGCTTTTGTTGTCATATATAAAAATTCATTGCCAAAGCCAAGATTTGGTCATGAAGATTTATCCTTATATTTTCTTCTAAGAGTTTTGTGTTTTTTGCTATTACATTTAGGTTATTGGTCAATTCAATTTCGAGTTACATTAAAAAAAATTTTTAATGTTTATTTTTGAGAGTGAGAGAAACAGAATGTGAGCAGGGGAGGGGCAGAAAGAGAGACACAGAATCTGAAGCAGGCTCCAGGCTCTGAGCTGTCAGCACAGAGCCCGATGTGGGGCTTGAACCCATGAACTGTGAGATCATGAGTTGAGCTGAAGTCAGACGCTTAACTGACTAAGCCACCCAGGTGCCCCTGAGTTACATTTTGTATATGGTGTGAGGTAGGGATTCATCCGCATTCTTTTGCATGTGGGTATCCCGTTCATCCATTTTTTATCATTCAGAAATTTCTTGGCTTGTCATTTTATGACCATTTTTTTTTTGTCTTTGTGGGTTTACAACTTGAAACAATTATTATTAGTCTATTTTTAGTAGAAATTTGGGAGAGAGTAAATTAAATGCATGTGCTTAATGGAAATCATAAGATTTAAATTTGCAAATGTCTCTGATGTCTTCCTACCTGCTTCATTCTCCTGGTGTCTCACTAATGGGAGCAAAACCTCATTTTTTCTGACCACTGTCAAGTCAAGCACAGAGAAAGCAAGCCCCAAATTTTCTCAAACAAATAATGACTAAAATTGTTTTGAAATTTTCAAAGATTTATGGATAAAAGACAATTCACCCTTTAGGGGAAAAATTACCAGTGTTTACAAAGTTCTATAGATGACAGAAATCCCTTGTGGGGTTTGAGAGGCCTCAGGGGTCAAGCCCCTTTCTTGTTAATCTCCCTCTGTGCAAATCTAATTCTAGAAATTAATCCTACAGACATAAACAGATATGTCAACAAAAATGCCTTGTGACAACATCCGTGACAATTACTTATAAAAGGAAGCAGGCCTGCAGTGTGCCTTTTGTGGGTTCCCCAGGACTTTTGCCTTGGTGTGTGGGTGTCTTCTTCCAAAAATTAAAAAAATACATGTATATATTTCATGACTACATTGATGAATCCAGGCTGGATCCATTATACATATAATTATTATTATATTATTTTTTTATTCAAAGAGAAACTAAAATGAAAACCTTCTTGTGGTCTTAAGTACATCACTGGCACTTGGCTTTGGGCCTCCTATACGTACATGGTGGAGAAACCATCTGCCATTAGTGGAAGTAACTGGAGACAACACATTGTCACAGAAACTGTGGGCTGTCTTCATAATGTCACTGCCAAAAATAATGAAGGAAAATATTCTTATCTGGACTGAGGTGGAGTGCTTGGGGGGGGTCACCTGCCCCTCTGCACCGCCCCTGGCAGTGATGCTGCTCGTGTGCCCTAGTGTTGCTTGAGCACATGTGGCCTGGTCCATGGTCACTGCGCTGTAAGGGCAGGCACCAGGGCCCAGCTCAGGGTCCAGCTCTGCTCCTGACAATCAAGGTTTCAGGGTTCTTATCAAGTCCAATTCATGGTTACTGCCAGGTTGGGGTGCAGAGGGGTAGATGATCCTCCACACACCAGGCCCAGTCCAGATGAGGGACATTTTCCTGTGTCATTTTTTTAAAAGATTTAAAAAAATGTTTATTTATTTTTGAGGGAGAGAGACAGAGAATGAGTGGAGGAGGGGCAGACAGAGAGGGAGACACAGAATCTGAAGCAGGCTCCAGGCTCTGAGCTGTCAGAACAGAGCCCAATGTGGGGCTCAAACTCATGAACCATGAGATCATGACCTGAGCCAAAGTCAGACACTTAACCGACTGAACCACGCAAGCGCCCCTCCTGTGTCATTTTGTTTAAAGTTTATTTATTTATTTTGAGAGAGACAGAGACAGTGTGAGCAGGGGAGGGGCAAAGAGACAGGGAGAGACAGAATCCCAAGCAGGCTCTATGCTGTCAGCAGGGAGCCCGACACAGGGCAAAATCCCACAAACCATGAGATCCTCACCTGAGTGGAAAGCAAGAGTCTGACTGACGCTTAACCGACTGAGCCACCTGGACACCCCTCCTGAGTCATTTTTGAGAGGGGCACTTTTTGTGGCATTATGGAGAGGGCCACCCTGGTCCTATTCTTTATGCTAGGAGAGCTTAGAATGGACACTTAGTTGTGTTTGCTTTGTTGGCCTCATCTGCCTCCAAGTACACCTCATTACAGAGGCAGCTACCTATTTCTCCAAAGTGGCTGACCAAGCACAGCCCCATGTGACTGGAAGGAATTGGCACTGGCCCAGGGCTGAGACCCCCGCAAGCCAGGACCCCATCCAGAATTCTGCACTGGAGAACCCAGAAGTGCTGGGGGTGATCAGTGTGGGACCTTGGGACTTGACCTGTGGACACCTTCCCCTGTGCTGACAGGACTAGAAAAAGTTGACTACAGGGAAAGACCAGAGAGAAACCAGAGGCCGGAGGAGGTGGGGGCATGAAATCTGTGGGCTTCCGGCAGCCTGGCTTTTCAGTGGCATTCCAGTGGTCTCCCTGCATCCCTTTCCTGGAGTTCTTTATCTTTAAAGTACCCACCCCTCCTTCCTGCATAGTGGTCAGAGTACACCTGTTCCTGGTTTCCCATGAGCCTGAACAGTGATGGTAGGTCTCCTTCCAAGGAGATTTCCAACTCCAAAGATTTCCAACTCCAAAAATACATCCCCATAGCTACCCAGCAATGTGTGTGTCATTGTGTCCCCATTTCACCACTGAGGCCAAGAGACTGGTCTCAGGCCCCTAAATCATAGTGGTCAAGGCCAGGACTTTATTGAAGCCAGACTAACCCTTCACCTCACATAGGCTTTCCCCCCTAACTACCCCCAATCCCTAGGGAACCTTTGGCAGAAGGCAGTGGTGGGGGCAGCTGAGGGTGTGTCCAGAGCCTAGGTGGCCTGCATCGTGGGGGGTGCCTTTGCATTTGGCTCCTGATCCTGCTGCAACAATTCACCACATACTTAGTGGCTGAAACAACACACATTTATTTGCTCCCAGTCTGGAGGCTGGACTGAGCCAAAGTGAGGGCGCTGTCAGGGCCAGGCTCCCTCCAGAGGCTCTCTGGGCCTCTCCCAGCTTCTGGTGGCTGCCCAGATTCCTTGGTTTATAGTCGCACCACTCCAGTCTCTGTCTCTGTGGTCATGGAGCCTCTTCCTCGTGTGTGTGTGTGTGTGTGTGTGTGTGTGTGAAACCTCTCTGCCTCCCTCTTTCTTTCTTCCTTTCTTCCTTTCTTTCTTTCTTTCTTTCTTCTTTCTTTCTTTCTTTCTTTCTTTCTTTCCTTTTTCTTTCTTTCTTCTTTAAAGTTTATTTATTTATTTTGAGAGAGACAGAGACAGTGTGAGCAGGGGAGGGGTAGAGAGAGAGGAAGAGAGAGAATCCCAAGCAGGCTCAGCACTGTCAGCGCAGAGTCCGATGTGGGGCTCAAACTCACGAAACTGTGAGATCATGACCTAAGCTGAAACCAAGAATCCGACACTTAACCACCTGAACCACCCAGGTGCCCCTCTCTGCCTCCCTCTTTAAGATTACATACCATTGCTTGCATTCAGGGCTTACCAGATAATCCAGTCTCCTCATCTTCATTTCAAGCTAACTAACTTTGTAACATCTGCCAATACTCTTTTTCCCCATAACATTCAAAGGCTCAGGAGATAGGACCTGGGTAGTGCTGGGGTGCATGTCCACCTCCTGCCCCTGCCAGGAGCCTTCTGCCCCTGCCAGGCCAGTGGAGGGCGTCCAGAGGGTGTCACAGCCTAGCTGGCATGAGGAGAGTATGCAGGGTGGGCGGCGACCATCAGCATCCACCTGGGCCTCCCTGAGCCCACTCTGGCACACACACCTGCCTCCTGCTGGCAGAAGGCTGAGTAGACACTGAGGTGTGCCTCCTGCGGATGACATGGTCAGGCTGTCCTGGGCAATGTTTGCAGGACATCCTTTGAGCCAAAACAAACATCAGCTGGTTTGCTCCTCCTGGAATGAAGTGCTGAAGGTAGACAAGAGCTTGGGCAGCCCTGGGGGTGTGGGTCAGTTACTGAGTTCAAGGCTACAGAAGGACCAAGAAATCCACCAGACACCAGAGCCAGGGATTGGGCAGTGAGCCGGCTCCTTCTGCCTGGGCCATGGCTCTGACTTCAGCAAACAACAGGCTGGGGCCACTGAGTGCTGTGCCCTCCATCCCTGAGCGCCCCCATATTCTCTTCCCATCCCCTTTTTGCCAGATCAGCATTTGGTCATGTTTGCTTTGCTGGCCTTGTCTGCCTCTAAGTCCAGAAACAGGTTTCCGAGTCCTGCCTGATAGCCTGGCTAAGTAAATTAAGCAACTTGGAGTGGATCATGATACCAATTCCACCTTTTGGGAGGTTGGCCACTCTGAGCAGGGGGCCCAGCCCTGCCCCCCCTACACTTGTGGGTGGCTGGAGCCCCCCGTTCTGGCTGGTGTCTTGATTACCATGCATCACCAGAGCTCACCAGGTTTCCAAGCCCACCTTTTGCTTTCTCTATGACAACTCACTGTGACGTGGTCCCCTTGTGGGCCACTCACATTTGGGGGCTGCTGAGGCCAGCACTGTGCAGTGTGACAGTTTGGGCTTCAGGATGTGACTGTGAGGCTCCTCAAGCCTGAACTGCCTCTGTTTCCATCTCTGTGGCCTGTGCACACACTGCCTGGAAGCAGTGCCCTTGGTGTCCTTCCTCATTCCTCATGAGCTCCTTTCCCATGGAAGAATGGGCAAGTTCCTAAGAGGTTCCTGGATCCTGGGACCGCCCCCCATCCCACCTGTAGCCTGGTCTCAGAGACCCCCCAGAGGGCATGGCCTCCCTCTTTCCTTGCAGGGAGTCCTCCTGGGCCGGGGCCACCACACCAGACAACAGATGATCCCCTACTTTCCTGTCTTGAGACATCACCATGAGGGGACAGGCAGGGACGGCCAGGGCTTTTCGGGGGACCGAGAGGCAGCCAACCCACTGGGGCCTCAGAGTGGCTTTACCAGAAGCAGGCTGGGGGCAGGGCCAGAACAGGAGGGCTGCTGGCCTCACCTGTGGGGGAGAAGGGCTGCAGTGTCCCACCCAGGAATCACACCACGAATCTATGCTATCACCCCACCTCGGGCTCCTTCCTCTTCTTCACAGCTTGGTCATCTGGGGCCCTGGGGCCCTGAGGCTCTGGGCAGTGTTCCTGCTTCCATGGGGCCTTTGCTTGGGTCAATATTGATCTGGCTTCTTCAAGTACTTCCTTCTGCCTCTTCCCAGAGCCCTGCTGCAGGGAGGGTGGGCAGGTTCGGCAGCCGGCCACAGGGTTTTTGCTGTGTGGGCTTGAAGCATGAGCAAAAGTGACAGAGAAGCTGGCCTGCATGGCTTAAGCAAAGACTGAAATTCCAGTTTCTAAGTAGCTGTCTTCCCCAGGCCTGCAGCCACCAGCCCCGTGAGGTTCCCTGGGATCTGCTGCTCTGAGCGGCTATGCTGATCACAGCAGCTGTGGCTGAGCCATGCCCTGGATACCTAGGCCCCATTTTCCTGTTTCAGCCCGGGCCAGAGTGAGCCTCAGCAATCAGGGAAGCATCCACCGGAGGGGCTGCTGGTGGTGGCTCCCTAAATGGAACGGTATGGGGTGAGGGCGCAGATAGTACCACACTCATGATTCAGAAGAAATGTAGCCCTGAGAACATCAGCCATCTGTCTGAGGTCCTGGGACAGTTGGTGGGTCTGCACGGTCTCCTGGACCCCTTCCCACAGCAGGTGCCCCTCGGAGCAGCCACCTGTCAGGTGAGGGGTGAGAGTTGGATCAGACCCCAAGGGGTGTCCCAGCCCAAACTCTGGACCAGGACCCCACCAACATGGAGAGGTACTCACTGCCATCCCAAAGTAAGGCTGGCTCGAAGCTGATTCAACAAGCTTAAGACCCAAGGGTTTAATAGCAATCCCCTCTGCTACTCCCACTCCTCAGAGGCCATGGAGGGACCAGGATACCTGGCTGTGCCCATGGGAAGGGCAGCTGGGAAAAGGAGCTGCCTCCTTCCAGGGGGCCATGCCCAGCCACCCCACTGCACTAGCTCTGATGGACTTGTGGCAGGGTCCAGAGCAGTGCAGAGATGTCACCCCTGGAGCAATAGCCACTTGGCTAACTGGAGCCCGTGTCCCACAGAGGGCAGTTGAGGCCTTCAGAGATCCTGCCCCATTTTCCAAATCCCTCTGTTCTTTCTCTGCAGCCATCCGTCTTCAGGATTACCCCCACCCCAACATCTGGTTTATGGCAAACTTTGCTACCTCCAGTCCAGAGTCTAATCGTGGGGTTTCCATCTCTCCCTGCAAATGTTGGCTCCATAAGGGCCACTGTGAACTCCCCTGTGGCCTAGCCCAGCACAGGACAGACTTGATTGCTGGGTCAGTTTCTCCTGAGCTTGGGAAAAGCAGATACACAGGTGGTGTCTGCTGACTTCCAGATCTCCCCAATTCCGTTTCGTGCAAGAGACACATCTTCCCCTATTAACGTCACTTTGACCCCAATTCTTCTCAGAACAGACTTCCCACCTCCCCTGCCTGTTCTTTTCACCGAAGGCCCACCCCACCTGCAAGTCTGCTTGCTTCTAGTGCCGGCTCTCCTTGCCCTGTTGAACTTTTCCTTCTCCCTCTGGGCCTTGGCACTTTGCGAGGCCTGGGGAAGCCAGGAAGACCCCCGGGGTGTGGGTCAGGGTCTGTGTCCCATCCTGCCCTTGTCCTCCAGGCCTGCCCCGGCCCTTTGGCTCCAGGACTGAGAATGCCTTGGGTCTCAGGTGATGGGGGTGCAGCAGATCTGGGAACCCACTTTTGTAGAAGATCATGTAGGAAAATGGTTTTTTTTACCCCTGCATATCCAATGTGGATAAAGACCTAGCTCACAGCTGAGCTCCTCTTCTGCTCCTGTGTCTCCCAGAGCTATTCTCTCTTCCTTCTCAGAGCCTAGCCTCTGGTGAAGCCTGGTGCCAGCCTCCCCCACCAAGCCCTTGCCCTGCTCCCAGAAGACACCACTCTGCTCCTTTAGGAGCATAGGGGCACCTGGGTGGCTCAGCCAGTTAAACATGTGACTCTTGATTTCGGCTCAGGTCATGATCTCATGGTTCGTGTGTTCGAGTCCTGTGTCCAGCATGGAGCCTGCTTGGGATTCTCTCTCTCTTCCTCTCCCTCTGCCCTGCCTCTGCTCACATTCTGTCCCCCTCAAAATAAATAAATACACTTAAAAAAAAGGAGGCTAAGGGTAAGTCAGAGCACATCACCCCTTTATCAAAACTTTCCTCTGGCCTTAAAGTAAGAAACTACCTCCTAATTTTGGGCTCCCAGGCCCACTGAGATGGGCCCTGCTGGCCTCTCCTCCTCCCATCCCCTCGACCCTTCTTTCTTCTGACCTGAGCCTTCACTGCCAATCTTCCTCCCGTGAAGAGCTCTGCCCACATGTCACTCCTTACAGCAGGGAGTATGGCCTGTGAATTCTGTGGGGACTGGGACTCTGCCATGTCCTGTTGCCCATGATGATGTGTGGCACCCTGGGTGTGGGTCCCTTGGCCTGCAGTGGCCATGTCAGAATGGAATCATTATCATCAAGGGACACTCCAGTGTGCCCTTGGCCTGATGCCCCCTAAAGAAGAGGAGTCGAGGCTGATAGCAGTGTGAGGCGGGGACGGAGGGGGAGGTGGGGTGAGGGACCCAAAGGCGGAACACACTGATGGGACACCCCCAACTGTTCCCTTGTGGCTGAGTTCTCATTCACACCTGGAGACCTGTTGTGGGGAGTGGGGCAGGGCTGGGACCTTGGGACACTGAGTGCAGCCTGAGCATCCAACCCAGGTAGGAGCAGAGGAGCCCAGGAGAATGAGCACAATCCTGTGGGGAACTGGGCGTGTGGTGGTTTCTAGCACATGTGGGTGTGCTTGGGGCTGGGCAACCAGGTAGGTGTCCTGATGGCTGACAGCTGGGTTGAGGCATCTCTCCAGGGAACAGTGGCTAAATCCACCTGTTGGGAAAATGAATAAAGTTTTACGCCATAAGATGGCCAATGGGACTAAAACAAGCTTTGGTCTCTAGCTTAGAGACCCCTCCTCCGGGTTCTTCTTCCTTTGTTTGCTGTGCATATGAAAACCCCCACAGATATGGAAGCTGAAAACTATAAATTACCTTCCCGCTCACATTTGGGGCTCAGATCTTTGGAGAAACGTCTCCTCTGAGCCCGCTGGTGTTAAATAAATCTTTGATCCACCAAGATCTCCAAGTGTCGCTTGGTTTTTCCTCCAGCATTCCAGCTTGGTTCCATAACATATTTGGTTCCCTGACCGGGAAACCCAACTGTGCTGGCCTGTTGTTGCCACCAGTTTGGGAGAATGGCTAGGTGGTGATGGAACAAGGGATCGCAAGGGAGAAGGTGCGCCCTGCCTGAATTTCGGCAGTCTCCCGCTCAGTCGCCTTAGGCCGGCCCCGCTCTGCTGTTCCCGCAAGACTGGAGGAGAATTGGCAGGTGAGGACCTGGACCCGACATCAGAACCGGTAAGGCTGGGGCCCAATCTAGTCAGGCCCACTCGCAAGAGTGGAAGAGGGACCTGATCACTCCCTGGAGACCTCAAAGGTCTCACAGGTAGGAATTCTATGGGAGGGAAGGTAATAACCTCTGGTGTGTATGTGAATGTGGATGTGTGACTTGGTCTAGCTTGCCTATAGAGTTCGATTCTGTGGCTCCATGGGCAAGCACCCTTAAGGTCCACAAAAGCCCATGGAGTCTGAGTGGGCCCATCTGAGATTCCATGGTGAATGGCACACAGTCTACGGCGGCATCGGAACAGTTTCCGATCATAAGTCACAAAGCTGAGACTGCTACGGCTGTCACCTAAGTTCCTTTGGGACATGGCCAGATGGGCATCTGACTGGTCTCCTCATTAGAGGGGGCACCCCCCCATCCCTCTGTCTGTCTTTGCAACTCCACCTCATGGGAACATTATGGGGTTGGGACAGAGCAAAAAAGGGGTTGCTTGGAGACTATGGAATTAAGATAACCCCTGACACGTTAAGGACCCTATGTGAGTTAGAATGGCCCACTTTTGGGGTAGGAGGGCCCTCTGAGGGAACCTTGGATATCTCAATGGTCCGCTGCATCTGGCATGTTGTCTCCGGAGACCCAGGTCACCCTGATCAATTTCCATACATCCTCCTGGCTTGAAATTGCCTGAAATCCTCTGCCTTGGGTGTGATTCATCCATAACAAGCAGAGTCAGACAAAGGTTTTAGTGGCCTTATCCAGAAACTCAAAGAAGCAACCCACCACTCCCCTAGTGTTTGCAGGAGACCCAGGGGGAAGATCCTGTCTTTCTGCCACCTTATGACTCACCGGGCTCCCTACCCCCTGTCCCTAAGCTTGAAACTCCTCCCCCGTCTGTCTCTCCTCCTCCTCCACCGCTGCCACCACTACCGTGGCCCATCTCTCCTCCCCTCCTGACCCAGAAAACCCTCCCCCACAAGGACCAGTGGCCAGATTGTGCCCTCGACAAGGTTCAGACACTCTCCAGATGCTGGTCCACATCCACCGGTACCAAGAGGCTCTCCTCCCGGGGGGATCAGAGCAGGGGCTGAGAAGCCCATGGGCATGAAATATGCCCAGCAGCAAGGGGATTCCCCCAGGGATTATTTTGAAAGGCTATGTGAAGCTTATACCATTTGCTCCAGAGGCACAAGAGAGCCACGGCAAAAGGATGGGGAAGGTCTAGCTGCCAAAAGTGGGGAGGCCCAGAACCTCCTTAGCAGTGGGTCAGTGAGCCTACTGCAAGGAGAAAGGACATTAAAAGAATAAATGTCACAACCAGGGAAAGTCCCAGAAACCCAACCAATATCAGGAGGAACCTCAAGAAGGGGACCTTACTGGTCTGGCTGAAATAGAATCAGACTGAAGGGGACACTGTTCCTCTGCCTAATAGATGTGAGGGATTCTCCCTCATTTCCCAGGTTAACAGCTATAATTGGAGCCAACTGTGGTTAGTCTACCTCGGGATGGGGACTTTAAGGAATGTTCCCAAGCAGTTGCTTAAACTCCATTTGTTTTGGGGAAATTTCTGGTCTCCTCTGGCCTGATGTGGACTCCATATTTCCACTTTGGTGGAAAAAACATGGCGTCTGCTCCTCTGAGATAAGGTTTTGAATTAGGTTTTCCTTCTCTGCCTTCTACTGGCACCTTGCCTCTTCTGCCTTCCCCTCCCCCTGCTGTTTCTGCACCAACTTGGTTGTGGTGTCCATAATTGATTCCTATACCCTCCTCAGTGCCTCACCACCATTGGCTCTTCCTCCCATCCTTAAGGTCAAGGAGTAAATTGCACCCCCTTGGACATCTAGGTCTTTTTCAAATAGAATGAATTGCTAAAGCTTTGATTACTGAACATAGCTTTGTGTTTTTAACTTCTTATTGCAGAGAAATTAAGGCTATTTGGACCTATTGGAAAACATCCTTTGTACTTAATTGGTTTGTGAATTTAACATCTAAAAAAATTCTTGTGTAAACACCTCTCAGTTGGTTACTAAGTCCTCAATTGAAGACTAGGGTTTCCTAAGAGTTAAAGTTAAGCTTTAGAGTTAAAATTCTGCTAAGTGTATTTAAGACTGATGGAAATAAGGAAAGCAACCCTGTATGTAGGAAAGTAAGAGGTGTGTAAGAAAGATATAAGGTATGGAAATAACATTTTTGTTGAGGGTAGAAGAAAGTAATTTTGTCCTAAATGAGACTGGTTATTTGGAGAGAAATGGCTTTGGGACAAAGTTTGAAGGCAAAGGAAAGTTCTATAAGGTTCATGAAGGGAAATCTTTGGAAAAGAATTTTATGTGTGCTCAGAGGGACTAAGGTTGAGATGAATGAAATTTTAAAAGTACACTGGTATAAGGTTGAATTCTGCTTTTCTCTCTGCTCAAAGACAAAGTTTTCTTGGACTGTTGATCTGCTCTTGATAAAACAATTCAAACAAGGTTTGTCTTCTGGGAAAATCAAAGTTTTAGGTTTCATCTATCAGCTCTTTGATTACTTGGTTAAAACTTCTCAATGTTAAAGGAGCTAGGTTTTGGTAACAACTATATAATGCTATATAATCACCTTTAGGATCTTTTATTGCCACCTTGGTTGAATAAATAAAGTTTTAAGATTTGTAATGATCTGTAATCCTATTTAGGATGTACTTATAACTTCCTAAGGTTTTAACAAACTTCCCAGGATTTAAATGATAAATGAAGTCTTTTTGACTAATTAGGCCCTTTTATTTGGGATGCTAAGTTACTTGGAAAAGCACTGTCATACAATGGTAAACCTTAGGTTGTATTGCACAAGTAAATTCCGTAACTGCCCAAATATATATGCAATTCCTAAAGTTTTAGTGTTTTGATATAAGGTCATCACTTAATATTCTGATTATTTGAAGTGTTATGTGTCACAGAAATAACCGATTTTCTTTGTCAATTGCATCATAATGAACTCTCATCAGATCTTTAACAATGTCTATTTCTGAGATTTTTGTCATTTATAATTGTTTTTATTCTCTCACAAAACATGTTTCTTCTTCAAGGAGATTTATAAAAAGGACTTTGGGGACAAATACAGGTATTTGACATCTTTAATATTAATACTAAAATGGGTAAGAATTTCCAGAACTAAAAAGTTGCATTCAAATTGAACAAGAATTAGGAACATGGGATTAAATGAACTGAGGAAGATTATAGTTTGTGATTCTGGTTGAAAATGTTGCTGGTTCTCTAATGTTTGCTCTTCCAGATTAAGGAAACTTTCTCTTAAGATATCTATGATATACAGAAATGTCATAAAGTATTCATGTGTAAACTGAAGCATTTACCTTTTCTCTCTACGTAACTTCCCTGAAATTCAAAAACCCTCAGTGAGTATTCTTTCTTTCATGGCAATTACAATTGTTTGTATAAGTTCAGTAAGAATCTGTTCATCTTGTAACAGGTCACCATTGGAAATACTGGTTATTTTACCAAGGCTTTGAGTGGAATGTCATATTTGAGAGTGACATTCATAGACTCAGATATGACCAGACAGCTTTAAGAAACTAAGGTTGGCTTTGTAAAACATGGAGCCATAAAGCCCCTTGGAAATGTTGGCCTGATACCTTGCTTACAGAGTTCCCAGCAGCCTTACCAGGTGAGTAAAGAAGGTCACTTCCTGGCAGGTGCAGGAACCTCAGGATATCTTGGGGACCTCATGAAGAGGAATTTGCCCAATTCTGCAGGTATTGCAGGCCTGTCTGATGGCAAGTATTTAGCTTGGCTTCTGGTCTGGAGAGGATACTAAAAGTTCAACCCGGAAATTCCTTATAAAAGGTTCCAGTAAAGCAAACTTTAAAAGATCCTCATGATTAATCGCTATTCTTGCTGAGCTTATGTAAATAATTAGGCCAGATTTGTTAAGACTGGATTTGTTCTACAAATGCATTGGTCTCAATGTGGCTATCTCTGGAAAGGGGGGTTTTAGAGAGAAAAACTATATTTCAACAGTGCACCGTTATGGATGTTAAATTCTATTCTGATTGTCTTTAAATGTTTGTTGTTTGCCTAAACTAGATAACTTGAGGTAAACTCCAGAAAAATTGTCACAGTATTTCATGTATAGACAATCTTTGTGCTTGTTATTCTATGGGGATAATAAGACTCCATGGGCATAAGATTATTTAAACAACTGGAAAACAGGATGGATCTCTAAATATGCAAACCATATCTTCCCTAAATCTGATCTGACAGTTACCAGAAACCTGCCCCTTTTGAAGACTTGGAGGTAGACTTTACAGGTATACAACCAAATAGAGGATTTAGTTTCAGGTATCACCCCATGGGTCCATCGCTCCAGAGCTGAGAAGGCCAACTCAGATGAACCTTCGACCTGGTGAAGTGATCCAGATCCAGTCAACCCGCTTAAACTGACCCTCAAAAAGGCACTGCCCCTGAGATCTCCAGCCATGCTCCAGCCACACCCTGGAAGCTGGCTGGCCTGCTCACGGCAGAAGCTTGAGGAATCAACGTGTGGACCAAGCCCAGGGGTTCAGATGCAACTCTGCCAGCCCTTGCCCCTTACTGGTGTCATCGCCCCGATCTTGCTTATTGCTGTCAGGCTAATAGAGACTGCATCAACAAACTGGACATGGACTGGATGGCAGACTCCCTGGGAACCTGACAAAGCCAAATAAACTCCCTGGCAGCAGTGTCCCTCCAAAATAGGCCAGCTCTCGACCTCCTCACTTCAGAAAAAGGAGGGACTTGTATCTTTCTGGGGGAGGAATGTTGCTATTTTGTAAACCAATCAGGAATAGTCAGGACTAAGGTTAAGGACCTCAAGGAAAGAATTCAACGTAGACAACAGGAAAATATCGGTCAATGGAGAGGATGGGATCTCACACACTGGGCATCCTGGCTCCCTGCCCTGGCAGGGCCCCTCCTTTCCATAATTTTACTTGTGACCATCGGTCCCTCTATACTAACTACTCTGGTACGTTTTATTGAAAACACTGTTGCTTGTCAAACTGCAGCATGTATCTTAGCCCTCTGAGGGAACCAACTCCTAGAGCTAAAAAGTGATGTCTAATAAAGATTTTAAAAAAGGCATCAAAGGGGGGAATGTTGGGGAAAATGAATAAAGTTTTACACCATAAGATGGCCAATGGGACTAAAACAAGCAGCTCTGGTGTCTAGCTTAGAGACCCCTCTTCCGGGTTCTTCTTGCCCTGTTTGCCATGCAGGCGAAACCCTGACACAGATATGGAAGCTGACAAATATAAATTACCCTTCCCCCCTTCATTCGGAGCTCAGATCTTTGGAGAAACGGTCTCCTCTGAGCTTGCTGGTGTTAAATAAATCTCCGATCCAAGATCTCCGAGTGTCGCTTGGTTTTTCTGCCAGCGTTCCAGCCTGGTTCCGTAACACAACCAATGACATTATAAAGTTAAAATGTCCAAACCCAATGGGGAAGGGGACAGTGTGGGTCTCTTCTGTATTCACATTCAGATTAGATTTATTTTAGAAGAAAAACCACAACAAGCCCATCATTACCAACTGCCTTTGTGGGGAGGGGATCTTCCCACCAGAGTTGAAAATGAGGCCAGGACAGTGGGCATCACAGCCCGAGGAGGGGAGTAGGGAACCAGAAGTCTCCCCAGCATGGGAGAGGCCTGGACAAGGCAGGCATAGGACCTGGCCACAGGATAGCCTCCTCACCTTTGCTGGGCTCCTTCCTATCTGCTCCCCTGGGTGAGGTGTCCCCTGCCTGTCCCCCACATACCTGGCCCTAGCCCAAAACCAGGTTTAGGGGTCATCGCTTGCTCTCCCTCCCGAACCCCTGAGGCTACTGCTGGGCCACATTCATATGGCCAGGGTTACGCCTCAATCCACAGATACCTCTATGCCAGCTGCTCACCCTGGAAGGGAAATCACACAAACATGTCAGGGGAGGGCTGTGGAGGGCCCTGCCACACATCCCTGGCTGGAGCACATCTATCTGGGGGTGATTGAAGCTGGAGTCCCAGCTCAGACCTTCCTGATCTCGGAGTCCAGATACACACACCAGGGAGGTGACCTAAGTGTGCATTGCACCCCTCTGGGCCTGCCCCACTGTGTGTGATGGGGGTGGTCAAAGGCACCTGCTAGGCCCAGTGAAACTAAGGGACTTGTGGCAGCCTGGGTCGGCCTGAAGCAGCGTTTGGCTGTAGTAGTCGGGGACAGAGAGTTGTGTCACTTTACCCATAAAGCAGATATTACCACGTGTTTATAGGACGCCTGGCTGGGTGCTTCCTGGCTTGGGGAGAGCAGCCGGGCCTCCTGGTGGTTCCCAAGTGCCCTCTGCTGGTGGCTTTGGGGAACTGCACAGCTGGGGAGGGGACCGGGCTCAGCCGCCTCTGGTGCCTGATCCTCTGGGTAGCCTGTCCTGTGGTCTCATGGGGCTAATGACTCCATGAGAAGAAGGCTGGAGTCACATCTTCATAGACAGCTGGGACTTAGCTGAGAACCAATTCATTGTAACTCAAAGACTGGCATCAAATTTATTATTATCTTTTGTTAAATACTTTAGATCTTTTCAGGACACATGGTCTATAAGGGCACGGTAGGTTGTCTTCCCAGTTTTGCGTGTACAGTTATGTGACAGGAGGAGAGGTGACATAATCAGGTGATATGCACGTAGGGAGGGTACTGGGGGACTGCCCCTGCACCTGCATCCGTGAGCCTTGCCCCTCTGAGAATGGCCTCTGGACTTCCACCAGGTAAACCTGGGACTTACGTCTCCCAGTCAGGTGACAGCTTAGGAGGAGGGCCGTTGGGGACAGTGAGGATTACAGTCATACACGTGCATTCGATATATTTTAAAAGAACAATACACAATGGGCAGTGGGGGAGGTGTTCTGCCGGGCAAGCCCCTGCTCGCTGCACGGCCGCCTGTCCTGCAAGCGTCTCGTGGGGTGGGGGTGGGATGTCAATCTCCATGGTGCTAATTGGAGAAGGGTCTCTCTCCTGCCGGAGGTAGGGGTGACTGGGCAGTGGGTGCTGGAACGGGGAGCGGGGGCCCGGGCAGAGCAGCTCCAGCCTCCAGAGGGTCCTGGTCACTTCCCTGTGAAGGCTTGACCTGCCAGAGCACCGACATCAGGCACACACCAGGGGAAGAACACAGGGTTCTCCCCGGGGCCACAAAAAAGTCTGTTGATAGCCTCCCGGCATAGCGCAATGCTGCTGGGTCCTCTGGGCCAGCACCAAAGACCTTCCTCAGTGGGTCCCACGGTGTTGGCTTCTCATAAGGCCGTTCACAGCTTGGAAGGTGCCTTGGGTGGCAGATGGAGGACCCAGAGGGAAGAACCAGGCATTTCTCAAGCTGGACAGCTCTGGACTATCACCTGGTTCTTCCACTTTTGGGCCAGGCAGGTGGGGCTGGAGCCCTCCTCCAGCAAAAGGTGGCCATGGTGGCCTGTGCTATGTTGGTGTGGCACCTGACTAGGGGTCAGAGACAAGAGTCGTCTAGATTCAGAAAGACCTTCCCTGGGCTCCCCTGGGACTAAAGATTTGAAAAGTAAATTCTTCACAGCAGCGCAAATAGTCTGAAGTTCTAACAAAAAAGTTCTGTTGGGTAGTTCTCAACACCCAGGGGAAGGTACCCTGTGACCCTGACACTTGGTGCTGCAGAGACCCCTGTCCCTGGAAGGGTGAGCTGTTCAGCAAGCTCAGGAGAGGACACCCCACCCCCCAATTCCTCATTTGTTGTTTGAGATGGAAGTACAAAGCTCTGTCTTCAGCCTTGGAGAGGCAAGAAAGCCATTCTCATGGGACTAGGTGCAGGGGACGGTGGGGCGGGACCTGGGAGACCACAGTACAAGTCTGGCTCCACCTCTGTCCCTGTGACTCTCAGACCTACGGAGTCCTTGTCAGAAATTGGGGACCGTGCCACCACCCAGCATGGTGGGCAGGGCAATCAGGGCTGGCCCCATGGGTGTTGGGCTACATGGAATCTGAGTCTGAAGGGAAGAAGGCCCTGGGAGATCCAAGGGGTGGCCTAGGGCAGGCGTGGTGATGGAGTTTGGGGAGCCTTGGAGCCTGGGTTTTATTCTTTCTAACCAGGGAGGAGGAAATGCCTCCTGGCCCAAGCTGAAGGAGAGGAGTTCCCAGCCTGGGCCCCCTACCCTCTGCTCACCATCCAGACACGTCCCTCCACCCGTGCCAAGGGTCAGAGCCCAGGGTCTTGGGGGCCTTGCCTGGGGGCCGCCCTCAGTAACAGTCGTCTGCAAAGAAGGGTGCACGGGCAGACGGTGGGCAGTCCCCCACATCGTGTGGCCCCACCAGCTCCCCATACTCGCTGTTGTAGAACACCTGGCCTCCCCGTGCCCCGCGGTCCGGCCTCCGCCGCCGCCCTTGGGTGTCAGGGTGCGCCCTGGTCACGTCCACATTCCGGCCAGGTCCTTTACAGCTGCTGAGACAGGGAAGGAGATGGTCAGTAAGACAAGAAGACAAGAGGGACAGGACCCTAGTAGGGGGTCTGGTTGGAATCACCAGAGACATGACCAGAGCATCAAACAAGTCCAGAGCCATCAGGAACACAGGCTTGATGCACACAGCAAAGCAGGCTGATGTGAGTGTTGGCAAACACTGGAGCTTTCTCTGTCCCAAGCCTGGGTGTGGGATGATGGAGAATGCCTGCTCCATGCCTCCAGACCTATTTCTCTCCCAGACCTGCCCATCTCTGTGAACGCACCAATGCTGACTCAGTGGCTCAAGCCCCTGGGTGACATCCTTTCCTGAGCCCCTCACATCCAATCCACCCAGACGCCTGTACATTTTAACTGCAGAATGCATCCATGTCCCTCTCTGCATGCCCTGTCCTGCTCCAGAGCCAGTGGCCACCTCAGATGCTCTGCACTAACTTGGCACACCTCTCCTCCTCCCAACCCTGCCTCCCTAGGGCCTTGTCTTCAGGGATCCTTTCAGCTGGAGAATGTCCTTCTCCTGACAGACCCTCCAATGGCGTTTTGTCACTCTCAGGATGAACGCCAAGCTCCTCTCCCTGGCCTGGGAGGCCTTGAAGGTACCAGCCCCAACCCCTGCGTCCTCAGTGATGGTCAGATGACACTCCCCACTAAGCTCTCACTTTCTTTGAGAGTTTGCAAATGTTGCTTCATTGCTTCTGATTTTAATTTTGCTTTGCATGGTGCTAAGCCTGATGCCAGCCTGACTTTTTTTTTCCTTCATAAATGACTCTGTCTGGGGCACCTAGGTGGCTCAGTCAGTTGAGTGGCTGACTTCATGATCTCAAGGTTCATGAGTTTGAGCCCCACATCGGGCTCGCTGCTGTCAGCACAGATCCTCTGTCCTCCTCTCTCTGCCCCTCCCGGCTTGCATTCTCCGAAAAATAAATAAATATTAAAAATAAATAAATAAATGACTCAGCCTTTTTGCCTGAATTTACAGAATGTTTACCTTGAAAGTCTAACAGTTCAACTAAGCTTTGAGTCCAAGCCTACTGTTCTGGGTCAGTTTTCCTAGTCCATCTTTGGAGATGTAGATTTAGTTATTCTTTTCTAAGAGGGTTATCTTGAATTCCAAGTTTATTTTGTTAATTTTTTTTAATCTTTTATTTATTTTTGAGACAGAGAGAGACAGAGCATGAACAGGGGAGGGTCAGAGAGAGAGGGAGACACAGAATCTGAAACAGGCTCCAGGCTCTGAGCTGTCAGCACAGAGCCCGACGCGGGGCTCGAACTCACGGACCGCGAGATCATGACCTGAGCCAAAGTCGGACGCTTAACCAACTGAGCCACCCAGGCGCCCCTTGAATTCCAAGTTTAAAATACTAGGTTTGTTTTACTGTCAGCATAGGCTTCCTCAGAGACTCCAATTTTACATAGATTGGATCTTTTCTACTCAACTACTACACCACCAACTTTCTTTCTCATCTTTTTTACCTCTTTGTTTTGGTTTTATTTTCTTTTGTCTTTTCATGTCCATCTTCGGTGTCTTTCTCTGCAAGGAAGAATTATCATATCTACTGATCCTTGGGCACCCCCTCTCCAGTCTTCATTTTTGAGGGGATTTCTCTTTTATTTCAATTTCTTTCCTGAAATGTAGTCAACCACCATTTAATACTGTCACACTACCTATTTCCATCTGAGTGTTTGAGTTTCTGATTCCTGGTGTGGCTCCTTTGTTTAATTATGTATTGAATACACTGGAGTATGTATCAGCTTTTCCTTGCTTCCTTTTTTTTTTTTTTTTTGTTTTGAGTATTTACATCTACATTCTAATTGTTTTATTCTTATAATAATTCTGTATGGATAGTGATTATTTTTTTCTGTTCATGATTATTCATGCTGGGATTTCCTCAGCTAGAAGTATCTGGTTATCCTATGGAAGGGGCTTGGGATATGGGTGGCTTCTGAGGTTGCTTAATTTAGGAGTGCTGCACTAGACCTGTGTCTGTGGTGTCACATTGAATTCTTTCAACTGCATCCTCTGCAAAGGCTCCATTCTTGTCCTGCATTGTATTGTCACCTGGAACCAACCAGTGACTTTGCTGGGAGTCCTGGGCCCCCTTGTGGTTGCTGCCACACAGCCATGCTGACCTACCACAAGCCCAGGGCTTCCATATCTTCCTTTTGCCTACACACTTGGATGAAATGCCACACTTCAGGGGGTGGATCTGTCATCCTAAGTGGCCCCTCTAAGGGCCAGGTGAGTGACCTAGAAGTGAGGACCCTATGTGGTAAGTGTGATTGGTGGTTCACAGGAGACAGGAAAGGACCAGACAGATAAGCTCCCTCCTTCTCCCTGCACAGAGCCCTTCAAGGTGCATTCTATCTTTGCACCTGTTTGGAGAATGTTCCATGTACCAAGTGAATGCACCCACCAGGTGACCTGCTGTACCTCTCGGTGGCTGGTCATGCTGTGCTTCCCAGGGAACCCCGTGAGAAGAATAGTGCTGTCACTTCTATTGTGAGGTGCAGTGCTGTAATAAATGGTTTCCTTGGGTGTGTATCTGTCTTCTGGATTCTTGCTTCTGGAGGACTCTTATCTTCTGCAACTTTCTTCCTCCTTCACTATGAAGCACTCCCTTTCACAAGCAGCTCCTTCCCAAGACGGCTGCCCCTGGTGCCTCAGACTTGCCCTGGAGCCCTGCTCTCCTCCACCAGACCTCTGGCTCCTCCATTATCTCCCCAGTTTGTCTGGAGGACCTTATCACACTCCTCTCTCACGGGACAGTCCCTATTTACTCTCCCTCCACCAGGACTCAGGTATGGCTCTGCTGGCCCTAGTGCTGAGTTCCCTACTCACAGGTAAACTTGAGTCTGTTTCTCTTGGTTACATCACAGGTATGGGCTCTGAGTGGCCTTATTTTGGGTGTTGTTTTTACGAAGATAGGTGGAGATTAGAATTTAACAATCACCCTATGACTCACCCTCTTACTGAATTATCTTTTTTTGAGATAGAAAATACTGTTTGGTAAAGGGACATTAGCCAAAAACTATTTACAACAATGCAGTTAGCATTAATTTTCTGAAACTAGGTTACCAATAGAGACCACCTGATGGAATCAAGAAAAACAAAAAAAGAGGCCAAGATGCATGGTATAGATGCAAGTAGTCATGGCTGGGTGTGTGATCCCACAACCACCAGCATTCACAGCGCTGCAAACACACCCTTTGCAGGCTGCTGGGAAAATATCCAATAGTTGGTTGAGTTGTAGATGTCATAAATACACCTACCAGAAAGGTGAACAATAGCATCAACTATCTTAACGTGATACAAATAAATACTTGTGGTTTAGTGTAAAATATTCAGTGACAACCTCATTTAGTAATTAAAAAACAGCAGAGGCAGGAGCCATGGTTTGTTCTGGAAAATTGTGTCAGATGACCTAAAAAGGGACTCCTGAGACAGACACAGACATCAAAGGTAGAAGTGAATGGTCTGAAGAAAGTGGAAAAGGGCAATGTCTTACAGTATTGTAGTTCCTGTCATCTATTCATCCATTCATTCATTTGTTCATTCGTTCATTTCAATGTGGGGTTTGAACTTGCGGCCCCAAGATCAAGAGTTGCACACTCCAAAAAATGAACTATTGGGACCTCATTAAAATAAAAAGCTTTTGCACAGCGAAGGAAACAATCAGTAAAATGAAAAGGCAACCAACGGAATGGGAGAAGATATTTGCAACGACATATCAGATAAAGGGTTAGTATCCAAAATCTATAAAGAACTTATCAAACTCAACACCCAAAAAAACAAATAATCCAGTGAAGAGATGGGCAAAAGACATGAACAGACACTTCTCCAAAGAAGACATCCAGATGGCCAATCGACACATGAAAAAAGGCTCCACATCACTCATCATCAGGGAAATACAAATCAAAACCACAATGAGATACCACCTTACACTTGTCAGAATGGCTAACATTAACAACTCAGGCAACAACAGATGTTGACGAGGATGTGGAGAGACAGGATCTCTTTTGCACTGCTGGTGGGAATGCAAACTGGTGCAGCCACTATGGAAAACAGTATGAAGTTTCCTCAAAAAACTAAAAATAGAACTACCTTGCGACCCAGCAATAGCACTACTAGGTATTTATCCAAAGGGTATGCTGTTTCGAAGGGGCACATGCACCCCAATGTTTCTAGCAGCACTATCAACAATAGCCGAAGTATGGAAAGAGCCCAAATGTTCATCGATGGATGAATGGATAAAGAAGATGTGGTATACATATACAATGGAGTATTACTTGGCAATCAAAAAGAATGAAATCTTGCCATTTGCAACTACATGGATGGAACTGGAGGGTATTATGCTAAGTGAAATTAGTCAGTCAGAGAAAGACAAATATCATATGACCTCACTCATATGAGGACTTTAAGATACGAAACTGATGAACACAGGGGAAGGGAAGCAAAAATAATATAAAAACAAGGAGGGGGACAAAACATAAGAGACTTTTAAATATGGAGAACAACCAGACGGTTACTGGAGGGGTTGTGGGAGGGGGGATGGGCTGAATGAGTAAGGGGCATTAAGGAATCTACTCCTGAAATCACTGTTGCACTGTATGCTCACTAACTTGGATGCAAATTAAAAAAAAAAAAAAAAAAGAGTTGCACGCTCCACCAACTGAGCCAGGTAGGCACCCCCAAGTCTTGTCATTTAAACAGCTATGTACAGGGCACCTGGGTGGCTCAGTTGGTTAAGCATCTGACTCTTGGTTTCAGGTCAGGTCATAATCTCTTGATTTCATGAACTGGATCCCTGAGTCAGGCTCTGGGCTGGCATTGTGGAGCCTGCTTGGGATTCTCTCTCTCTCCCCCCCCCTCTCTGTCCCTCCCCTAGTTGTGCTGCCTCTGTCTCTCTCAAATATATAAATGAACTTAAATAAACCCAGTAATGTACAAGTCAAGTAGGAGAATGAATAGGTAGACATGTAACTATTTCATCTATACTCTTAAAAGATTAAACATTCAAGTTTTTTTGGGGGGTGGGTAGGGTGCTATCACCTTGGACAAAGGGAGGTCATCTATCTGGGTCACTTTCTGTGCAGGCACACAAGGATTTCTCTGTAACGGTATTCTTATCAAAATAGGACAGCAGCCAGCTCCAAGTCACATGATCTCTCTGTCTCCTGCTGCCACTGAGCTTAAATACTGGGGTCCTGGGATGGTGGTGGAGTCCCCTGGCTACGGGTGCGTATGTACAGTGGGCATGGTGGCTCATACTCGATTCAGCTAGAGCATCCGTCATATGGAAGGAAGGTGTAAGGGACCAGCACCAGGTATGCTGAGCCAGGATGGTGATGGGGGTGGGTGCTATTTCGGGAGGACTGGTGGCCAAAGGCCTTGAGTTCCAGAGTAGTTTGCTTTGAACACACAAAAAGGCAATAGGCAACCATGAAAGGTTTCAGGTAAGACAGTGATGGGCATACCCAGGCCCAGCTTCCCTTCCTGGCCCTTTGCAGGGAAAGAGGTTCTGAAAGCCCTACCTGAGCCCGCTTTCTTGTCTGTACCTGCTCTCCAGCTGCTCAAACTCCTCGGAGGCTAGCACCATCCCACTGTCCGTTTGGTTATCCTGTGTGCAGAGAAGAAGCCGAGGCTGTAGGCCCCCCTGAAGCCCATCTGCAGGCAGCTGCCCCCCGGCCAGAACAGCATGGCACAGACCTGCACTGCTGCAGACCTAACACCTGTCCTGTGAAAAGTGAGCAGAAAACAGGTGTCCGCCCCTCACTGGAGCATGCGGGGGAGGGTCACATGCCCCTGGCATGGAGGGAGAAACTGAGGCCCAGAGGGGCCGTGCTTGGCCGGCACTCAGGAGTTGGCAAAGCTGGGATACTGCATGCTGGGGGGTCCTACAGAGTGGCCATGCAAGCGCTCAGGGTGCAGGGAGAGCAGGAACACAAGGAGAAACTGGGAGAACATTGAAAGAATCTGGCAGCTTGTAGTGGATAAAAATGGTCTTCACGGAGACACATTCCAGATTTGGCGGGGTTCTGTCACCCTTAGATCGGGCGTGACTTTCGTTTTGAATTGCATGGAGGGGAATAGCACTCTCGTCAGAGCTGGGGGCCCTCCAACATCTTCACCTGGCCCCAGGCGACATGAGCACTCACTGACCAGGCCCATCCAGAGCGAGGCTGGAATGGGAAGGTTCCTGGCTATGTGTCTTGGAAATAGGCTAAGAGGGTGAGTTTGTGCTTTTACAAAGTGGACACGTGGGCTCCGGCTTAGTGGCATGGTGGGTCCACTCTGCTTGACTGAATCCGAGGACACAGCTATGTCCTGTGCCCTGTTCCCAGGCCTCCTTCTCTGGGGACACCATCCCCTTCTCTCTGGCCACATGGCTGGGGGGCCACCAAAGGGAAGCCCTGACCCAGACTAATCCAATAATAACCATCTGGGAGGAGAAGCTGTCTTTCCACTGGGTTTCTATGCTGTGCGGAAGGAGACCCTGTGTGAGTGATGAGGGCACAGTGGGGAGCGGCTGAGGGATGGTGGCATCGCAGAGGCACACAGACCCCAACATGCCTGAGGTGCAATAGAGGACTTGACATTTCAAGGGACAGTCGGCACCCTTTCCTCAGCGACTTTCCCCTGCCAGCCTCAGGAGTTCCCGGCACCTTCTCCCAGCAGACAGAGACCAGCCACCCTGATCTGGGGTGCCCGGGCCCACTGGCCCCACTTACCACGGAGGCCTTGTAGGTTGTTGGGGTCATGGGAAATTCTTCGAATGTTTTCATCCTGGAGGAGCCCTGGGTCTGAGTCCCTCTGGCCAGGCACCCAGGAAAGGACACACAGTTGTAGTATCTGTGGGGAGAAAGCAGGGAGTGCTGAAGAAATGTGCCCCAGAAAGCTCTCTCCACCTCTCCATCTGCCCCATGTCTCCCCAGGAGGACCCAGTCCTGGGATGAGAGTATGGGCCCTGGGTGCGGTGCTGGGCTGGGTCCCCCTCGGGTGCCCCCTGCAGCCATCTACCATGCGACCCCCCTCCCCATGCTGAGCGGTGTCTCCTCTCCTGTGTGTGCGGGAGGAGAAAACCTCCTGAGGCCACTGCTGGGAAGGGCATGGGATGTGAGTGCAGAGCGCCCAGCCCCGGGGGGCAGAGGCGGGTGGTTGGCATGGAGCTGGCGAGAGATGTAGGGAGGGCTTCACCCCAGAACGGGCCTCTCTGTGCAAGGCAAGCAGTCTGGTGCAGCAAGCTGCCACCTGGCCTGTGTGTGTGGGTGTGTGTACACATGTGTGCCCATGTGCATGTCCGTGTGTGCGTGGGGATGACTGGTGGAAGGAGCCTCGTGGGCACCAGCTGGCTGTTCCTGTCTCCCAGGCCTGACCCTGCTCTATGCTGGGGTGCAGGGGGTGGTGGGTTTCAGAGAAACATAAAAAGCCTTCCTGGAGTATAAACAGCCATCGGCAAGAGACATCTGATCCAGAACTCTGGGAACTTAGGCTACCGTCTGAATCCTGAATACAGATTAGTGACAGGCCTACTCTGCTCCCAGGACCCCAAATTTCAGACTAAGGGGAAGTGCCTTTAGGGGCTATGAGTGCCAGAAGCAGAGGAGGCTGGAGGGTAGAGAGAAGGACTGAAGGGGTGCAGAGAAAAGCAAAGTGGCAGTCTATATGGCCTTGGAGGGGCCCCAAAGCTAACCAGGCCCTCCAGGGAGACACAGCCCCCAGTACTGTCTTTTAAAATCACTGTGCTCTTGGGGTGCCTGGGTGGCTCAGTTGGTTAAGCATCCAACTCTTGATTTTGGCTCAGGTCATGATCTCACAGGTCGTGGGATCAAGCCCTGCATTGGGTTCCAGGCTGACGGTGCAGAGCCTGCTTGGGATTCTGTCTCCCTCTCTCCTCTGCCCCTCTTCTTTTCACTCTTTCTCTCTCAAAATAAACAAGCAAACATTAAAAAAAAATTAAAAAAATAAAATCACTGTGCTCTCTGAGTTGGTCTCTCAAGTCCTTGTGGTTTGCTTTTTCTTGATGACTAACGAGAATAAAATATACCATGTCGGAACTGCTTTCTCCCTGCCCAGGGGATACCTGGACCTGAGGCAGTGTGGCTGACCTGGCCGCCAGGCTGTGCCGGTGCAGGCTTGGCGGGCTGTCCTCGGTGTCGGCCTCGGTGATGTGCAGGGCCGTGGTGGACGCCTGCAAGAAACTTCCTTCTTCCAAGCTCTGAGAGCTGCAGGGAGCCATGCAGTCCTCCTCCTCCTGGTGGGAATGGCAGAGCCCACCAGGGTCAGACATCACTGTGTCCCCTTAGCCCCCACCCTCATGCTCAGGACTGCTGGGGTTCCTGACCAGTGAAGCTCTGTGCAGCAAGGTGCTCTGAGGTTTAAGTGAGCCTGCCTGCCGAATTCTCCCAACAGCCTTCCCAGGTGCCCCACTTATAAGGAGGAAGACACAACATGGGCAATCTCAACCCAGGGTCCCCTCCTTTGGGGCACAGTTGGTGTTGTGGGCACAGCCCTTGCTCACGCCTCTGGACCCCAGAGCACTAGGGTGGGCTTGAGCTGGCTTTGCTCTCTGCACCCCCAGGCACATTGTGGGAGGGAGACAGAAGTGAAAGGTGGGTGCAGGGGGCAGGGCTTGCAGACCCCCTGAAGGCCAGTCGAGGGCTCTGCATGGCCAAAGACAGGCTCTGACCATCTGCCCGATGGTCCTGGGGTTGGGGGTCAGAGGTTGCTACAGCAGGACAGAGTGGACAGAGAAGACTTACTTGTCGGCCCCTGCCCTGGAGCAGGTCCCCCAGGATCTCCACCAGCTCCGAGAACGCAGGCCTCTCTTTGGGGTCTCCTGACCAGCAGCTCAGCATGATGCCACGTCTGTGGGTAAAGCCGGCTGCTGGCCTGTGGTCTGAGTGCACCCGCACCATCCACCAGCAGACTGCCCAGCTCCCCTAACCTTGGCCCCTCACACCCTCACTGCCTACCCTGTCTTTTCTGCCTGGGGCGGGTGGGGGAGAGCTGTCCAGGGGCCAGTGGGTGGATCAGGGGTGGAGCAATGAACTCCATCTGCAGGCCTCTACCCCAGCCTCAGGCCTGTGCCACCTCCCCAGTTCTGCTCCTTTTGCATGCAACACCCCCAACCCCACCAACCCCCCAACACCTACAGAGTCAGTGGGGAAACTCACATGGCGGGAGTGGCCAGCTCTGGGGCTCTCATCCGCGTGCCCTCTTTTAGCCGCTGACAGAACTCCTCGTTGATCTGCACCCCAGGGTAGGGGGAGGCCCCTGATGGCAGGAACAGGGTGAGGCAGAGGGTGGGTGGGGAGCAGGCAGCCGGTGCTCAGTCCAGCCCCCTCAGATTGGCTCTGTCCTGGCCCTTTATGGCAGAGGGCTCATCCTGCTGCTTCCAGGCCTGGGGTGGGGGTGGGGGCTGGCCAGCACTCCTGTCCTCCTATTATAGTTCTTCATTAGGTTAAAAAAGAATGATGGATGAAAACACGGTTGCAGGGATCCCCAGGGTCAGGGAGCCACACTGAGCCAATTAAGCCAGGTTTGGCACAGTGACCCCTCTTCAGAGACACCCTCCCCAGGCATCCAATCCAGTCCCTTCCTAAATCCTGTGGCTTTGCCTGCAGCACCTTGCCTCTCCTGACCACAGAAAAGATGGCCCTAAAGAGCCTCTTGGTCTCCCTCTGCCCCTGAGGGCAAGCCACACAACAGCAGGGCGATCCTTTTTATTTTTTTAATGTTTATTTATTTTTGAGAGAGAGAGAGAGAGAGAGAGACCAAGTGCAAGTGGGGGAGGGGCAAAGGAGAGGGAGACACAGAATCCAAAGCAGGCTCCAGGCTCCAAGTTGTCAACACAGAGCCCTACATGGGGTTTGAACTCACGAACTGTGAGATCATGACCTTAGCTGAAGTTGGACGCTCAACCCACTGAGCCACCCAGGAGCCCCAGTAGGGCAATCCTTTAAACTTTTTTTTTCATTTATATTTGAGGAAGAGAGAGAGAGAGAGAGAGAGAGCATGCACGCGCATGTGTGCCTGCATGCGAGCAGGGGAGGGGCAGAGAGAGGACAACAGAAGATCCGAAGCAGGCTCTGAGCTGGTAGCAGAGGCTCGAACTCAAGGATCGTGAGATCATGATCTGAGCCAAAGTCAGATGCTTTACTGACTGAGACATGCAGGCGCCCCAAGAGTGATTCTTTTAAGACAAAACCCAGACTGCTCTCTCCCTCACTCAAAGCTCTGAATGGCTTCCATGAGACTTAAATTCCAGGTCCTCACCCTGGTCAGCTCGTGCAGGGCATGGACCACCTCTCCTACTTCTTGCTGCATTTCCTGACGCCCCTTCCTCATCCCCTGCCCACCTCCGACACTCCGGGATGATGGGCCTGGTTGCCCCCTAGTCCTGGAGTGCTGTCTTCCCAGGCCTGCCTGCCCTCCCCCAGCCCCTTCATCAGCCAGGCCCTCCCCTCCAGCTCACACACAGCCCCTGTCTGTCCTCCTGTGCTCTCCAGGCCCTTGGATTTTTAGTAATAGTATTCATGGTAGTTGCTCTTTAGTTCTTTTACTTCTCCATTTGTTCACTGCCCAGCTCCACCGTAGTGTGTGTGTGGGGGTTCATCTTGGTCCCAGGGGGCCCACCCAGGGACCCACGTGGAACTCTCCTAAGTAGGTACAATCCTTGAGTCAGCACCCAGTCTCCTCCAGGACACACCTCAGCCCTTGAAGGCAGGAGCGGCATCCCCAGTGACAGGTGAGGAAGGGGCTCATCCAGGGAGGGGACGATCTGGGGGGACCTGTGAGGCCTCTCCTCTGGGACCTGCAGTAGCCCCGGGGACTGCCTAGTAAACACAGGCTCTGTGCTCACAGAGACTGGAGCACACCACCCTCTACCTGCTAGAGCTGGTGCCAGGGTGGCCCACGCTGGAGGCAGAGGGGAGAGGTGGAGGGCTGCTGCTTGCTCCAGGTGCACACGTCTGAGCCGCCCAGCCCCCTGCTTCACAAGGGCTAGGGTGGTGTGACCTGGAGCCTACCATCCTGCCTCTCCCCTCCCCCACACCCTGCCATGCACTTACCCAAGGAGAAGATCTCCCAGAGCAGCACCCCAAAGGACCACACGTCACTCTGCGTGGTGTACACTTTGTCAAAGATGCTCTCAGGGGCCATCCACTTCAGAGGCAGCCGGGCCTGGGGGAGGCGGGAGGAAGCTTGTCCCCATGGAGGGAGGGAAGAGAGGGAGAAAGCCAAACACTTGGGCAGCCCCTCTCTCACCCCCAGTCTCCCCAGAACTCTGGAGCCACACCCCAAGAAAGGCCTTTGGCCCTTCCCACCCCTTCTGTGTTCAGAAGACTCTCACACCCTATAGGTGCCTAGTGTCTTCCTTGAAGTCTTCTGCCCTGCTGCTGTTCTCCCAGGTCTGTCTGGGCCCCTTTCTGCCCCTGAGCACTCTTAGGGGGGCACTTGGAACCCCTCCTCCTCTGGACCCCAGACCCAGCCTCTAGCGGAACCGGGACCCTGCACCCCCTCACCATCCCCACCTCATCTCCTCTTCTGATCACTGGGTAGCCACTGGACGCCTGGCATCATTCTGACCACTCCTCTTGTAGCTCCTGATGTGCCTTCCCCATCATCTGTCTCTCTAACCTCTTGTGGCCTCTACCTGGGAGCCCTGAGGGCCACAGCTCCTTCTGACTGACCTCTGCCTCCACCTCAGCACCTCTGCTCCCCTTTCCTCACGGCCTGCAGAGGGGGCTTCTGGAAGGCACACTGGACTCTCCCCTCCAGCCCCCTCTACTCACCCGTGAGTGAGAATGAAGGGCAAAAGCTTTCTGCATGGTGGCTATGCTATCAGGGTGGCCCATCACAGCCTAGACCCATCTCGCCCACTGCTCCCTCTCCAAGCATCTTCCTTTCTCCTCCGGGGGACAAACCCCTAAATTAGTGCCTACCTGGCTGCCTCTGAGTGCCACCAATGAGACACACACTGCACCCAGCACACACAAACTTTTCTGTGACCACCCTGCACCATTCAGGGTCCACCTCTGCAGGGCAAGCATGTGGAGTCAGTCAGTGTCCACCTACTGGACAAGGACATGGGGCCAAACACAAGCTCTAGTTGGAACACCACGGTCCCTGCTCTTCAGCTCCTGTCTCTACTCCCCTGCCCCACGTGCCCTGGTGGGGCCTCTAAGGTCCCTATAGGCTCTCAGGCCTGCCATGTAGATGGCTGTGAGTCCCCCACCTGGCTCCTGGATAGGAGCTCCATGCCCCCATCGTCTGCCCTCCCTCTGTGGCCTGCACTCACGCTGCCCTTGCGCACGTAGTCAGGGTCTTTGTAGATGTCGCGGGCCAGGCCAAAGTCACAGATCTTCACCACATCACTTTCTGACAGCAAGATGTTCCGAGCAGCCAGGTCTCTGTGAATACACTAGGGGCACGAGGAGGTGTGAGGGGGGGTGGTCAGCACAGGTCCCCGGGGCCCACCCATGCCCAAGTCCTGCTCTTTCTTTTTTTTTAATCTTTCAAATTTTATTTATTTATCTTGAGAGAGAGAGAAGGGAGAGAGAGAGAGGGATGGGGCAGAGAGAGAGGAGAGAGCAAGAATCCCAAGCAGCTTCCTTGCCAGTGCAGAGCCTGATGTGGGGCTCGAACCCACAAACCATGAGATCATGATCTGAGCTGAAGTCAGATGCTTAACCAGCTGAACCATTCAGGTACCCCTTGGGGATAGATTTCTTGCTCCCCTGAGACTCTCCAGGGGCTCATGGAACTTTGGGGGCAGCAGAAGAGGCTGTGGAGTGGGACAGATTCCACATCCAGTTCCACTGCTGATAGCTAGAGATCTTGGGAAATCACTGTCACACTCTGGTGTCAGTTTCCTCCTCTGCAAAGTGGGAGAAACATCCCCTGACCATAGCATCACTGTGGGGTGAGCTAGGACAGTGTGTGTCTTGGTGTGCTGGTAGGTCTGCACCTTTCTCCCTTCTGAGGGGCCTGCTGGGACAGTCACCTTGCGTGAAGCGAGGAACTCCATCCCTCGGGCCACCTGGAAGCTGTAGCAGACAAGGTCTTCCATGGTCAGTGGGCTCAGCCACAGGTCCCGGGCTGCACAATGGAGTGAGGCGGGCTCATGAGGGGCCCCTTCCACAACTCCTATCTTCCACCCCTCCCCAAAGGGAGCATTTGTTCACCAACCCTGGCTGTATCCCTCCTGGTTGGGCCCCTGAAGCCCCTGGCACTAGCTCACTGGCGTGTGGGCCCCTTCTCCTGCCCCTCAGCATCCACTCTCTCTGTGACACCCACTATCTACTCCCAGAGCAGTGAATGTTGTTGCATCACAGGCTTTTGCACCTGCTACTTCTTCCTGTTTGTTCCCACCCTTGTCTGGAAGGCAAATGTCTGTACATCCAATGATGCACAAATCAAATGTCAAGTCTCTGGAAACTGCCCCTGTGGTGTCTTCCCTTCCAAAGGAAAAGCCCATTACACACTCTCCCATGTAAGCCCCTCCAGGAGGGCCCAAGTGAGGCCAGTTTGTCTCACAGTCCCCTGATCATGGGTATCATCATGCCAGCCAGACTTCTCTGGGCAAGGGGAAGCCAGGCTCTTACGTTCTTGGACCGGAGGGGCCCGTCCTGCCCCGCCCTTGCCCATCAGGAGCCTGGAGAGGAGGGCCCTGTCGCTGCTTCCTGGCCTCCGGTCAGCCTTGGCGCCTTCCACCATGGCGCGGAAGCGCCTTCGCTGCTCAGGGGACTTCTCCTAGGTATGAACAAAGTGGGTCTCAGGGGGGGCTCCGCCACCCGCGGCAGTGGCGCTCCCCCACCCTCTAGCCCACCTTGGCATCCTTCGGGTCCCCGGCAGAGCTCGGGCCACTGGTAGGGCGCCCACTTACAGCATAGGGGTTGAAGGCCTCCCGCTTGGCACGCAAGAAGTTGGAGAGATTGCCGTACTTGCAGAACTCCACGATAACCATGAGGGGGCCTAGAGCAGGGCGAGAGCGCGGCGCTCGGGGACCAACGGCAGGGTGGAGGGCGGGCACCACAGCAATGCCCCACTCCTCAGTCCTCCTGCCCCGCCCCGGACCGGCCCCGCCCATACCAAGCCCAGCAGGCCCCTCCTCTCAGGGGAAGGGGAGGGGTGGGGCACGAGCTCCTCACCATTGGGCTTGGTGCACGCCCCCAGGAGGTTGACCACGTTGAGGTGGTTGCCAATGTGGATTAGGATCTTGAGCTCCGACATCAAGGCTCGGTGCTCGCTAGCTGTGGCGCCCTCTGGAGGGGATATGGGGGCTTCGCGGGGTGTCCGGCCTGCCGCCTCCCTCCCCGGCCCCGGCCCCTAGTCCGTGCGCGTCCCTCTTCCCCACCACCGGCTTAGCTAAAGTGCAGCTAGAGCTCTCGCGCGTGAGGGCGTAGAGTGACCAGCTGGTCCTGCTCGCCTCTTTGAGGCTGGAGTTTCGGGTGGGATTGGGAAGCATGACTCGGATCCAAGCCTCAGGCCTCCATGAAGAACCCTGGGTCAGGCTCTGGCTCTGAACCTCAGTTTCCCCTTCTGCACCACAGCTCTGCCAGCCCACCCAGAGCTGCTGCCCCTCACCGTTCCCACCACCTCCTGACCCGCAGACTCCACACCTTTCAGCATTTTCACTGCCACAGTGTCACAGCTGCTGCCCTTGTTGATTCCAAAAGCCGAGGCTTCCACCACCTTCCCGAAGGCCCCATGGCCAAGAACTCTCCCTGTGGGGGCAGGGAGCCGGCTCCAGGTGAGCTGTATGAGGGCGAGGGTGAAGAAGGATGGGCAGCAGGGGCAACCCTTGTGAGGGGCCAGGAAGGAAGGCCCAGGAGGGGGAGGAGAGGGCGCCTCTCTGCCAAACAGGAAGAGCACTGAGACCAGGAGCGGGAAGAGAGGGAGAGGAGAAGCTGACAGGAAGGCCCTGCATCCTCTCCCAGCAGGTGCGATGGGCCCACCCAGCTCAGAGCTGCAGGAAGTGACCCCGGGGGGCCTGAGAACTGAGAGCCCTGGCCAAAGTTCTTGGGATGCACGCCCAGATGGGCAGGTTGGGCCAGGTGGGGGCCAGGCATGACTTTCTGGCCTGAGAATGGAGGGATTTCAGCACTTCAGAGGCTGAAGCCCATCTGTGCAGGCAGGATAGGGTGGGTGGGGCAGGCTGGGCGATCGCCTCACCGAGGTGCAGCCGCTCCCGGGGGAACTCCCATTGGCTGGCATCATAGGACAGGTATTCACACTGCTCCTCCAGAGGCACCTCCCCAGGGTCCATGATGATGGACAGGTAGCCTGTCTTGATGTCTGCATGGGCTGGCTGGGGTGGGGGTGGGGACGACTCACTGATTTGGCCACACCATGGTCTTGGGTAAAACTTTCCCCAGGACAGATGGGATCTCCTTTGGGACTCTCAGGCAAGGAGGGGACAGACTGACAACCTCTGGTGGTGTAAGAGCCCAGCATGGAGGGGTCTGAGAGGCTTCCTAGGAGGTGAGGCTTCCAGGTGAGCCAGGACGGATGAGGATTTTATTTCTTATCTTACACGCGGTGCATGTTGTAGAGAGACCCCACAAGGAGCGGTGGAGAGGCTCAGTTGGGGGAGAAACGCTCACCCTCCTCATGTTACAGAAGATGAGGAGGAGGAGGACCCAGAAGAAGACAGCGATGACCCCGGTGCCGACAAGGATCACGATCTCCATGCTGCCTTTATCTTCGGAGCCTGAGTGGGCAGAAAGGGGCTACTCTGTGTGTGTGTTTTGGGAGGGGGATGCACCCTGCGAGAAGCGCCCTGTCTGGCGGGCACGACTTGAGGGAGGTGACTATGAGAAGGCGTCAAGTGCGGGTGGCAGGTGGGCGGGAGGGTGCAATGGGGAGGTTGGACCTTCCACGGCCACGCTGGCGGAGGAATTGACGCAGCCCTTGGCGTTGCACACGCTGCACAGATAGCGTCCCGCGTCTTCCTCACGCACGCGCTGTATGCTCAGTTTCTGGTTGGAGTCTGCCAGGTAGATTCCTGTTTGGGGTGGGGTGGAGGTTCGAGTTCATTTTGGGTCTGGGCCCTTGACCTGGATAGCCTCTCTCTGCACCCAGCCCTTCGCCTGGATCCACCACCTACCGGACTCTTCCTCCAGTAGCCTCTCGTCTTTGTACCACAAGATGCTGGGCACATGCGCCCCTGCCACGGGGCACCGCATCTCCAGAGAGTCGCTCACATTCACCAGGAGATCGGTCAAGTTCTGTGTGAGCCGCGGGGCTTCCAGGGCTGAGGGTGGGGGTCGAGAGCGAGCTAAGTAGCGCTGCAGAAAGCCTCAGGGCATTCCGGGAAAGGGTCTCGCAGGGCTGGGAGCAGAGAGTGGGGACGGATTGTGCGAAGCTCAAGGAAGGATCGGGTTTGAGCACAGAGTGGGAGGGCTGTGGACCTCCACAGCAGGGGGGTGGGGTGGGGAGGAGGAACCTCAGTGGCGGCTCAGGCGCGTTCTGGGAGGGGAGAAAGGCTCTTGGGGAAACACCGCCAGCCCTCTCCTGCAGTCCTGCCCGCCTCACCCTGCACTGACAGGTACTTCTTGTGGCAGTGCTTGTCGTGGCTGCGACGGTCCTGCACCTCGCATACGTAGTCGCCTTCGTGCTCTGGAGCCACGCGGGGGATGGTCAGGCTGAGTGTGGCGTGGCGCGCCCCTGGCTCCGCCTCCTCCAGGCTGGCTGCCAGCGGCGTAGCGAAGAGGTGCACGTTCTTGCAGTCGAGCAGCAGTGGGTTCCCGTGCGCATCGTGCAGCGTGGACAGGTTGAGGCGGTACCAACGCAGATGCTCGTAGGTGTAGTTGTCCGCCCGGCAGCTCAGGCGCACGTCTTGGCCCTCTAGGGGTTCTTCGGATGGCTCGGATACTATGCTGAAGCCGTCAGGGATGTCTGGAGAGGGAGGAGGAACCTCTGTGACACTGCACCCAGAGTTGGCGCACCTACCTGCCTGTCCCGGTGCTCGCTCTTCCTTTCCCAGCTCTCTTTGGACTCACTCAGCTCTCGATCAAGAGGGTGCATCACGTGTATTTGGGCCGGGTGCACCACCAGGGAGAGCCCCCTTCTCCCCAACACTGACCAGTGGGACTGGCTCCCTGAAGTCAGCCCCACCATTTCCTGCCTGTCATCCTTCTAGCTCTCTATTGGATAAACCCCAGCCCCGCTGCTGTCCCTACTGCTCCTGGGAGCCCTGACCATCAGTGGGGTCCTTGTCTGCACACTTGGTGCCGTCCTGTCCCATCCTCCCTCGCTGCTGATCACACTCCATCACTATCCCCTCCTTGAAACAATCTCATTGTTTCATTAGCTTGTGGCGATGCCTCGCTCCTGATTTCCTTTTGTCCCTTGGTCACACTCCTTGTCCGGCTCCTGTGGGCTCCTCTCCCCCCTCCCTCCCTGGGGGAGGGTGTCCTCTCTGGCCCCATCTCTCTTCGAGGTGCCCTTATCTACATGCCTGGGCACAGTGACTGTCCTTTAATACGCTTCTGAGCATAATTGGGGGCACTAAAACATCTGAAAATCTGAGGAAACTACAGACCTTTTCCCCCCAGGAAACATGTACATGTGAGCCAGCTGCGGTGTGGGAAGGGGGTGGGAGGAGCACCAGTGGGGAGGTGCCTCCAGGGCTGGGGGCAAAGGGTGCCACTCCATCCCAGTGGACCGGCACCCCAGTTCATATGCTGATGACCTCCAAATCTATCCCTCCCACCCAGACCCAGGGGCCCACTGGGCCCCTGATGTCTCTCCTGGGTGCCTGACATCATCAGAAACTCAATGGGCCCAACTTGGGTTCCTTATCCTCTTCCAGGCCTTGTCTCCTTCCTCCTGTGCCCGCTGGTTCCTGACTCCACCCAGGCCTGTGCAAGTCACTCACTGGTCACGTAGAAGTAGATGAGCCGCTCGTCCTGGCCCACTTTGTTGAAGACCATGCACTTGTACATGGCAGACACGTTGGCATCCTGGATCACCAGCTTGCTCACCGTCTAAGCAGAACACAAGCATTTCCTGCCCAAGTTCATCCCACCCTGACCTTCCTCCCTTTCTGCAAGAAGGCAGCTGTGCCCAGCAGAGTAGTGGGGATCACTGAGGCCTGGAGCTGGAGGGGACCAAGCTCAGAGACAGGACCAGGTGGGGAGCAGAAGGTGAAGCCTTTGCACAGCAGAAGTGGCTCTCTGGAAAAGTCAAGGACGAAGCTATGAACAGCATCAGCTGTGGCTGAGGTCAGAGGGCAGCATTAGGCAGGGCTACAGAGACCTCTGGGTGTGGATAGGCTGAGGCTGTGGCCATGTTGAGGAGGAGGGGACAGACTCAGTCTGACACTGGGGCGGTCCAAGCCAGGGCTAGGATTCATGGTGTGGAGCAAGGCCAGCAGCTGGTCACTGTGTGGGACCCTTGCGATGTGTCACATTCACCCCAGGGCTGCTCACAGCACCTCTCTCTGGGCCCTGGATGGTGGCAAGGGGAGGGAATGGGTCCCAGGTCTGGAATAGGAGTGGCCTGAAGGACTCTGGCCTGGGGAATAGGAAGCTTGGAGGCTGGGGGAGGAGAGGGCAATAGGCCCTGCCTACCATCCAAACACCACCACCCCCCATTCCAAGCTGGGCACTTCCTGGCCAGGCCTGGAACAGGAAGAGGCTCTGGAGGTGTGTAGGAAAACAGGAAGTGACTGTAGGAAGTGGGTGCCTTTGTTCAGTCCCTTCCCCCCCCCCCCCCCCCCCCCCCCCCCCCCCCCCCCCCCCCCCCCCCCGCCTCTTCTAGGCATTGCCCCCAGGCTGGGCCAGAGGCTCAGTTGCCTTCGGTGGAGACCTAGCTAGCCCCAGGCATAACCCTCCTAGCTCTGGAGCCTGTGGGTGGCTGGGGCCCAGAGCCTGGATGGGCTGCCTTGAATCTAAGCTTCTCTGTCTAGGAAGCAGCTGGAGGTCCCACCCCCCATCCACGTGCAAGAAGGGGAGCTGAAGCCCAGAGACACTGCAGAAAGACCACCAACTGTCAGAGCTCAGCAGGCCTAGGGGAAATGGAGGAGGCCAGGAGAGGGCTCCTCTCTGCCTGCCTTCTCCTCCCCTATCAGTAGCACGGCTGACGCATACCTTATTCTTCCCCTCTACAAATTCGGTCCAGGTGTCCAGACTTTCAATGGGGTTTACCGCATCCTGTGTGGTCACCTCTCTCCAGTCACGGCACTGTGGCATGTGGTCTCTCTGCTGCCGCCGGCTGCTGGGAGCAAGAGGGGGCCAGGTCAGGTCAGGATATGGGCAGGGAAGGCCCCACAGAGGGTGGGGGTCGAGACTTTGTCATACTCAGAGTCATCGGCTCACACGTGTGGGGATTGGGGCTTTGTTTCTGGAACACTATCTTCCACTCTTTATGCTTATGGTCCCGTAACAACCTATCCTGTGAAGGCTGCCAGACACAGCCTTCCCCAAAGGCCGAGGCCTGCTGCCTGCGGAGCAGCACATACCTGTGGCCTCACGGCCCCCTCTATCCTGCTGTGCCCACCATCCCCTACTCAAGATGTGTCCCTTCGGCATCCCATTCTTAGATCTCCCAGGGGTAGCAGAGTCAACACTTTTGTTCTAGGAAGCCCCCTCCTCCTTCCAGAGCTGTGGCCCCTTCCTGGGCTGGGTGTGACCCCAGCACCTTTGGTCCCTTGTTGGGATATGGGTCTGGGGTCCCAAGGGAGGCTCTTGTCTACCCCCAGCAGAGCAGAGTGGGAACCTAGGGTTCTGTCAGTTGGCCTAGAGCAAAAAGGTAGAAGCATCAGAGGGAAGCAAACTTGGAAGGGCCTTGTGGTCTAGAAGAATCTCTTATGAGCCTTGGATGCAGCAGGCCACCCCTACCGAGCCTCCACCATTGATGGTCCTGTTGCTATAGCCCCTCTCCTGGTGCGGCTTCTCTGTCACTTCCTTGGGTTCCCAGCCTCCATCCTTCCCCAGCCTGTGCCCTTCCACCCTGCCCACAAGGATCTCTTGCTCAATGGCAAATGTGACCTGTGAGCCCCCCTACTCCGTGCCCTTCACTGCTCCCTAGTGCCTTCCAGACCGCTGGCTACCTTGGCACCCTCTTCTCCCATCCCCTGCTTGTCCAATTTGTCCCTGCTCTCAGCAGACTCCTTGGTCTGTCTGTCCTGCTGGTACCCAGCTCCGTGTAGGGGCGCATGGCTCCTCAGTCAGGCGGGCAGGCTCTGCTGCTTACAGCCGTGACCTTGGGAAAGTCAGGGCCCTTCTCTGATCCTCAGTTTCTTCCTCTATAAGGGGTCATCGTGAACACTGCTCAGGAAAAGTTAACTGGGCATGATTGGTGTGCCCCAGTGCTCAATACAAGTCTCATAAAACTAGCTCACGTCTGCCCACTTGGTGCCCAGTTCCCTTTGTCCTCCTGGATGATGCAGTTATGTGTCTTGGGGGCTTTCATTTCAAGGCGATGGGTGGCAGCTGCACCATCCCATGTGCAGCCCAGCCTGATGGATACTAGGGAGGCTCTGAGCCTTGCTCAGGTGAGGTAAGGTCAGGGAATGGCGGTAGGGTTCGAGTTTAGAGCAGGACTCTGGGGAGGAGTGCGGGCAGCAAGAGGGGTACACAGCCCAGGTTGAGGATGGGGCTGGGAAACAGGGAAGGACAGGCTGGAGCCACACTCACAGGCTGCGCTGGGTGAAGGTCTTGCAGGGGGTCCATGGCCTCCAGTGCCACTGGACGCTGAGAGGAGGGGGCACCCCATAGGCAGTGCAGGTGAGGGCCTGGCGGCTGTGGCGGGAGTAGGTGCTGGGGGAGGAGGCCTCCTTCTCGTGGATGTGGGGGGGCACTGGGGACACAAGCAGACAGCTGGTCAGCAGGTCCCTGCCGTGCCCACCATTCTCTACTCAAGATGTGCCCCTTCCTGTAGAGTCCACCCAGGGACAGCAGAGTCCCCTGTCTTGTTCTAGGAAGCCCACCCTGCACCGTCCCTTCTCCCGTGTCGCCCCTGTTACCGTTCACCACCAGCTCCAGGCTGATGTTGCGCCACAGGCCGGCCGCAGAGTTCCACAGGGCGAGGGTGTAGATGCCTGCACTGGCTTCCGTCACCTCCTTGAGCACCAGGGCATGTGGACTATGGCGCCCGGACACTGACTTTCTGTCCTTGTACCTGGCCCGAGAAGGGAGTTCAGGGGCTCACGTGCACCAACGCCTGCCCTGTCCTAGCATCCCTTCCCTGCCACAGCCAGGCCCCTACAGGATAACTGCAGTAGACTGTCAGGGGAGGCAGGAAGAGGCTGGTGCCAGAGTCCTGATGGGCCAGGCTGGAGTGAGAGACCCCTCCTGGACCAGACCAGGAGGCTGCTGGGAAGGGCGGCAGGGCTTCAGGCTGGGGCAGCTGCTGACTCTGCATGGAGAGCAGATGACCTGGAGGCTATGGGGATGGTCTCCAGGCCACACTGTCTCTCACAGACTTCAATGGTATGTACTGGGAAGGACCGGAAGTGCAGTCCTCCAGTAGCACAGACCAGACCCTTACTGCATGGGGGCTCTGCCTCACTCTCTGACCCCAGCTCTGCCCTTCCTGGAGCTTTTCACATGCTGGGTCTTCTTGCTGCCCCCACACTCCCACCTGGGACCTTTGTATTTGCTGTCCCTCTCCTTGCTTGGATGCTCGGTCCCCTAGACACCTGTATGGCTCCCTCTCTCCTACATTCAAATACTCATTAGAGAAAACTTTGCCTACTGTCCTATGAGCCGGCTCTTGCCCTCTGCCCTGCTTCTTCCTGCCTGCTTCTCCTCACACTGTCCCCTTTACTGCTATGTCCCTACACTTAGAGAAATACACATCGGTGTTCAGTGTATATGCAAATAGATGTGGTTCCTCCCCAGGCCTGACCTGGGAGTGCTGCTGGCAGCTGCCTCTGCAACCCAGACTCTACCTGGAAATGGTCCTCCCTCACGCAGGTGCCTTCCCCTGGTATTCAGCCAGAGTGGTGTGGGAGAGGCACACCCTTGGTCAGAGACCAACAGTGAGGGGGGACGTAGGGGAGGAGCATGAGTCATCCAGGGTCACACAGCAGGACAGGGCAGGGCAGACCTGAGGCCATGTGGCCTGCCAGGCTCTGGTGCAAAATTCTGAGTCTGCCTCCTGCTGCGTCTGTGATCTTCGGCAACCCACTTCATGGCCCCAAGCCCCCAATGTCATCATCTGAAAACCGGGGAAACAAAATGCACTTTTTTGCAGGGGTCATGAGGTTGAACTGAGTTACAGCCTGTGGTGTCAGCACTGTGCTGGACACAAAGGGTGCTTCAGGAGCTGAGGGCCAGCCTGTCTGTCCACTAGATCTCTATCCATTCACTTACTCATGGCCATCACATGACAGCCTAGAAGAGTAGACCCTTGTGGGGCTGTGGTGGCTACTGTGCCTGGGGGCAGGTGTCTCAATGGACAATGGGCCCAGCTGAGCACTTCTTGGAGGCAGGTGTTGGCCAGGTGAGAGGAGAAAAACTAGATGTAGTGGGAATGATGAGAGGCAGCCAGCTGCCTGAGCCTCAGGTCTGGGCCAGACCCTGGATGGGTCAGTCTTGCTGGCCTTGGAGAGCAGGGGACAGAGCCCCAGGTATCTCCAGGAGGCTGATATGTAAGGGAGGCTCCAGGCTGCATCAGTGCCTTCTACCAGGTACTGCTAATGGACCACAAAGCCTATGGCGTTAGAGGTAGGGTTATACAAGGCCCAGGCCCACAGCATCCTGAGGCCCTCCCAGGAGAAGCCTGCTTCCAGCCTGGGACAGCCAGCACAGTGACATCCCAGTGAGAATGTCTGGGGCCCCTGCTTGCCCAGCTCCAGGCTTTCAGAAAAGGTCATCCTGCTTGGAGGGAGGTGCCCTGGTCTGGGAAGGGCAGGGTTTCTCTGGCCAGCTGGGAAAGGATGAAGCAGAGTTCTCCCTGGAGGCTTAGTGATCAGGTAGGAATGCCCTTCCCCTTCCCCCACCTCTGTTTCCATGTGTACAATGGGGGTCAGGCTAGAGTGTGACATCCCAGGGTTGGACTGCACTGATTGCTCAGATGACCCAAGGGTGTGTGTGGGGGGGGAATGCTGTGCCAACCTGAGCTCCTAGGGAGCTCTCTGGGAGCACATAGCAAGGGCGGAGCCACCACTGAGGGACCCTCCCCCTCACTGACCCTTAATACATCCTGAAGGGGAGGCCTTCTTGGGTCACAGACCAGAGCTGGGGCTCTGGAGTCTGTGGGCCTCCTGGAAACTCTTGCTTTCTGCCACACAGCTCAGGCCCAGCCCAGAGCCTGGCTCTACAACAGTCTGTGGAAATTGTGTGGCATCTCTGAACTCATGGATAGGAGGGTCCTGGCGGTGGTAACCTGTTCAGAGGGAGGCCTAAGAAACCCAAAGCCACTGCTGTAGGGCAGGCCCAAGCTCTGTGACATCCTTCAGCTGGTAGGGCCCTCAGGGACACTGAGCAGTTGCAGGAATCAGTTGGATAAAGCCCTACATTGTGCCCACCACACCCACTGATAACAGGAGGCTGGTGTTTGCAAGCTTTCGTAGCTTAGAAGCAACCAGAGATAACTTTCCCTCTGGCTTAAATATTGCCTTAGGTGCATGTTCCTTAGAGTGTCTTCAGAGGAGAGTCCCCATAGGGGTCTCAGGGCACAGACCCTTGATGGGGAGGATGCTGCCCTTCCCGCCTTGTTGGACCTGGTGGGTAGCAAGAGGCAGGGGCCAGGGTTGGTACCATTGGAACTCCGGCGGGGGGTACGCTGCTAGCTTCACAGGCAGCTTCACCAACTCATCTCCTGCGGTGGCCTCCAGGACAGGACCCTTGAGCCACTCGACGCTGATGAAGGGCTTTTCTGCCAGATGGGAGGCATCAGTGTAAAGCCGGAGCCTGGAGTCACTGACCCAGCCCTGCCCAGGGACTCCCAGCTGTGGTCTGGCACCCCCCAGAGGACAGATGCCTGTAGACTGGGGCTCACCCTGCCCTCTGGGGTCCACTCATTACCCTCCCTTCCTTCTGGCTGGACTCTACACTGCTCAGGTGCACCCTGACCTCTGACCTCCGCCCACACTGCACATGGACCCTTGTTCCTCAGGCTTGATGACTGACACCCGACTCAGCCCCACGCCATACCATGCACAATGACCTCAGTGCTCTCTCGGAATCGCTGGATGCCGTTGTTGGCCTCGCACACATACGGGCCCAGGTCATGCTGGCTGACGTTGTGGATGGTCAGGATGCTGGAGAGCTCTGTGTGAGTCTGCTGGGAGCGCCGCTCTGGCACCCACTTACCCCGCTCTGCCTGCCCACGCCCAGGGGAAGCCCAGGGTCAGAGCAGGTGGGTTCTGGCAGAACTGAGCACCAAAGGCACATACCCCAGCCTAGCAGGGACTCTGGAAGCCTTGGACCCAGACCCAGAGTTTTCCTTGGGGTAGGAAAACTTTGCTATCAGACAGGGGCTCTTGGGGCAGGGCCCTCTATTCAGAGGCCAGTGTGCACCAGGCCAGGGTGGGGGTGGGCAGTGATGGACACTCCTGGGGACAGTGTGGGCAGTGAATGGGGACTCCGGGGGATGGTTCCAGTATGACCCTGGCTGGGCTGCTGGCTTCACCTGCTTCCCTGGATAGTCCCAGTCAAAGGTGACACCCGAGTTGAACTCGGCCCACACAGTGCAGTTCAGGACCAGCTTCTCCCCAACCAGCAGCTCCAGCGACTTCTTGGGGAACAGCTGGATGTCATAGAGCTCGTTGCCTGGTGGACACATGCACAGTGACCCCCACACCCTTCACAGGATGGCACACACAGGGTGTAGGGCACAGGGTGCCCGATGAGACCAGCTGTGGCACCTATAGCCCCATTAGCAGGAATTGGGGGACCCCCCATCCTCTTCCTGCGGTCCCCCCAGGATATGGGCAGGGGTTCCCAGGTGGGGCAGGAGGAGGGCCTGCAGCGCAGGGCAGCCCCTACCTGTGATGTGCACGAGGAACGGGTTGGACAGGAAGGCCTGGCCACCCCAGGTGGTCTCACACTGCAGGTACAGGGCGTCGCGCAGCAGTGGTGTGGGCACCCGCATACCCCGGCGGTCGTCCCACACCACCTCCTGCCCATCAGGCCGCAGTGCTGAGTTTTGCTGCAGAGACATGGTGGCTGTCAGCTCACTTCCTCCTGGCCAGACCGGGGAACTCTTTTTCCAGTGACAGAGACAGGAGGGCCAGATCCTGGGGTGGGGTTGGGGATGGGGGCTGTACCGATCGCAGAGTGACGTTGAGGCCAGGGATGGACACCAGGCAGGGCACCCACATGGAATCCTTCCTGTTGACTAGAAGCGTGTCTGGCTTGTTGATGAACGGCTGCTCCAAGTCTGAGGAGAGGGGGCAGGTTGTGGGCGGGGAAGGCAGGGCTTAGGGGTTTTCTACCCAGGCAAGGGGCCCTGGGTGGCGCCCACAGGGTGCGCAGGTTGGGGCTGGGGGTGCAGCTGCTGGATGCCTCTCCAGGATCCAGCACACTGCCCATGCCTCCTGGGCAGCCGCGGGGCCGGCTGCTCTGGGTGCCCTCACCTCTCACGAACACGTAGGTGCTGGCCGCGGTGGTACCCTCTATGCGGGCTTTGATGTACTTGTAGTAGCAACGGTAGCTGCCCGTGTTGTTGGCGTGGGCCTCGGGCAGCAGCAGCACCTTGCAGTAGGGCCTGGTGTCCGTGCCCTCGCAGTCCCGAACAACCCCTGTGTCCTCACCGTCCTTCTCCCCCGTGGCTGGTGTCTCGTGAGCCCCTGGCCAGGCCCACTCGAGGGGGTGCTGCCCCCTGACAGAGGACATGAAAGGACAAGGGGGTTCCTGCTGCAACTCTAGGGCACAATCCCTGCAGAGCCTTCCCAGAAGTCAAGCCTTGCCTATAGCTTGTCTCACCCAGAGGTTGGAACAGCCCATGGACCCAGCCCGGGGCAGGGTGCTCCTCGAGGCCCTTGGGGGCCTTTGCATGGCTCCTGGGCCCACATATTGCAGGCTGGCTTGCAAAGAAGCCTGCAAGTCATTCCTAGGGCTGCAGGGAGGATAGGAGGTCTGAGGTCTGTGTGGGTGGGCCTGGAGCCAATGGAGGGTGGCTGGGGGTGGGTGTAGGGAACCTGGGGTCCATGCAGGGTAACTTGGGGCATGGAGTGGCCTGGGGTCAGTGAGGAGTGACCCAAGGGTGGATGCAGGGTAATCGATCTGTGGCGAGAGCAGGTATAGCGTGTCTGCAGGGCAGGGGATGGTCTATGCCTCCAGGAACCCACACCCAGGCAACCAGGGAGCCCCACGAAGCCTTGAGGTCCCTTTGCCCTTGGGAGGGACTGCCTTCCAGGTTCTCCTCTACCATCTCCTGCCTTGGCTTTCTGTAGGAGGGACCCGGGCCCCTGATCCCTTGGCTGAGGTATGAGTACCTGCAGGAGATGGACAGGCTGTCACTGGAGTCAATGATGTATGTCTCCTCCGTGATGTTTAGGGTTGGAGGGGTCATGGAGTAGCCACTTGCCAGACCTGGGGTGGGAGACAGGGTTAGTATGGTGCTGGATCATGAGTTCACATGGTGATGTCAGTCTGGGACTGATGGGCCTTCCCTGCCCACAAGAGCATACCCCTCTCTACGGCAGGGCTGCCCCAGCTCTTGGCCCCGGGCAGCACCTTCCAGGCCCCAAGACAACCAGGGATCTCTACCTCAGGCTGCCCCTTGCCCTTGTCCCTGGCAACAGACTGGGCCCAGCCCCCAGTGAGCTGTGACCTGACTGAATCCCAGTCTCTGGCCCCATAAGCTCACATAAGCTGGGCTGCCGACATGAAGTTGATGGGAGAGACCACCGGCTTTACTCTAAATTGGGGAAGGCCTGGAGTGTGTCACCTTGGCATGGTGACCCCCACATGACTATATGAAGGGCTTTCCCTCCTAAACCCCAGACACACAGCCACTGCTTGTAAGGGGGTCCTTACATGCACAGTGTAGACCCTTCCCAAATGCCCAGAACCAAGGGCCTCCACTGCCCCTGCTGCAAATTCTGCCCGTGACCTCACCCTCTCCCAGGTCCCATGGAGTTCGCCTCCTGTGTCCTTGGCTCCATCTGCTTCTGTCCACCCTCGCACCCTTCTGGCTGCCCCAGCATCCCCTGACACCCCTCGCCTCGTTCCTCCATCCTTCCCACAGGGCTTGACCCCAAACACACAAATAACTCTGCTTTGAAAACCCTCCTGCTGCTCTGCTGCTCATGCAGCTTCTTGCCCCCATTCTCCTTTCAGCAGGACAGCATGTGCTTATGTGTGCACATGCCCATAGGTGTGTGTGTGTGTGTGTGTGTGTGTGTGTGTGTGGCGTGGATCTGCGTGTTTGTGAGGCTGGTGTATAAGTGGTGTGTGTGGCTTTGTGTGTGGATGTGTATGTGTGTGTCTGACATGTCCATGTGTGCATGCCCATGGGCGTGTGTGAGTGTGTGTGTGAGATCCCGGTAGGGGTGGGAACAGGCCTTGGGGGAGGTCTGGACCTGGAACTCTGGCAGATGCATCCTGCCAGGACCATCGTGAGACAACAGGAAGAGAGGACTGCGTGGCTGGAGGCCCAGGGCTGTGTCCTGTCCCCCCTCCCCCCAACCCACCGTGTCCCATGTCCCTGTCCTTCTGAGGGGCACAGCTCACTACTGACCCACAGGTCCAGCTCCTCTGTCCTTCCCTGCCCACCTCCCTGATACCAGGTGTCCCGCCCTGGCAGCTTATTGTGGGATGCGGATCCTAGAGGACCCCCACTATAGTTGGCTCTACACCACCCTGAACCCTTGACCCCCGACCCACCCTAGGGTGTAGGACAGCACACTCTGTACACTCAGATCTCATTTAAGCCTCATGTGGACAAGAAGGCCACTAGCCAGAGCCTGGCTCTCCCCTTCCCTTCCGTGCCTCCTGTTGGCCAAAACCTTCTAGGCACCACACCACAGTGGGGCAAAGGCAGAAGGCCCTTACTGAGCATCTAGTCTCATTGTACTGACAGGGAAACTGAGGACCTCCAGTTGGACTGCACCATTGCTCTCAGAAAGCAACTCCCCGTCTGGCCACTGTGACCACTGCAAAGTCCCTCCTTAGCCTGAAGGTGTACCCCCTCCTGATACTCAGACCAGTGGGCTCTGCCACCAGTTCCACCCTCCCCAGGACAAGTGTTAGCACTCCCTGCACACCAGCCCCCATTGCACACCTCCAGGGCTGGTGTGGGAAGGGGGTGTCCTGCAGAAGGGAGCCTCCCCTCAGGTGGTTAGGGGCTAGGAAGAAATCCCAGGAGAGGTGGGTGTTGAAGGAGAAATGGGATTTTCCAGGTAGCGGAAAGTGAATAAAGCCACACCAAGCAGATGGCTGGCCTCTGAGCTACGGTAGAGGGAGGTCAGTGGGCTTGGGTTTGGACCTGTGAGGGAAGAAAGGATGGGTCCTCCCAGTGGATCAGTTAGGGGTGAGGCCTGAGGCTGGTGTGTGGGCACCAGAGGAGAAGTATGGCAGCCAGCACTCACCTGCCCCAGGCTTGCGCATGCCCTGTGGTGAGGCCTGCAGCATTGCCTTGGGACCCCCAGGGTCCCATTTTCTGGGGTACACATCCAGGGCACACCCCTGGCACCCCTGGCTAGGAGCTGTGGCAGATGTCAGCCCAGCTTCTTTGGCAGCAAGCTTTTGCTTCTAAGATAAAGTAGGGGCATGCCAGGACTTTCTGCCCAGTGCCCTTCTCTCCAGCTTCATCCCCTGACACATCTCTGAGAGGCACAGAGTGCTCACCGTTGTCGCAAAGGGGCGGGCTTTTCATATCCTGAAGTCTTTGCTTTCACCTGTCTTTTCACCCTGGACATTTGTACTTCCTTCCCTTCTGCAGAGCCCCCTCTTCAGGGCCTAGTTCACATGTCCCTTCCCTATGGTGGGGCAATCATCATTATTCAGGCAGCTTCTGCCTCCTGGGCTCCTGCTGTTAGAACGTTTATCAGACTGATTTGTGGTTTTCTGGTCACATCTGAAGAGAGGCTGTATTTTATTGATCTTCCTAAGCTCAGTTCAGAGGAGATGTACACCGAAGATTGAGGGGATTGATTCAAGAATGGTAAGATGGATGATGAATGATCAGGTGAATAAATGGATGGGTGTGGGTGGATAGGTGGGAGGGTGGATGGGTGGCTGAATAGTTGGATGGATTGATGGTGGGTAGATGGATAGTGGATGGATGGAATGATGAATGAGTGGTGGGTGGATTGATGGATGGAGGGTGGATTGGTGAATGGGGCATGGATGAGGGGTAGATGGGTAGATGGGTGGGTGGATTGTGGGTGGATGGGTGGATGGGTGGATAGGAGTGGATGGGTGGATGAATGGGTGGGGCTTGATGGGTGGATGTGGAATGGATGGGTGGACTGTGGGAGGATGAATGGATGAGAGGGTTGGTGAATGGAGGGTGGATGGGTGGATATGGGTGGATAGGTAGATGGGAGTAGATGAGTGGATTGGGGGGTAGATGAGTCAATGGGTGGGTAGATTGTGGGTGGAAAGGTGGATGTTGGAGTGGATTGATGGATGAGGAATGAGGCCTGTAGGATCTTCCTCCATAGAGGGCACCGTACCACCAAAGGAAGCATCCATATCACTGTACTGAACAGACAAGCCATCCATTTTCCTTGCCAACCCTTTTATCATCTGTGCAAGCCTCTCCTTTGTCTCCAGTGCCCCTGTCTTCACTCACTTCCACCAGGCTCTGCATGCTCAGCAGACTTTGCTGTAGACCTCACCATCCTCAGCCTTAACTGAAATATGACTTTCTGAAGCCACCCCTCTCATTGGGGCAGTACTGCTCTCCACTGCACATACCTGGCAATGAAGGGCTCCTTGTGGTCACCTCAGTTCTCTTATGGTACCACCTACTCCCCACTAAAGCTGTCATCAGCTGCCGTCATGGTGACTTCCCTTCATTCTCTGCTCCTAGCTTTCCAGCTCCTGCAACCACAACTCCCACCATTCCCCATGACTTCAGAATCCACGTGGATGACTCACCAGCGTCCTGGCCTTTGTGGTCTTCATCCCTACTGTCCTTCCTCCTCCTCTCAGCCACTCACTTCCTGGGCACACCCTGGATCTGGTCCTCATGAGAACTACACCATTACCAAGTGCCTGCCTTGCCCTGCTCTCCCCATCTCCTCTTGCTAGGTGCCCTTATGCCACCTCTGCTAAGTCCTTCAGCCTCATGAAAACTCCTAGTCCAGGGACCCCTCCCCATAGGCAACCCCCTCCCTGGCCTTGCCCTTGTCTACTGGGCATAGTGCGGCCTTCAGCCCATCATCCTGATTCTTTCCTTGCCTCTCACCTTCCACCCCATCCCTGCAGCGCCACCATGGCCCTCAGTGGCTCAGCACGCAGTGCAAAGCCAGAGCCCTGTGCTGTTGCCCCACCCCCTTCTTTTCCTGTAGATGGATCCTAAATGAGCCCTCAGACTGAAGTTCAAGGTGTTCTTTCCTCCCTCACTCTCAGCATTAATGAAGTAAAACCATCATATGGAGATCATCTTTCCCCATCCGAACTCTACACCCCCTACCTGGGCCCTGGAACCCCCTGACACTCGCACTCCCAAGGCCAAGACCTCCATCTCCCATCCTATAAAAAAGTCTCGCCCCACCCGCCACCACCCATTCCTTGATCCTCTATTCGCTTCCTGTGCCTGTCCCCTTTCCCCTTTCCTATTCCCCTTCACCGCAAAAGCTCTGCTTGCTGCCTTCTCCTCTCAAGTTCATCCATCCTTCCTGTGGGGTGCAGATCTCCTTCTCCTCCAACCCCCTGCTTCAGGGAGCCATTGGTCAAGGCATCCCATGACCTCCATGTTATAGGACCAGTGGGTGCTCCAGGCAGAGAGCAAGGCTGCTTCCTCTTCTGCCACCTGCTGTGAGCTCACTGTACTCTTATCTTCCTCCTTCCCCTCTGCCCAGCACCACATGTACTCCCTCTCACTCTCTTCTCTGTAGGTCTCTTCCCTAAGTGTCTGGATACTTCCAGAGTCTCTACCTCCTGTCCTTCTCTCAACTCCAGCCTGATGTATCCAGCTGCTGCTGCACTTAGCCACCTTACAGACACCCCAAGTCCGACATTTCTGATACTGAACTCCAGACTCACACCCTCTTCACCTCTGCCCAAGGTTTCTCCTTGATAGTTCCCACCTCTCCATACGGGAGCAGCTGTGGACACGCTTCTCCTCACCCTGGCCAATCACCGACCACCAAAGCATCTCAGAGCCAGCCCCTGCTGTCTCATTGGGGCCTGCCCAACTGCACTTTCCCCGAAAGTGGGCTTCTGGGCCTATTCTTGCCCTCCTTCAGTCCCCCACATAGTTGTAAGTGATACATAGGGAAGAGAAAGGGGCCATATCATGCTCATGGTTAAATCCCTTCAGTGATTTCCCCTGCATTTTCAGGAAAATCCAAACTCCATGGCTAGACCCCTGATCCCTTTCCATTCCCTCTTGGGCCACCCTCACCTTGTGTTCGTGTTCTCCAGCCATCATGCCCTTCAGGCTCTTCCATAATGTGCATGCTCCTTCCTGTCCCGGGGCTTTGAACACACTCCTCCTGATTTGCATCCTCTCACATGCCCTGCACAGGCTGGCTTCTTCTCACCTTAAAGCCTTAGCTTAGCCATGACCTTCTAACCCCTTCTAAAACCTAAATCCCCCTTTAATATTCATCTTAACTTTCTGGTTGCTTCCTTAATCCTTCTTGTCACAACTTGTAATTATCTTATTTACTTATTTGTTTAAGTTACATTTTTCCATTTCCTCTACTAGACAGTAAATTTCAATGGGGTAAGAACCAGGACAGTTTCCTTTTCTACCCCACCCCATGTCTAGCACAGCATCTGGCACAGAATCAAGATTCCATAAATACTTGTTGAATGAATAAATGGATGACCAGATAGACTGATGGATGAATGAGTGAATGGATGGAAATATGGGTGGATGGATGAATGAAAGAAAAGATGGCTAGCTGGACTGTCAGATGGACAGACAGATGAATAGAAGGATGGATGGATAAATAGAAGTACAAATAGATGGAAAGAAGGATGGGTAAATGGATGGATGAAAGGAAGTATGGCTATGTGGAAGGACAGATGTACAGACAAATGGATAGAAGGACGGACAGATGGATGGATGGATGGATGGATGGATGGATGGATGGAAGGGTCGATGAATGGAAGGATGGGTGGATGGAAAGATGGATGAAAGGATGGAAGGGAGGATGGCTAGTTAGGAAGATAAATGGACAGATAGTGGATAGAAGGATGGATATATGGAAGGATGGGTGGATGGATGGATGGATGGGTGATGGGTGATGGATGAAAGGGTGGAAGGAGGGATGGATAAATAGAAGGATAGATGGACAGATGGATAGAAGGATGGGTAGATGAAAGAATGGGTGGATGGATGGAAGGAAGCAAGGATGGATGAATGGATGGATGGATGGAAGGAAGGAAGCAAGGATGGGTGGTTGCATGGATGGATGGGTGGATAGAAGGATAGGTGGATGGCTGACTGGCTGGCTAAACAAACCTCAGGTTTTCCTTTAGGTTGGAACTATGTCAGACCCTGTCATTCCTCTGGAAAATGTTTCCAATTTTAAAGACCAAGCTCCCTGGTGACCATGTGTACCCCAGAATGCTCAGTAGCTAAGGCAGATTTGGTCCAATGACTGCCTTGTCCAGAGGCTCCATGCTGCCCAACCCCCACCTGCAACCCCAAAGAAGATGCATCCTTCCTGCCTGGTTGTTGTCTGTCCCCACTGTCCTTCCCTTCCCGCAGCAGGAAGCGCTGTCATCCTGGCCTCTGCTGCACTCCCCCTGCCTTCCTGTTCCTGGCCCAGGAACTGGCTTCTTCCTTCCCCTGGCTGGCGTCCCTGGCCCCCCAGCTTGCAACAGAGCAGTCAGGGCAGGCGCTGGGCCGAGGTCAGGGAGGCCAGAGTGCACACCTCCTCTTCTGTGTGCTGTCAGCAGCCTTGGACAGTGGGGACCCTGGAGTCAGCCACAGGCAGCCGGCTGTGGGAGCAGCACACTGGGATCCTGGGTGAGGGGTGAGTCGCAGGGGGCGGGGGTGTGGGAAATTCTGTGCATTAGGCACTGGCCATGACCTTGTAGTCACTGTCTCATTTGATCCTCACACAGCCTGGGAGGAAGGGAAGAATCATGAATCTAGTCGGCAATGAGGAAACTGAGTCTCCCAGCCCCATAGCAGCAGCAGGCTAACAGCTGTGCAGGAGCCCAGGTCTGGAAAAGTCCAGGCCCATCCCTGCCCAGTCCTAGCCCTCACATCTCTCGGTCCCCTTCTCTCCCACCACTAACCTGAGTGCTGGCCTCTCCTCCTCCCTGCTCCCCAGCAGCCTCCTTTTTGGCCTCCAATCTGTCCCTCAGCCCAGAGGGGTGTCGTGACCTGAGGAAACCTGCACTGGACCCTCAAGGCCCTCTGGAGCTGTGCATGCCCTTGGCCTGGCCTCCAGGGTGATGCCCATCCTAACAGGCCCTGCCCTCCTGGCTGGCTTCACCTCCCAATGCTCCTGCCACAGCCAGCATCTACTAGGTCCTTGCCCACCTCCCTGCTTGCTTCAGGTTGTACACTTTGTCCTTCCCTGCTCTCTGTGGCTAGAGAATCACTGCTCCTGCTCCAAGACACTAGGCTGAGCACATTGTCCTTACCCTGGCCCTGATGCTCTACATGGGGAGGATTTGTATCATCAGGCAGCTCCTGGGGGTCATGGCTCTGTCCTCAAGTCCAGTATGGCCAACCTGGGGATGATGTCAGGATTGTCTGTGAGCTCAGGGGTGCCCCCACACACTGCCAGAATATAGTGGTAGTGGTTATTGCATTTGATAATTTCTTCCTGCAGACACTGTCATGGTCACCCTGTGGGTGATGGAGATTATATGGCAATAATGCCAGTCTGATCCACACATTCCTTAGCAGCTGTGTCCAGAAGGACAGAGGCAGCTATGGCTGCAAACTGGAGGCAAGCTGAGGGAGAAACATGGGAGACAGCTGGCCAGTTGAGGCTGGGTTTGGGGTCTCTATGCATCTGTCCTAGAGCTGAGTAGATCTGGGGAGACCTGCTCCAGGTCTCTCTCTTTCACTCTTGGCCAGAAGGCACAGGGGTGTTCAGTCCTAGAGTCCCCCCACACCTGGCCAGTAACCTCTGTGCCTCCAGAGGTCAAGGGTAGGGTCAAGAGGCCACAGTTCCCTGACCATACAGGGCTGAGATGGCTGGGATGAGAGGGGCAGTTCCCAGAACGTGCTTGGAGCCCCTTGAGCCTGGCTGTGTGCTCCACAATGCCACTCTCTGGCTGTATGGCCTTGGGTAAGTTCCTTGCTCTTTCCAAGCCCCAGTTTTCCTACTTGAGAAATGAGAATTGTTCCCAGGATTACAGGGAACCACAAATAACAATACCACATAAGAATCATAGCAAGAACAAACTGTTGCTGGCTCATGCACACTGAGCCCTTGGCTGTCACTGTCTGCTGAGTGCTTTGTATGTCACAGTTGTGGTGGTGGTGGGGGGTGTCAGAGAAAGCCATGCTGGCAGGAGGGGGTGAGCTGAAATGGGCTTTGTAGACTGAGTAGGAGTTTCTTCCAGGAGAACACACATGGCAGAGGGAAGTGCAAGACCAGAGTATGGCTGACCTTGGATTGTCACAGAGACAGAACTGATGTGGGTCAATGAGGCCACAGAAAAGGGTCCCAGGTCACAGGTCAGCCTCAGACTTTTGGCCTTGCTCCCTGGGGTGATGCCTTCTGGTGATGGCAGGGCTCTGAGCCCACCTTTGAGCTCCCCCACTCTCCCTGGCAGCTCTCTTGAGCTCCAGCCCTGGTTGGGGGTGGGGCTTGCTTCCAAGATGTCTCTGGCAGGGCACCCCCAGCCCTCCTACCAAACCACACTCACCACTGGGCAGGATAGCTGGAGCCACAGGGCACACAGCTGTGGATGAGCAAGTGTCTAAAGGATAGAGAATTCCCAGTGTTGGCAAGGATGTGGGCACACAAGCACTCATCGTAATAAAAGAATATTCACATGCTTTGATCCCCAAATTCTGCTTACCCCATACATACTATTTAGGATAATGTAGCAAACATGGATTTAACACTTTTCTGTGTGCCTGCCCAGGCCTATGCACACCACACCCCTCTAACGCCCCACTGAGGTGGGTACTATTCTTGGCATTTCGCGGGTGAGAAAACTAAGGCACAGAAGTTAACTTGTTGCTCAGAGATGATCTCTGGGGGACAGGATTATGGGAAGTTACCACTTACTCTATACAGGATCGCATTATTTGCATTTCTGCAGTTTATGAAATGTAAAGGCCTTCAGCTGATCTGACCATCTTCCTTCCTTCAGCCCAGAAGCATTGCTCTCCCTTCCACTAGGTTTGCCATCCTAGGGACGGTCACCTGTCAGGCATTCCTGACTCTGCCCACCCCCCACAGCCCATTAGTCATAAAGTCTGTCCATTCTCAGAGGCAGCACCAAAGGCAGGGTGGCTGGGAGCTCTTGGCCTGTCCCTCTTCTCTCCCTGCCCCCCTGGCAGAGGGCTTTGCACTTCCAGCACGCAGACATCTAGCAGTGGATGCCTTCTGCTCGGATAGCCACATCTTAGGTCTGCCCTCCTCCAGTCCCCTGCTGTCTAGCCCTCCAGTCCTCTACTGTCTGGTGTGGCCCACCACACCAGTGTCTTCCCACTGGTCCAGATCTTACCCAGTGGTTAGATTATTTTTCTAGAACACAAGTTGCTTTCCTGCCTAAAACCATTCTGCTGCTTGGCAGCAGAAGCTGAGCTCTTTGCATGGCCTTATCTAGTGCCCACTCCCTAGAGGTACATGCTGAGGCCCCTCCCCCCTCACCGGGGACCCCATTGCATGTTTCTGCAGCTCCATGCAGTGGTCAGCTCATTACATTTGACAGTTGCTTTGTGCAAGGATGAGGGAGCTAATGCTCGCCTTTAATGGTGGCATCCCCAGTATGAGACTTGGCCTGGGATTGCTGCCCACTCCCCCAAGGATCTAGGGGGCAAAGGGGCAGCACACAGTGTGTGGGCAGCTGTGGAGGTGAGGGATGGACATGGAGATGTCCTGCATTGAGGTAGGCATGTTGGCCAGGGGCAGACTTGGGAGAAAGGCAACGTGTCTGTGGGGCATGTGGCTTTTGAAAGGTCTCTGGGACAATCAAGGTAAAAATGTCCAGAGGTGGTCAGAAATTTAGTTTCCCCCATGGTCCCCCCTCTAGATCCTTCCTTGGGGAACGTGGACAGCCACCTGCCCCTTCTAACCCCTTGGCCCTATGCCATCTGAGACCAGATACTCTAGCACTTAACACTCTAGCAACTTGTGAGCCATTTCACCCCTCTGGCCTTAATTTCCTCATCTCCAAAATGGGCACAATAAGCCTATGACACAAAGCTAAAACTTTCACACACCCTAGGGTAAAGCAATTTGATTTACCATTTTATACTGAGGTGAGGCCCCGCTGCTGGACACTCCAAATGTGCATGTGTGTGTGTGCGTGCCTGTGTGCTGCTTAATACTGAGGAATCTCCATTTGGTAGAATTTAGGGTGGCTTTGAGAATGGGGCTTTAGGTTGGGTGACGATAAGAGCTCCCCCTGGAACTGCCTGAAAGCATGCATTTGTGCCTCTGAGGCACACAGCGAGTGGGAATGAAGCCCCCTCCCACCCACCCACTTGGAACAACACCATCCTCCCTCCACCAGCCTAGAGCTCCTGGCAATCTCCCAAAGGCTGGGTGAAAGACAAGGTGTATCTAGAGTAGGAGAAAGGTCATGTGCTGAGAGCTGGGGTGTGTTGTGGGTGTGGGCTAGGCAGACATAGGGTTAGGGATGCCCTTGGGACCCCAGTGGGAAGGGTCAAGAACTTGGTGCTTATCATTGGCAGTGCCACTGAAAGGTCAGATCAGATCTGTTTTCTAGAGGTCCCACGGGGGCAGCATGGAGGTGATTTCAGGGAGGGTGGGCTGCCTGAGTCCCCCTGAGGGTGATATGGGGGGGGGGGAGGGGCACGCTGGCAGATGTTGGGCTCCTGGTGCAGGGCAGCTGTGCCAGGCAGTTGCCTGGCCTGCCTGGGGTCAGGGCTCTGCTCCCTGGCGGCAGGACGGGCGGTGTTATCGGACAGCCCAGCTGGCTCAGAGGTGGCCCCCCAGCACTTCTAAATCGGGGCCGTGGGCTCCTGCCACAGGAAGAGGGAAATGCAGGCAGGATGTCCTCTCCTGTGGCCGACAAGTCCTTTCCCATGAACCCCTGCTGACCTCGCTGGACACGTGGCGGGGCTCCCCCACTCGCCACCCAGACCTGCGCCTGCTCGTGGAGCCACCCCCACCCTGGCCTGGCCTGGTGGGAGGGTGGAGGTGGCCTGAGGCTCGGGTCCTGGCCGGGGCGTGCCTGCTGCTGCCCCACCCAGGCCCAGCCCCTGCCAGCACTGAATGCCCGCACCTTCCTGCTCCCAGACTTCTCCCTTTGGCGTGACCGGAAAACTGAGATCCCAGAGGAAGCCAGTGTCTGAAAAGGATCGAAACTCAGGAATCCCTGGCTCCAGCTGGACACGTCGGCTGCCTCTGGCTCTGAAGTCAGTGCAGGGAGTGTGAGGGACTCTCCGGACCCCTCCCTCTGCCCACCTCCCTCTCTGAGAGGCATCTCAGAGAGCCATGGGGGCCACGCCAGGCCCTAGGGGGGTTGAAATCTGCCATATGGAGGAAAACACCCAAATGACAGCAGTAGGAGTATAAGCTAGATGCAGAGAAGAACTTCCCACTTAATTTCCCTGGGTTCCCTGACTCCTCTCTGCCCTTTTACACTCAAGCACTCCCAAATTTCCTCCTTCCTTATCTGGCCCGGTTGCATCAACTGGGGTCTCCCAGGAAGTCCTGCTGGGCACCTCCACCTGGAGGACCTGCCTCCCAGGGCAGCACTTCCTCTTTCCCTACATGCACCCCTCCTCCCATCTGGTCAACAGTCTTCACGACCCACTCTGTGGCTTAAGCCAAAGACTAGCATACATCCCTCTCACCCCACCATCTCCTGCTGTCTCCTCCTCTGGTGTATTGTCCTTGCCATGGGCTCCCATCTTGTTTTGCCCCTCTGGCAATGCTTTCAGGGAACCTGACTAGGTGGCTCTCTGTCCAGAACGTCCCCTTTCCAGGTGTGCTGCTGGCTCCTGCCACCTCCAACAGCCTCACCTCCCCCACCCCACCCAAGACTAGTGTCATCTGACTACCCCTGAGTCCCCATAGGCCATCTGCACTTTCCTGCCTCTGAACCTTTCAGGGGTTCTTTGCCCTACTTGGAATTCCCTTCCCTGGAGTCTGCAGACCCTTTCAAGAAGCCCTGAGCTGGAAATGATGCCACCTTCCTGAGCAGCCCACAGCTCCCAGCTGGACCTCATGGGGGTCACTGAGCACCTGCATCCCTATGATACAGATACCACGCCTGTGTCCCTGCCAGTCTGGCACTCAGGAAACCCCTGCAGGATGGGGCTGGTCCAAATCCTCCCTGAGCTACCCTGAGCAGGCACCCTAGCTTGCGACGTGCACAGAACTGCAGTCTCCTTCCCTGGATCAGGGTCCCACTGCCTGGGGCAGGGTGGGGAGCTGGCCAGATCATCCTCTTGTTATGCCTCATTCTCAGTGCGGTGCCTGGTAGTGTGGGCACTGTGCTTTGTGAAGGAAGAGAGCCTTTCAGCCACAGTGACTGAGCCGGGGCCAGTGGTCCACAGGACTGAGTAAGGTGGCCCAGCCCCCACATCCTGCCTGCGCTGACTTGCATCCCCCATCCCACCCCCACACCTTTGTCCAGACTTGGGTCTGGCTCAGGGCTGAGTAACAGGGACAGCAGAGAGCTGATTGGCTGGCAGGGGCCACTGTCCTTAGGCCAAGGCAGTCCTGAGCAGTCACTTGCTTCCCCTACCTGTCCCTGAGCTGATTTCCTACTGTCCAATGGCACAAACAGCCTTTCTCTAGAGGGACTCTCCTCCCTCTTGGGCCCATCTTCTGCCACTTGCCCTCTCCACAGGGACACTGCCAAGGCAAAGCTTTTTGGAACTGGACTGGGACCCCAAGCCATAAAGTTGGGCCCAAGCACAGCCCTCAAGTGCTTGCCCACTGCACTGCTATGCATGGGGAAACTGAGGTGCAGGGAGAGGAAGATAGAGTCCCAGGCCACAAAGCCAGGAATTTAGGGGCAGAGCTGGGACAAAAATCTGGTTCTAGGACTAACTGCACACCTTTGAGGGGTCAGCTTCAGGGTTCCCAAGATTCTCACCTACCAGTACTTGGCCACCCACCCTGGGTGCCCTGACACTTGGTTACATTTAAGTGTTTATGCGTCTGCTCCAGCATCACCTACCAGGCTGGGAGCTCCTCAGGGCAAATGCAGGGCTCATTTCCTACCAGCCATGCACTGATCCAGCCTGGGCTCTCTTGCTCCACGGACCCCTTCAGCTAACATCCTCTCTCCTCTTCACTGCCTGACTTTGGTAAGAGCCACCCGCACTCCCTGTAGGACTGGCCTCATCTGTCTTCACTCTTCCACCCCCTGGGTACCCTACAGCAGGCTCTCCCAGTTCTTACACCTTGTGGTATGTTCCCTGTCTCCCGGGAAGCCTTTTCCTGTTCTAGCTTCCTCCCTGGGGTGGGGGAATCCCGTCCTCGAACCTTTGCTCTGCTCCCACTCCAGCTCCCCAGCCCAGCCTCTCTCTTGAGCCTCATACACTACATGCAACTGCCTGCTGGGTATCTCCTCAAGGTGGGGTCTCCCATTATCAGCCTGACCACCTTCACTTCTCTCCATGTTCATTCAGTCACTCAACAAGCTCACCAAATATCTGTGGGAGCCTGACCTCAGCTGGATGCAGGAGAGCAAGGAAGGACTAAAGGACAGCCCCTCTTCTCTGACCTGCCCCAACTCAGATGTCCTCCTCCAACCTGCCTCTAGATTCATCCACACCTACTTCATCTCCCCTGTCCTCTGCCCTTCACCTTGCCAAGGCATAGAGAAGAGGGCTTTGTTATCCTATAGATCTGGGTTGACCATTTCCCTTACTGCTGACCTCTGAGAACCTTGAAGAAGTTACATATGTCTTTATTCTGTGCCCCCCATCTATAAAATGGGTCTAACACTTCCTTGTGAGTTAAAACAGTTAAAACATGTAAAGCCAGTACTCAATATGGGCAGTGTTCAAAAATAGTAAGCCCCCCACCCCCTTCTCCAGCCGTTCCAGCACTTTGCTCCCAACCACTGGGGACCCATGACCCTCCTTCCACCCTCTGATTCCCTGGGTCACCAGATCATGCATGGACTTCTAGCACATCATCACCAAACCACTGAGGGGTTATCCCTGACATCTCGATTCAAACATACCCCTCTGTTCCCTCCCTCATCTTCCACACTCCCTTTTCTCCAACCCCACAGGGGCAACTTCTGGTTATATTCCTTTCACAGACCGGACCCTGTCTGTCTTGCGCTTAAGATCCTTCCGTGGCTGCTGCTGCCTTATATATAGTCCAGGCTCTTGAATTTGGCCTTCAAGGCTCCTGACCCATTAAATACAGGGAGCGCTGGAATCCTGCCTCTTGCCACGCTGATCTCTCCTGAATTGCCAACTCAAGACTCCCCTCAAGTTCCCACGTGCACCTGCGCCCAATCCGCCTGACGGCTTCTGTCTCTGGCGGTCCCCGAACCGCTGTCCCGGCAATCTCTGGCCTGGGGAAGGTGGACACCTGCCCGGAGCGCCCTCTGGGGGACCGACCTCGAGTGCAGCTAGGAGGAGTCGGGAAGTGCGCACCCAGGTCTGCGGCCCCGCGGGGATTGCCGCCTCGGTCACCGGGATACTGTCCCCGTTGCGCGAGGGTCTGAGGGCAGAGCCGTGCAGCGCCGGGACTCCGCCGGGGAGCTAGTAAGCAAGCGAAGGATCCTATCTGAGAATGCCGTGCGATGGGGCCAGGCTCCAAGGGAGCTGAGCCACAGACAGTGGAAGGTGGTCGAGGACCCCGAGCACAGTCCCTCCGCTGTGGTGCAGACGGTGCCCGGTCCCTGACCCGGCTGGTCTCCGCCCGCCCTTTCCTGATCCCGGAGGGCCCAGGCCCTAACTGCCGTGCTCCATCGGCGTCCGTATCCCCGGGCTCCCAGCCCCGTCTCCCCTGCTGCCCCAGGCTCCCGGGGGTCCAGTGCCCCCCCACCCCATCCCTCGTCGCCCCGGGGAAGTATCCCCCCTCGCGGCCAGCCGCGCACTCGCGCGGGCGGCGGGCTCACCGCGCTCGCCGTCGAGCAGTCCGAGGCAGAGCCACAGGCGCAGGCACAGCGCGGCTTCCCGCTGCATCTCCGGCCGCTGCGGCGCGGGTCCGACCTGCGCGGCCGCCGCTTCGGGCTCGGTGTGTGAGCGCGCGGCCAGAGCGCGGGCGGGGCTGGGGCCAGGCCGCGGGCGGGGCGGGGTCCCGGCGGACACCCCAGGGGGTGGGGCCAGGCCCGTCGGACCGCCCCTCGCACCTATCAGTCCCGCCCCCTGGCCGGGTGGAGCTTGCCCGCTAGATCCGAGGTACCCGTGTTGCTCAGCGGCTTGGAGGCTGGTTAGTGTCCTCCTTCGGAGTCCGTGGCCGCCCTACAGCCCCGCGGGACCCCTGCGGGCGGACAGAGAATGCAAGTAATGCACCAGTCCTTCACTGCGCGCTGAAAAGGGAATGAACCCCCCAGCGGTCAAGGTTAGACAAAATGTAACGGGGTGTAAAATTTTTCTGTAATTTCCTTTAATCAGTAAATTCAGTGTTTAAAGTAATAAAAATAAAAAGCAATGAATACAGTATGTCAAATCTTCGAGAACATTCGGTAAGCTTTGTGTGGCTGGAGGCTGTACCCTTGGGCGAGACATCCAGTGTTAACAAACCTCCACCCTGCAGGCACCGCCTCCTCTTTAGATCTTCCCCAAATAGTTTTACTCTGAGCTCATTCATAAGTCCTTGTATCAGGTGACGCTTTACTCTCTGACTTGGCAACCCTCTCACAGACTTCCTTTCTCTTTTCAGTTCTGTCTCTAGAATTTTCCTATTTAAAAATAAATCCCATGATGATGACTATCGCAGCCTCCCTCCCCCGCTTTTATTCACACTTCAGTCCCCCCGCCCCCACGCAAAAGTCCATTCATCCTGGCCAAAAACCAAGACCAGATTGTTGATAACAACCATAACCAACTCTCAGCTGAGAGTAAGAATTAAATGTTAGAAATGTGTGATAATTCAGATGATTTAAAAAATTATGTTGGAGGAACCCCGCCACCAAATAAATGAAGTTAGACTTTTCCTCAACTATATATTGATTTTATTACAATATTTTTAGTTTGAAAATAAAAACTTGTTGTAAGATATAGCACACATAAAAAGTATATATCAGTGTATTATAAGTGTTAATTTAAAATATGCCTACACCACCCGGATCAGAGCATATAGAATGGCAGGAGCATTCCAGAAGTCCCCACCCTTTCCCATCACAAATCCCTCCCATCCATCCTCCATGACCCACCAGTCCTGGCCTTATCATTTCCCTGCTTCTGTTTATCTTGTTATTACCCAAAAAAATGTTTTGGCTGTTTTAAAACTTTATTTAAATTGATTCATCCCATATATTCTTTTGTTCAGCATCTTTTGTGTGATACATGTATCACGATGATGATACATCATCACTCATTTTCATAGCTGTGTGATAACCACAATTAATCTGTCCCTTTACTATTGAGTTGAGTTTGAGTTGTTACCAGTTCCCAACTTTTGCTGCTAGGAACATACTTGTGTATGTTTCTTGGTGTACATGTGCGCTGTTCTCTAAGCATGTGGCTAGGAGTGAAACTGCTAGGTTAGAGAGTGTGTATCTTCAACTTTGCTGGACAGTAACAGCTATTTTTGTTGTTGTTGTTGTTGTTGTTATTTGTACTATTTTGCACTCCACAGCAGTGTAATTAGTTCCCTGTACTCTGTATCTTCACTGGCACAGTATTGTCAGTTTTGATTTCTTAAATTTAGCCATTCTGGTTGGCTTATAGGGGCAATCTCATTATGGTTTTCATTAGCTTTCCCCTTATTACTGTTGAAGCTGAACACATTTTTATAATTGACCATTTAAATTTTAAGTTGTTTGCTCTTTACCACTGTCTGTTGTCTTTTTCTTACTGATTTGTAGAAGTTCTTTATATATTCTGGATATGAGCCCTTTGCCAGTTTTGGATATTATTGCTGTGCAACAGATTACTCCAAAGTGTAGTGATATAAAACAGCAACCATTTTATTTTGCTCAGGCTTTTGAAAGGCAGAAATTTGAGGAGTTGGCTGGGTAATTCTTACCTGGGGTCTCTCATGAAATTGCTAAAAGCTATCCAAAGGCTTGATTGGGTTGGACAGTTGGCAGGTGATGCTGGTTGTTGCCTGGGAACTCACCTGGGGCTGTCAACCAGCATCCATGGCCATTCCAGCATGGCGACCTCAGAATAGTAGAGCTGGCTTCCCCAGATAAGTACCCCAAGAGAACCAGCTGGAAGCTACATGGTCTCAAAGTGGTAGTTACAGCCTCCTGGGGAGACATACTATCCAGCTTTTAGATAGGGAGAGGCAAGGTCACACTGACGAAGAGCATGTGGGAAGGGAGATACTGTTGAGCCATCTTTGGAAAATACACTTGGCCACAATGTGCTGCTGGAATCCTCTCTCCCATTCAGTATCTTTTCACCCTCTTAATGGTGTCTTTTTTGGGGGGAGAGTGGGAAGGATGTGAGACAAAGGATCTTAAATTTAAATTTAATGCAGAACCCTTATTTTCCTTATGGTTGTGCTATTTGTATCCTTTTAAAGAAATCTCTTTCTTGCATGAAGATATTTACTATTTTTTTATCATTTACAAATTTTTTTAAAAAATTGAAAAAAAATTTTTAATGTTTATTTTTGAGAGAGAGAGAGAGAGAGGCAGAAAGAGAGAGAGACAGAATGCCATCGGGGGAGGGGCAGAGAGAGAGAGAGAGAGGGAGAGAGAGAGAGACAGAGCATGAGTGGGGGAGGGGCAGAGAGAGAGGGAGACACAGAATCCGAAGCAGGCTCCAGGCTCTGAGCTGTCAGCACAGAGCCATATGTGGGGCTCGAACTCATGAACCTCGAGATCATGACCTGAGCCAACATCTGATGCTTAACCAACTTAGCCACCCAGGTTCCCCTATCATTTAAAAATTTTAATTGTTTTGTCTTTCACATTTATTTTTTTAAGTTTATTTATTTATTTTGAGAGAGAGAGAGAGAGAGAGAGAGAGAGAGAGAGAGAAAGAGACGGACAGAGAGAATCCCAAGCAGGCTCCGCATTGTCAGTACAGAGCCCAATGAGAGGCTCGATCTCACGAACCCATGAGATCATGACCTGAGCCGAAATCAAGAGTCAAAGACTCAACTAACTGAGCCACCCAGGTGCCCCCAGGGTGGTTAGTCCTCTTACATTCAAAGTGATTGTTGATGTGGCCAAGTTTAAATTTGCCACCTTTATATCATGCTTTGGTTTCCTATTCATCGCATCTGTCTTTTGTTTCTTGTTTTGTCTTTCTCTTTTTTGGACTGAGTACTTCTATGGTTTCATTTTATCTCTCTTGTTGGCTTATTAGCCATAACTCTTTGTTTTCTGACTTTAGAGGTTGCGTTAGGGTTTATGGTATATATCTTTAACTCATATTAGTCTACCTTCAAGTGATAATATACTGCTTCACATTGTTGATGGAAGTTTGAATTGTTACCGGTTTCCAATTTTTGCTGCTAGGAACATGCTTGTATATGTTTTTTGGTGTACATGTGCCTGTTCTCTAAACATGTGGCTAGGAGTGAAACTGCTAGGTCAGAGAGTATATTCTTCAACTTTGCTGGACAGTAACAGCTATTTTTTTGCAATAGTTTACCTCCATTCTCCTCTCTCAGCTTTGATGCAATTGTTGTCATTCATTTCACTTGCTCCTATCATAAGCCCCACAACACCTGATCATTCCTTTTGTCTAGTCACTTATCTTTCAAAGACATTTAAATAATAAGAAAAAATGTTGTATATTTATCATTTCTGATCTGTCAACATTAGGTATCATTTTCTTTCTGCCCATAGGACCTTTTTTTTTTTTTTAACATTTCTTTCAGTGTGAGTCTGCTAGTGATGAATTCTCTCAGGTTTTGTAGGTCTGAAAAGTCTTTATTACTTCTATCTTCTTCTGGGACTCTAATTACAAGAATACCAGATCATTTGATATTGTCCCATAGTTTTCCAAGACTTATTTTTTAGCCTTTTTACTTAAAATTTTTTTTTAACGTTTATTTATTTTTGAGACAGAGAGAGACACAGCATGAACGGGGGAGGGGCAGAGAGAGAGGGAGACACAGAATCGGAAGCAGGCTCCAGGCTCTGAACCATCAGCCCAGAGCCCGAAGTGGGGCTCGAACTCACGGACCGCAAGATTGTGACCTGAGCTGAAGTCGGACGCTCAACCGACTGAGCCACCCAGGCGACCCTAGCCTTTTTATTTTTAAAAAATTGGGGTAAAATGCACATAATAGAAGCTTTACTATCTTAACTATTTTTAAGTCCAGCAGCATTAACACTCACATTGTTGTGCCATCATCCCCATTGTCCATAAACAATAACTCCCCTCTCATCTTCCCCTCAACCTCTGGAAACCATCACAGATGTATTTTCCATCTGTATAAATTTGATGACTCTAGGTACTTCTTATAATTGGAATCATACAGTATTTGTCCTTTTGTAACTTATTTGTCCTTATTTCACTCAGCATAATTTTCTCAATGTTCATCTATGTTGTTTGTAGCATGTGTCAGAATTTCATTCCTTCCTAAGGCTGAATATCATTCTATTGTGTGTATACAACATTTTGCTTATCCATTCATCTGTCGATGTACACATGGGTTGCTTCTACCTTTTGGCTATTGTGAATAATGCTGTTATGAATGAGTGTGAAAATACCTTTTTGAGTCCCTGATATATGTACATTGCTTTGGGTATACACCTAAGGGAATTACCGGCTCATATGATAACTTTATTTTTAATTTTTTAAGGAACTTCCATACTGTTTTACAGCAGCTACATAATTTTAGTCTCCTATCAACAGTACACACAGATTCCAATTTCTCCATATTCTCACCAACACTTGTGATTTTCTGTGTTTTTCCTTCAGTAGTAGCCATCTAATGGTTGTGAGGTGGTATCTTATTATGATTTTAATTTGTATTTTCCTATTGGTTAATGGTGTTGAGCATCTTTTCATGTCTTTATTGGCCATTTGTACATCTTCTTTGGAGGAATGTCTATTTAAGTCCTTTGCCATTAAAAATTTTTTTCTTTTAGCCTATTTTTCTAGTGTATTTCAGTTTGATGGTTTTTACTGATTTTTCAAGTTCCCTGGTTTCTTTTTTCTGCTAATCTTCTATTAGGTATTTTCATTTCTTTTTTTTTTATATATATTAACTTGTTTTATTTTTTATTTTTTTAAATTTACATCCAAATTAGTTAGCATATAGTGCAACAATGATTTCAGGAGTAGATTCCTTACTGCCCCTTACCCATTTAGCCCATCCCCCTCCCACAACCCCCCTCCCCCCGCCAGTAACCCTCAGTTTGTTCTCCATATTTATGAGTCTCTTCTGTTTTGTCCCCCTCCCTGTTTTTATATTATTTTTGATTCCCTTCCCTTATGTTCATCTGTTTTGTCTCTTAAAGTCCTCATGAGTGAAGTCATATGATTTTTGTCTTTCTCTGACTAATTTCACTTAGCGTAATACCCTCCAGTTCCATCCACGTAGTTGCAAATGGCAAGATTTCATTCTTTTTGATTGCTGAGAAATACTCCATTATATATATATACCAATCTTTATCCATTCATCCATCAATGGACATTTGGGCTCTTTCCATACTTTGGCTATTGTTGATAGTGTTGCTATAAACATGGGGATGCATGTGTCCCTTCGAAACAGCACACCTGTATCCCATAGATAAATGCCTAGTAGTGCAATTGCTGGGTCGTAGGGTAGTTCTATTTTTAGTTTTTTGAGGAACCTCCATACTGTTTTCCAGAGTGGCTGCACCAGCTTGCATTCCCACCAAAAATGCAAAAGAGATCCTCTTTTTCCTCATCCTCACCAATATCTGTTGTTGGCTGAGTTGTTAATGTTAGCCATTCTGACAGGTGTAAGGCGGTATCTCATTGTGGTTTTTGATTTGTATTTCCTTGATGATGAGTGATGTTGAACACTTTTTCATGTGTCGGTTGGCCATCTGGATGTCTTCCTTGGAGAAGTGTCTATTCATGTCTTTTGCCCATTTCTTCACTGGATTATTTGTTTTTTGGGTGTTGAGTTTGATAAGTTCTTTATAGATTTTGGATACTAACCCTTTATCTGATACGTCGTTTGCAAATATCTTATCCCATTCTGTTGGTTGCCTTTTAGTTTTGCTGATTGTTTCTTTCGCTGTGCAGAAGATTTTATTTTTATGAGGTCCCAGTAGTTCATTTTTGCTTTTGTTTCCCTTGCTTCCAGAGACGTGTTGACTAAGAAGTTGCTGTGGCCAAGGTCAAAGAGGCTTTTGCCTGCTTTCTCCTTGAGGATTTGATGGCTTCCTGTCTTACATTGAGGTCTTTCATCCATTTTGAGTTTATTTTTGTGTATGGTGTAAGAAAGTGGTCCAGGTTCATTTTTCTGCAGGTTGCTGTCCAGTTTTCCCAGCACCACTTGCTGAAGAGACTGTCTTTATTCCATTGGATATTCTTTCCTGCTTTGTCAAAGATTAGTTGGCCATACGTTTGTGGGTCCATTTCTGGGTTCTCTATTCTGTTCCATTGATCTGAGTGTCTGTTCTTGTGCCAGTACCATACTGTCTTGATGATTACAGCTTTGTAGTATAGCTTGAAGTCTGGGGTTGTGATGCCTCCTGAATAGCCAAAGCAATCTTGAAAAAAAATTTTTTTAATGTTTATTTATTTTGAGACAGAGAGAGACAGAGTGCAAGCTGGGGAGGGGCAGAGAGAGAGGGAGACACAGAATCTGAAACAGGCTTCAGGTTCTGAGCTGTCAGCACAGAGCTTGATGCAGGGCTCGAACCCATGAACCGTGAGATCATGACCTGAGGCAAAGTCAGACACTCAACCAACTGAGCCACCCAGGCGCCCCAAAGAGAAAAATCTTTAAAGCAGCCAGAGAAAAATGAATCATCACCTATAGGAATTCCCTGTAAGATTAACAGTTGACTTCTCAGCAGAAACAATGGATGCCAGAAGACACTCGGATGACATATTCAAAGTGTTCAAAGAAAAAAAAACCCTGTCAACCAAGAATCCCATAGATAATATAACTCCCTTTCAAAATGAAGACATAATAAAGACATTCCTGATAAATAAAATCTGAGAGAATTTGCTGCCAGAAAATTCACCTTACAAAAAATACTGCAGAATTTCTCCAGGCTGGAAGTAAGTGATCACAGATAATAATTCAATTTCATGTGAAAAAACAAAGAACACCAATAACAGTAATTATAAAAGACAGTTCAAATGAATATTTCCTTTCCTTTCTACTCCTAACAGATTTAAAAACAATTATATAAAATAATATGTATGTAATATCTTGTTGATCCTTTAAAATATAGAAATGTAACATATTTGCAATAATAACATAAGGGAGGAGAGTGTGAGCAAAGCTGTACTGAGTTGAAGACATAACTCTGGGTAGTAACTTGAAGCCACAGTAACATATAAAGAAATCCAGAAATGGTAAATGAAAAGGCTAAAGTGACAGAAGCTATAACTGTATACTTGATCCCCTTTCTTATCTCAGCTTCTTTATATTTTTTAAAAGTTTATTTTGAGAGAGAGAGGGAGAGAGCACATGTGAGCAAGCAGTGGTGGGGAAGGGGCATAGAGAGAGGGGAAGAGAGAATCCCAAGCAGACTCTATGCTGTCAGTGAAGAACCTGATGTGGGCTTGGTCCCATGAACTATGAAATCACAACCTAAGCAGAAATCAAGAGTTGGATGCTTAACTGACTAAGCCACCCAGGTGCCTCTCAGCTTCTTTAAAAGATAAAATTAGCTCTTTATAGATTTTGGATACTAGCCCTTTGTCCGATGTGTCATTTGCAAATATCTTTTCCCATTCCGTTGGTTGCCTTTTAGTTTTGTTGGTTGTTTCCTTTGCTGTGCAGAAGCTTTTTATCTTCATAAGGTCCCAGTAATTCACTTTTGCTTTTAATTCCCTTGCCTTTGGGGATGTGCCGAGTAAGAGATTGCTACGGCTGAGGTCAGAGAGGTCTTTTCCTGCTTTCTCCTCTAAGGTTTTGATGGTTTCCTGTCTCACATTCAGGTCCTTTATCCATTTTGAGTTTATTTTTGTGAATGGTGTGAGAAAGTGGTCTAGTTTCAGCCTTCTGCATGTTGCTGTCCAGTTCTCCCAGCACCATTTGTTAAAGAGACTGTCTTTTTTCCATTGGATGTTCTTTCCTGCTTTGTCAAAGATGAGTTGGCCATACGTTTGTGGGTCTAGTTCTGGGGTTTCTATTCTATTCCATTGGTCTATGTGTCTGTTTTTATGCCAATACCATGCTGTCTTGATGATGACAGCTTTGTAGTAGAGGCTAAAGTCTGGGATTGTGATGCCTCCTGCTTTGGTCTTCTTCTTCAAAATTACTTTGGCTATTCGGGGCCTTTTGTGGTTCCATATGAATTTTAGGATTGCTTGTTCTAGTTTCGAGAAGAATGCTGGTGCAATTTTGATTGGGATTGCATTGAATGTGTAGATAGCTTTGGGGGAGGGGAAGGAAAAAAAAAAAAAAAAAGAGGTTAGAGTGGGAGAGAGCCAAAGCATTAGAGACTGTTAAAAACTGAGAACAAACTGAGGGTTGATGGGGGGTGGGAGGGAGGGCAGGGTGGGAGGGAGGGCAGGGTGGGTGATGGGTATTGAGGAGGGCACCTTTTGGGATGAGCACTGGGTGTTGTATGGAAACCAATTTGACAGTAAATTTCATATATTAAAAAAAATAAAAATAAAAATAAAAGATAAAATTAACAAGAAGATGTGGCATATATACACAATGGAATATATTCAACCATAAAAAAGAATCAAAAAAGAATGAAATCTTGCCTTTTGAAACAACATGGATAGAGCCAGAGGGCAAAATGCTAAGTGAAATATGCCAGGCAGAGAAAGACAAATACCATATGATTTCACTCATATGTGGAATTTAAGAAAGAAAACAAATGAACAAAGGACAAAAAAGGAGAGAGACAAACCAAGAGACAGACTCTTACAGAGCAAACTGATAGTTATGAGAGGGGATGTGGGTGGGGGGATGAGTGAAATAGGTGATGGGGATTAAAGAATACACTTATCATAATGAGCACTGAGTAATGTATAGAGTTGTTGAATCGCTAGATTGTCCACCTGAAACTAACATAATATGTTAGTTGTATGTTAGCCATACTGGAATTAAAATAGACATTTAATTAAAAAATTAAATTAAAGACATAAAATTATGTAAAGTTCTAATTAAAACCTTAAATTTTTAACAGTGTATTCTATTTGTAACAGGGATGGAATATGTCCAACTATAATACCACAAAAAAAGGGTATATCCTATATCTTACTGGGATTGAGTCAGTACAAATATGAGTAGATTGTGATTGGTTAAGATGTATGTGTAAGCCCAAGAGCAATCACTAAGGAAATAACAACAAAAAAAGTTTAAAAAAATCATTAAATAAATTAAAGTTACATAAGAAGATATTATTGCAAAAGAGAATAGAATAGCAATAGAAGAAGAAAATAGAAGAACAAAAAATACATGAGACATATAGAAAACAGGAAAAATGAGATGGTAAACAAACCCATCTATATCAATAATAATAAATGTGAATGGATTGAATAATCTATTCAAAAGATAGAGATGATCAGACTGTACAAAAATAAGACCCAACAATATGCTGTCTATAGGATACACACTTTAGATTAAAAGATACAAATGGATTGAATGTAAAAGGCTAGAAAAAGATACATCATGCAAACAGCAGCCATACAAAACCTGGTGTGGCTGGGCTAATATCAGTCAAAATAATCTTTAAAACAAATGATGTTACTAGAGATAAACAGGAACATTTTATTATGATAAAAGGGTCAATCCATCATGAAGATATAGTAATTATAAAAAAATATGCACCTAACAACAGAGCATTAAAATATATGAATCAAAACCTGACACAATAAAGGAAGAAATAGTCTATTAACTGCAGGGTTGGATACTTTAAACCCTACTTTTAATAATGGATAGAACAACTAGACACAAGATCGACAAGGAAATCGAAGACTTGAATGACACTAAAACCAGTTGGATCCATAGGATCTATAGAACACTCAAACTTTCAATAGCAGAAACATACATTCTTCTCAAGTGCACAAGTGAGAGTCCCCGAGGAAGCCATATGCTAGGCTATAAAGGAAATTTCAATAAATGTAAAAGAATTGAAATTAGACAAAGCATGCTAACTATAATAGATTGAAATGAAAAATCAACCACAGAGAGAAATTTGGGAAACTCACACACATGTGGAAATTAAACAACACATTTCTAAATACCCAATGGTCCAAGAAGAAATCAAAAAGGAAATTAGCAAATACTTTGAGGTCAATGACATAAAGACACAACATACAAAACGTATGGGATGCAGCTAAGGTAATAGCTGTAAATGCCTATATTAGAAAAGAACAAAGATCTCACTAGTAACCTAACCTTCTGCCCTAAGACCCTAGAAAAAGAAGAATACACTAAGCCTTATGAAAGAAGATGAAAGGAAATAATAAGATCCAGGGGGAAATTAATGAAATTGAGAATAGAAAAACAATATAGAAAATTAATGAAGCAAAAAGTTAATTTTATGAGGAAAATTGACAATACTGACAAACCTTTAGCTAGACTAAAAGGAGACAATGCAAATTAGTAGAATAAAAAAATGAAATATGAGACATTACCAGTGACCTTACAAGAAGAAAAAGGAGTATGAAGGAATAGTATGAACAATTGTATGCCAGTAAATTACATAACTGAAGTGAAATGTACAAATTCCTAGAAATATACAAACTACCAAAATTGACTTCAAGAAAGAATAGATAATCTGAATATACCTGGAGTAAGTAAAGAGATTGAATTAGGAACCAAATAAACTACCCACAAGGAAAATGCCTAGGCCCAGATAGCTTCAGTGGTATATTCAATGAAACATTTAAAGAATTAATACCAATTGTTCACAAACCCTCCTAAGACACATCCTAACTCATTCTATGAAGCCATTATTACCTTGATACCAAAACAAAACAAAACAAAAACATCATAAGGAAAGAAAACCACACCTTAATATTTTCTATGAATATAGATGCAATAATCCTCAACAAAATACTAACAACTAATATCTATCAACATGTAAAAGTAACTATACATTATGACCAAGAGGGATTCATTCCAGTATTGCAAGGTTAGTTTAACATTTGACAATCAATTAGTGTAGTGCACATTTCAAGAGGCTAAAAAAAATAATCCACAACATTATATCAATTGATGCAGAAAATGCATTTGACAAAATTCAGTACCTTTTTGTGATAAAAGCACTAAAAGAATAGCAATAGGTTCACCTGAACCACACATGTGACCATTTGAAAATGAAATTAAGAAAACAATTGTATGTACATATAAACAAAATGCTTAGGAATAAATTTAACAAAAGAAGTTAAAAAATTATACCCTGAAAACTACAAGATATTACTGAAACTTTTAAGATTTAAATAAATGGAATGATAGTTCATGTTTTAGGATTGGAATTGTGACGATGACATTAATATTAATTAATATTGTGAAAATAACAATACTTCCCGGACTGACCTATAGATTCAAGGTAATTCCCATAAAATTCCTTTTTACAGATGTTGACAGGCTGGTTCTAAAACCCAAGGTACCCAGAATTGCAAACAATCTTGAAAAAGAAAAAAAAAGATGGAGGACTCACGACTTTTTGTCTTCAAAATTTTCCATAAAGCAACAATAATCCAGACAGCATAGCAGTGGCATAATGTAGACATAAAGATCAATAGGGTAGAATTAAAAGTTTAGCAATAAACTTATTTGTATATGGTCAATTGATTTTTGAGAGGGACCCACTGATTTTTGGCATGGGTGCCAAGATCATTCCATGGGAAAGGAATAGTCTCTTCAGCAAACAGTGCTCAGACAATTGGACAGCTACATGCAAAAGAATGAAGTTGGACCTTTTCCTTACACCATATACAAAAATTAACTCAAAAATTAACTGAGAACCAGAACTGTAAAATTCTTGAAAGAAAACTTAGGGGTAAATCTTTGTGACTTTTGATTTGGTAAATGATTCTTAGATCTGACACCAAATGCACAAGCAACAGAAGAAAAACATGGATAAACTGGGATTTATTAAAATTAAGAAATTTTGTACACCAAAAGGCATGAGCAAAAGCATGAAAAAACAGATTATAGAATGGGAGAAAATATTTTCAAATCATATACCTGATAAAGCACTTGTATCTAGAATCTATAAAGAACTCTTTGGGGCATCTGAGTGGCTCATTCAGTTAAACATCCAATCTTGATTTTGGCTCAGGTCATACTCTCATGGGTTCATTGGTTTGAGCCCCGTATTGAGCTCTGTGCTTACAGTGTGGAGCCTGCTTGGGATTCTCTGCCTCCCTCTCTCTCTCCATCCCGCCCACCCCCACTCATGCTCTCTCTCTCTCTCAAAAAATAATTCTTACAGCTCAGTAATAACAAGACAATTCAATTAAACGTGGGCAAAAGATCTAAATAGACACTTCTCCAAAGAAGAGCTACAAGTGGCCAATAATAACACGAAAGATGCTCAACGTCATTAGTCATCAAGGTAATGCAAATCAAAACCACCATGAGAAGCTACTTCACACCTACTAGGATGGCCATGATCAAAATAATGAACAATAACAAGTTTTGGTGAGGAAGGGAAGAAACTGGAATTCCCACATACTTCTGGTGGGAACTACTTTGGAAACTATTCAGCAGTTCCTCAAAAAGTTAAACAGAGTTACCATATGACCCAAGAATTTCACTGGTGTGTATATATTCAAGAGAAATGAAAATATATGTCCACAAAAATATGTAAACAAATGTTCATAGCAGCATTATTCAGAATAACCCAAAGGTGAAACAACTCATTTCTACCAACTGATGAATGGGGAAGTTAAATGGGGTTATATCCATACGGTGGAATATTGTTCTGCTATGAAAAGGAATGAAGTAATGATACATACTACAATATGATAGTAGTTGCTTAAGGCTGGTGCAAGGGAGCATAGGAGAATGATAGTGAAAGAGTACTAGTTTTCTTGTTTTTTTAATGTTTATTGATTTTTTAGAGAGAGAGATAGAGCACGAGTGGGGGAGGGGTCAGAGAGAGAGGGGGACACAGAATCTAAAGCAGGCTCCAGGCTTTGAGCCTGTCAACACAGAACCTGACCTGGGACTTGAACCAATGAACCGTGAGATCATGACCTGAGCTGAAGTTGGATGCTTAACTAACTGGGCCACCCAGGCACTCCCTACTAGGTTTCTTTTTTTCTTTTTTTAATAATTTATTTATTTTTTAATTTACATCCAAGTTAGTTAGTGTATAGTGCAACAATGATTTCAGGAGTAGATTCCTTAATGCCCCTTACCCATTTGGCCTATTCCCCCTCCAGCAACCCTCTGTTTGTTCTCTATATTTAAAAGTCTCTTAAGTTTTGTCCCCCTCCCTGTTTTTATATTAAATTTGCTTCCCTTCCCTTAGGTGCATCTGTTGTGTATCTTAAAGTCTTCATATGAGTGAAGTGATATGATATTTGTCTTTCTCTGACTGACTAATTTCACTTAACCTAATACCCTCTAGTTCCATCCACATAATTGCAAATGGCCAGATTTCATTCTTTTTGGTTGCCAAGCAATACTCCATTGTATATATCTATATCTATCTATCTATCTATCTATCTATCTATCTATAGTTATATATATATGTATATAATATATATATATATATATATATATATATATCTTCTTTATCTTTTTTACATCTTCTTTATCAATTCGTCCATCGATGGACATTTGGGCTCTTTCCATACTTTGGCTATTGTTGATAGTGCTACTATAAACATTGGGGTGCATGTGCCCCTTTGAAACAGCATACCTGTATTCCCTACTAGGTTTCTTTTTAATGTTATAAAACCTAAAATTGATTCTGGTGTTGGATGCACAACTGTCTGAATATGCAAAGAGACATTGAATTATATACTTTAAATGGATGAATTGTATAGCATGTGAATTAGTAGCACAGTTTTATACACATTAAATGGTTAAGGAGTAGATAAATACTTCAGTAAATATGGCATTTTACCCTGAATAAAATTCAAGGTTGCTTGTGGAAATGGTTGTTGGAAGCGTTGCAGTTTATGAGTCGGTGTGAAGTGATGGAAGGGAGATTATCTGAAATCAGATGGAATTGGAAGTTGTTACACCACATATGAATGGATATGGCTCATAAAACACATGGTGAGGTAAGGTGGATGCTAGGTGTTGGAGGTATGTTTCTTTGTGCTTTTCTGCACTTCTATATGGCTGAGTCAGTTGGGAGTGGGTACATTTTCTACATTTACTAATATTTCTTGAAAATGAAATCACACAAGAGCAAATGCAAAATGTGTGCTATGGTCAAATTGTTTCCTAATATGTCAATTGTGTTGAATAAAATTCAAATATTCAAAATAAGTCTTTTATAGCATAACTGACTGTAACTATTCCCTTATGTTTAAAATATTTGATAAACACCATTCAGTTGACTTAAAAAAGAAACTAGGCTGACAACCTGACATTAGTGCCTTTACATTTAATGTAATGACTAAGATATTTGGGTTTATGTCTATCATCTTGTCATTCATTTCCTATTTGTCCTATCTTTTTGTTGTTAATTTATTTCTTCTTTCTTATTTTTTATGGACCAATTGAACGCTTTAAATAGATTTTATTTTTTAGAGTAATTTTAGGTTCATAGCAAAATTGAGCAGAAGCTCTAGAGATTTCCCATATACTTCCTGCTTCCACACATGTGTAGCCTTTCCCATTATCAACATCCTTCACCAGGTCAGTACATTTGTTACAATTGGTGAACATACATTGACACATTGTCACCCAAAGTGACAATAGTTGTTACTAGGGTTTAACGATTTGTACATTCTATGGGTTTAGACAAATATCCACTATGACAGATTAGTTTGCTCTACAAATCCTCTGTGGTCTGCCTGTTCAACCTTCCCTACCCCCTAACCCCTGGCAACAACTGATCTTTGCATTGTCTCAATAGTTTTACCTTTTCCAGAATGCCACATAGTTAGAATCATACAGTGTGTAGCCTTTTCAGATTGGCTTCTTTCACTTAGTGATATGCATTTCAGATTTCTCTGTATCTTTTAATGGCTTGATAGCTCATTTCTTTTTAGTGCTGAATAATATTCCATTGTCTGAAAGTACCACAGTTTATTTATCCATTCACCTGCTGAAGGACATCTTGGTTGCTTTTGGGTTTGGGCAATGATGAATAAAACTGCTATAAACATATGTGTGCAAGTTTTTGTGTGGGCATAAGTTTTCAACTCCTTGTTGAATCATGTGGTAAGTGTATGTTTAGTTTGAAAAAACCCACCAAACTTCCTTTCAAAATTGGCTATACTATCTTGCATTCCCATCAACAATCAATGAGAGTTCCTATTGTTCCATGTCATCCCCAGCATTTGGTGTTATCAGTATTCTGAATTTTGACCATTCTGATAGGTGTGTAGTGGTATTTCATTGTTGTTTTAATTTGCAATTCCTTGATGACATACAATGTGGATCATCTTTTCATGTGTTTACTTGCCATCCATATATCTGTTCAAGTTTTTGGCTCCTTTTTAAATTTGGTTGTTTTTATTATTGAGTTTTAAGTGTTCTTTTTATATTTTGGTTGACAGTTCTTTATCAGATGTGTCTTTTGCAAATATTTTCTGCCAGTCTGTGACTTGTCTTACTGTTCTCTTCACAATTGCCTTTCACAAAGCAGAAAATTTTAGGTTTAATGAAATCTGGTTTTTTCCTTTATGGACCATGCTTTTGGTGTTGCATCTAAAAAGTAACCACTATTCCTGGGGCCATCTAGGTTTTCTCGTATGTTATCTTCTAGTAGTTTTATAGTTTTGCATTTTACATTTAGGCCAATGCTCCATTTTGAGTTAATTTTTGTGAAGAGTGTAAGGTCTATGTTTGGATTTATTTTTATGCATGTGGATGCCTAATTGTTCCAACGCCTTTTGTTGAAAAGACTCTTTTCCATTGTACTGCCTTGGCTCCTTTGTCAAAGATCAGTTGACTCAATTTAGGTTCCATGGCTCTATTTATCTATTCTTTTGCTAATACACACTGTCTGGATTACTGTAGCTTTATAATAAGTCTTGAAGTTAGGTAATGTCAGATGTCTGGCTTTGTTCTTCTTCAAAATCCAGTTGGCTATTCTGGGTCTTTTGCCTCTCCACTTAAACTTTAACACCAGCTTATCCATATCCACAAAATAACTTGTTGGGAGTTTGAATTGGATTGCATTGAGTCGTAGCTCAAGTTGGGTTAAGTGTTTTTTATTATTACATATTTTCTCTTCTATTAATGTGGCAGGTAGATTGCAAAGATGGCCACCATCTCTTACTTGTTCCTATGTCCATGCACTTTTGCTATGTGACTTTGAAGCTCCTTCCATCAAAAGTTGACGTTGATTTCTTATCTCCTTGATTTTAGCCAAGAGAATTTCTCTTTACACTCTTAGAACCTACCACCACTGTGGCATGTACATGTTAAGGATAGTCTGCTGGATTATAGAAAGCAGAGGAATCACCAAATAATAACTCTGGTCTGACTTTGAAATTAAATGTTTTAAAGCTCAGAACAGAGGTAAGTGTTGGGGAAGATGGCAGAGTAGGAGAACGCTAAGCTCAACCTGTCCCATGTTTACAACTAGATATCATCCACATCCAAGTCAATAAGCCAGAGAGTGATCCAAAGACTGACAGAACAGTCTGGCAGAACTCCATAACTAAATATAGAGGAGAAGTGCAGGTGAAAGGTTAGGAAGATCAAGGGTACCTGGTTGGCTCAGTTGGTACAGCATATGATTCTTGATCTCAAGGTCATGAGTTCAAGTCCCATGTTGGACAGGGAGCCTACTAAAAAAAGAGAAAGGTTAGAGGAATGTAAGAGAGGCAAAGGGAGGCTGCCGACAACAGAGAGGGAGCTGCATGTGTGAAGAGGGCAGAGAAAAGGGCCCTTACACCCAGGAGCTCATATGGGGAAGACTAATCCCCATAATGTTTGGCCTTTAATACCAGACGGGCTGAATTCTGTGAGTTTGTAAAACCAGTGGGACACCCAAAGTCTGGAGCTTTGAAAGTCAGACAACTGAGCACTCGTGGGTGGGGGAGGGTGAGTGACAGCTGGGTCGCTGCCCTTAAAGAGATAGCAGCCTGTGTGGAGAGGCAACATAAAAACAACAGTGTACATAATGCCAGGGCAAACCAGGACAGATCTGTTCATACTGATTTTTCAGCATTGGGGGGACTTCTCTGAAAATGAGAGAGCTGACAGGGGCCATTTTCCTTCCCTGACCTCCAGCACAAACACAGAACCACCTGCAGGAGGTGGGGTTGCACAGACACTTGTCTCAGCCCAGGGCTCAGGGCAAATTTGATTAAAGCTGCATGTGCACCCTGCCCAGCCATAACACAGTGCCCAACTGCCATGCCCCCTGCCACTGTTGTAAGCTGCACCCACTTAGGCGTACAGTGGCAACTGCACACAGCACCCAGCTGCCCCACCACACCCAGACTTGTGTCCCCAACCACTCTGGCATGTAGCCCCCAGCCACTGCAGTGCTTCAGGGGATCTGGCATAAGACTAGTGGCCCAACACAAACTTTGTTAAACACTGCCACTCTGCACTCATGCTCCCTAGTGCACACACCCCCTCAGACTTGGCCTGCATGGGTCCCACTAATATCACAGAGAGCAGGCATAGCCCACAACAGGCAGAGAGTCAGTGCAGATGGCTGCACTGAAAGGAAAAGTGACAGACACAACAACAGGGCATAAGCAACACAAATAAATTACTCTCCTGAAGTGCCAGGTTCTGGTGAACAGGGGACACTGCACTGCAGGGCACTCCAGGACCTCATCTGCATTAAAGTCACTACTCTGAGAGCAGAAAACATAGCTGACTTTCTTAAATATTTTTTAAGTGTACTTATTTATTTGAGGGAGAGAGAGAAGGAGAAAGCTGGGGAGGGGCAGAGAGAGAGGGAGAGAGAGAGAATCCCAAGCAGGCTCCACACTGTCAGTGAAGAGCCCGATGCAGGACTTGAACTCACAAACCATGAGATCATGACCTGAGCTGATCTCAAGAGTTGGATGCTTAACTGACTGAGCCACCCAGGTGCCCCAACATAGCTTACTTTCTTAGCACAGAGAAACAGACACAGAGAGGCAGACAAAATGAAGAGACAGAGAAATTTATCTCAAATGAAAGAATAGGACAAGGACATAGCCAGAGATCTAAGTGACACAGATATAAATAACATGACTGATAGAGAATTTAAAGCAATAATAATAATAGGGATACTCACTGGACTTGAGAAAAGACTGAAAAACATGAGTGAGACCCTTAACACAGAAATAAGGAATAACATAGCAGAAATAAAGCTCAATAAATGAAATGAGAAACATGATTCATGGATTGAACAACAGGCTGGAATAAGTAGAAGAACGAATTAATGACCTAAAAGACAGAGTAATGGAAAGTAATCAAGCTGAAAAAAAAGAGAAAAAAGAATTACACAAAACAAGATTAGATTTAGGAAACTCAGTGACTCCATTAAATGTAATAACAGTTGTATTATAGCAGTCTCAGAAGAAGAAGAGAGAGAAAAGGGAGTAGAAAATTTATTTGAAGAAATTCTATCTGAAAACTTCCCTAATCTGGGGAAGGAAGCGGACATCAAGTTCCAGGAGGCACAGAGAATGCCCATCAAAATCAATAGAAGCAGACCCACACCAAGACATATTGTAATTAAATTTGCAAAATATAAAGAAAAAATCTGTAAAAACAGAAAAAGTAGTCAGCAACTTACAAGGAAAAGCCCATAAGGCTAGCAGGAGATTTTTGAACAGAAACTTTGCAAGCCAGAAAGGAGTGGCATGATATATTCAACATGCTGAATAGGAAAAATCTGCAGCCAAGAATACTTTATTTAGCAAGCCTACCATTCAGAATAGAAGAACAGATAAAGATTTTCCTAGACAAACAAAAACTAAAGGAGTTCATATCCACTAAACTAGCCCTGCAAGAAATATTAAAAGGGACTGTTTGAGTGGAAAGAGAGAACAAAAGTGACAGTATAAAGGCAGGAAACACAAAAACAGTAAAAACTAACATTTCTGTAAAAAAATAGGTCAAGGAACTCACAAAAAAGGATATGAAGTATAATAACATATACCTAAAATGTGGGGGGAGGGAGGAGAAAAGAATGGGTTCAAATTTAAATGACCATTCAACTTGATATAGACTGCTATGTGCAGAAGAGGTTATATACAAACCTAATGGTAACCGTATATCAAAAACCGCTAGTAGATATAAAAAGAATAAAGGGAAAGAATTCCAGATATATCAGTAAAGAAAATTAGCAAAATGTGAAAGAGAGAAAGAAAGGATCAGAGAAAATCTTCAAAAATAGCCACAAAACAAGTAATAAAATGGCAATAAATACATATCAATTGGTAAATGCTTTGTAAATAGACTAAATGCTTCAATCAAAAGACATGGGGTAACAAAATGGATTAAAAAAACCATAAGACCTGTCTATATGCTGCCTATAAGAGACTCACTTCAAACCTAAAGACACCTGCAGATTGAAAATGATGGAGAAACATAGATCATGCATATAGATGTTAAAAGAAAGCTTGAGTGGCAACATGTGAGACAAAATAGACTTTAAAACAAAGACTGTAACAAGAGACAAAGGAGGACACTATATAATAATAAAGGGGACAATCCAAAAAGAAAAAAATAACAATTGTAAATATTTATGCACCCAACATAAGGAACCCAAATACATGAAATAGTTAATAACAAACATAAAGGAACTAATGAATAATAATACAATAATAGTAGGAGACTTTAACACCCCACTTGCATCAATGGACAGATAATCTAAACAGAAAATCAAGAAGGAAACAATGATTTTGAATGACACTGGACCAGATGGACTTAACAGATATATTCAGAACATTTCATCCTAAAACAGCAGAATACACATTCTTTTCAAGTGCACTCAGAACATTCTCCAGAATAGGGGTGCCTGGGTGGCTCAGTCAGTTAAGCAGCTGACTTTGGCCTGCGTCATGATCTCATGGGTCATGGGTTCAAGCCCCGTGTCTGGCTCTGTGCTAACAGCTCAGAGCCTGCTTCAGATTCTGTCTCTACCTCTCTCTCTGCCCCTCTCCTGCTCACTCTCTCTCTCTCTCAAAAATAAACATTAAACTTTTTTAAAAGAATGTTCTTCAGAATAGATCACAGAATAACCCACAAAAGAAGCCTCAAAAAATTTAAGATTGAAGTCATACCATGCATCTTTTCTCACCACAATGATATGAAATTGGAAGTCAGACACAAAAAATCTGGAAGGACCACAAATGCATGGAGGTTAAATAACATGCTACTAAACAATGAGTGAGTCAACCAGGAAATCAAAGAGGAAATTAAAAAATACATGGAAACAAATGAAAATGAAAGCATGGTAGTCCAAAATCTTTGGGATGCAACAAAGTGGTTCAAAGAGGAAAGTTCATAGCAATACAGGTCTACCTCAAGAAGAGAGAAAAATCTCAAACAACTAACCTGATACCTAAAGGAGCTAGGAAAAGAAGAACGAATAAAACCTAAAACCAGCAGAAGGAAAGAAATAACAATATAGATTATAGCAGAAATAAATGATACAGAAACTAAAAAATAATAGAACAGATCAGTGATACCAGAATCTGGTTCTCTGAAAAAATTAATCAAATTGATAAACCTCTAACCATACTTACCATAAGAAAAGAGAAAGGACCCAAATAAATTCACAAATGAGAGAGGAGAAATAACTAACACCATATAAATGCAAACAATTATAAGAGAATATTATGAAAAACTATATGTCATAAAAATGGACAACCTGGAAGAAATGAATAAATTCCTAGAAACATATAAACTACCCAAACCGAAACAGGCAGAAATAGAAAACTTGAACGGACCAATAACCAGTAAAGAAATTGAGTCAGTAATCAAAAATCTCCCAACAATAAAGTCCAAGTCCAGATAGCGTCACAGGCAAATTCTGTCAAACATCTAAAGAAGAGTTAATACCTATTCTCCTCAAACTATTCCAAAAAAATTGAAATGGAAGGAAAACTTCCAAATTCATTCTATGAGGCCAACATTATCCTGATACCAAAACTGGATACAGATCCCACTAAAAAAGAGAACTACAGGCCAATATCTCTGATAAATGTAGATACACGTATCCTCAACAAAATACTAGCAAACTGTATCCAACAATACATAAAAAAAAAATCATTTGCCATGATCAACTGGGATTGATTCCTGAATTGTAAGGGTGGTTCCATTTTCCAAATCAGTCAATGTGATACATCATATTAATAAAAGAAAGGATAAGAACCACATGATCATTTTAATAGATGCATAAAAAGCACTTGACAAGTACAACATTCATTCATGATAAAAACCCTCAACAAAGGGTTAGAGGGAACATAACTCAACATAATAAAGACCATCTATGAAAAAACCCACAGCTAATATCATCCTTAATGGGAAGAAACTGAAAGCTTTTTCCCTAAGGTGAAGAATAAACAAGGATGTCCATTCTCACCAATTCTATTCAACATAGTACTTGAAGTCCTAGCCTCAGCAATCAGACAACAAAAAGAGATAAAAGACATCCAAATTAGCAAGGAAGAAGTCAAACTTTTACTATTTGCAGATGACATGATACTCTATGTAGAAAACCCAAAAAACTCCACCAAAAAATTTCTAGAACTAATACATGAATTCAGCAAAGCTGCAGGATATAAAATCAATGTACATAAATCCGTTGCATTTCTATACACCAATAATGAAGCAGCAGAAAAAGAAATCACGGAATGGAGCCCACTTACACTTGCATCCATAACCACAAGATACCTAGGAATGAATCTAACCAAAGGGGTAAAAGACCTGTATTCTGAAAACTATAGGACACTTATGAAAGAAATTGAAGATGACACAAAGAAATGGAATATTCCATGCTCATGGATTAGAACAAACATTGTTAAAATGTCTATACTACCCAAAGCAATCTATAGATTTAATGCAATCCCTATCAAAATACTACCAGAATTTTTCACAGACTAGAACAAACAATTATAAAATTTGTATGGAACCATAAAAAAACCTTGCATAGCCAAAGCAGTCTTGAAAAAGAAAAGCAAAGCTGGAGATGTCACATTTCTAGACTTTAAGTTATATTACAAAACGGTAGTCCTCAAGATAGTATGGTACTGGCACAAAAATAGACACATAGTCAGTGGAATAGAATTGAAAACCCAGAAGTGAACCCACAACTGTGTGGTCAATTAATCTTTAACAAAGCAGGAAAGAATATTCAGTGGAAAAAAAGTCTTTTCAATAAGTGGTGCTGGGAAAACTGGACAGCTGCATACGAAAGAATGAAACTTAGACTACTTTCTTACACCATACACAACAATAAATTAAAAATGGATGAAAGACCTAAATGTGGGATGGGAAACCATCAAAATCCTAGAGGAGAACACAGGCAGTAACTTCTTTGACATCAGCTATATCTTCTTTCTAGATATGTCTCCTGAGGCAAGAGAAACAAAAGCAAAAAATAAACTGTTGGGACTTTATCAAAATAAAAAGCTTCTGCACAACAAAGGAAACAACCAACAGAATTAAAAGTCAACCTACAGACTGGGAGAAGATATTTGCAAATGGCATATTCGATTCAGGGTTTGTATCTAAAATATACAAAGAACTTATAAAACTCAACACCCCAAAGCCAAATTATCCAATTAAAAGTGGGCAGAAGACATGAAAAAACATTTCTCCAAAGAAGACATACAGATGGCTAACAGACATATGAAAAGATGTTCACCATCACTCATCATCAGAGAAATACAAATCAAAACCACTACGAGATACCACCTCACACCTGTCAGAATGGCTAAAATTAACAACACAGGAAACAACAGATGTTGGCAAGGATGTGGAGAAAGAGGAACCCTCTTACACTATTGGGAATGCAAATTGGTGTAGCCACTGTACAAAAACAGTATGGAGGTTCCCCAAAAAGTTAAAGATAGAACCAGCCTACAATCTAGCAATTGTACTACTGTGGGTATTTACCTAAGGAATACAAAAACACTAATTCAAAGGGATACATGCACCCCTATGTTTATAGAAGCATTGTCTACAATAGACAAGTTATGGAAGCATCCAAAGTGTCGATGGACAGATAAATAAAGAAGAGGTGGCATATACATACAATGGAATATTATTCAGCCATAAAAAAGAATGAAGTCTTGCCATTTGCTACATGGTGGATGGAGCTAGAAAGTCTTACGCTAAGTGAAATAAGTCAATCAGAGAAAGACAAATACCATATAGTTTCACTCATGTGGAATTAAAGAAACAAAACAAAAGATCATAGGGGAAAAAAAGGAGAGACAAACCAAGAAACAGACTCTTCACTATAGAGAACAAACTGATGGTCACCAGAGGAGAGATGGGTGGGGGAATGGATTAAATAGGTGATGGGGATTAAGGAGTGTACTTGGGATGAGCATAGGGTGATGTATGGAAGTGTTGAATCACTATATTGTACACCCCAAACTAATATTACACTGTATATTAACTAACTGGAATGAAAATAAAAACTTAAAAAAATAATCAAGCTCAGAGTAGAGAAACCACCTGAAAACTAGTTGGCTTTTGATTTCCAAGTGTTAGAATGAAATTTTGGGTTGAACTCCAGAAAGGCCAAGAATAGAAGACTCAGACCACAGAATTTAAAAAATGAAGGCACAAAATAGGGAAGTAGCTATGATATAAGAACCATTTTTCCGAGGAGAGACATGTGTATCATAGGTAGACGGGAAGAAGTGTAGGGACCCAAGTCTGATGAGGCCTGGATTCTCAGGGGTATGTCATGTCCCCAGTAATTGGGCCTTGGCCCAGGAAGGTGGTCTTGAGATGATGGTTGGGGGCTACTTCAGGACACAGAGGCAGTGCCATATTCTGGAGGTTGCCTGGAAATAACATGAGCACCAAAGATAAGCCCATGTCCAGCACACTGCTGTTGGTCCTGTGGAGAGTAGACAAGAAAAGGCTGAGGGAGATGCCCCGAGCGACAGGCCCAAGACATCCTCCAGGGAAGGCCCCATGCAGTGCATGCCAGGAATGTTGAAGAGAGGTCCTGGAATTGGTTTCTATAAGACCCTGTAGCAGGTGTGGCCTGGAGGAGCCAGGGTCACGACAGGAGGTAATGGCACCAGGCCAGCCAGCCGCATGGCAGTGATTACATACAGGGGAGACCCTAACTCTGCCCAGAGCTGCTGAAGAGTGGAGAGTGAACTCTGGGGAGCCTCTAAAACCTCCCCAAACTTAGATCACCCTCAGGGATGAGGGGAGCTGATGGAGAATTGGGGGAACCTTGACATGCCAAGCATTTACCCAAAGGAGCCTGAGTTAGCTTGAGAGGAACTGAGATTCAATTCAGAAATGACTAAAGGGACATGTAGGCACAAGTGTGTTTACAGAATCTGTGGAAACAGAGGATGTTGTCCAGTAGTAACTTCATTCAATTATGGATAAAGAGCCATGCATTTATGTGCCTCTGAGTTACAATATATCCATGTCAAAACTTCTGCATTTGTGAGACAGAGAAAAGCTCAAGAAGGGATTTGGTTAAGTAGGTTAATTTAGCTTCACATCATGAAATCCCAGATAGCCATTAAAAGGTGGTGCTTGCTTTATATGCACTAACTTGGGGAGATGCCCTTGAGATATGATTAACTGAAAAAAAGTACAAATGACAGAGCAAACATTGTCCCTTTAAGTGAGAGAAAGGAAGGCAGATGGGGACACAGGTGGGAAGGATGAATAGATCTCAGGACCTGCCAATTGAGACACTGCCTCATGGTCAGGGTGCTGCTGTTCCACTCTTCAGGGCCCACCTGAATGGAGGAAGAGGAAGATGCCCAGGTGGAGCCCCTCCCCCTACACACACCAGCAGCCCTGACCCCACCCTACAGGCCACCCTACCTGCTCATCCTCATTCCCTCCCCTGCACAGGGCACAATTGTGATTTCATTTACCCCTGAGATTGGCCTACATGGGGATAGTACTGGTACTCAAATACCTAATGGGCTATTGTGGAGAACAGGATTTGATTTCTTCCATCTGTCTCTGGTGGAGGGCAACTTAGGAACACAGTCTTTTTGAATGGTTCTAGTTTTCTAAAGGCCCTGCATAGTTGAAACCATATATTTATCAAGGTTAATTTTTCTGTATTTTCTCTTCTCCACATTGTCTCTTTTACCTCACAGACTCTCTGGCATTATAGCATGTCATACTGTAGTAGAAGTTTCATTGGCTTCATAACATTGTAGCACATGTAATTTCAAGCACTGATTCTTATTTGTGTTTCTCAGCTCTGGCACTAATGTTGCCACCTAATGAATGTGGTACACTACTGTGGTACTTCTGGGAAACACAGCTTACAGTATGATAAGAATTTTAAAATAGTATAGTCACATTGTAGAAAGAAAGAAAAAGAAAGAAAGAAAGAGGGAAAAGGAAGGAAGAAGGAAGGAAAGAAACAAAAGAAAGGGAGGGAGAGAGAGGGAGAAAGAGAAAGAAAGAGGGAAAAGGAAGGAAGAAGGAAGGAAAGAAAGAAAAGAAAGGGAGGGAGAGAGAGGGAGAAAGCAAGCAAGCAAGCATAGTGAGAGACCACTTGCAGGTGAGATGTGGGGATATTGCAGCCTGGGTTTCAAGATCCTAAGCAACTGCAGCAAAAATTTGGTTACTTCCTAAAGGGCGCCACCGTGTGGCTATATTGTGCTGTGTGGCCATGAACCTAAAACTGCTTACCTATAAAAATCACTGGATCTTGAGAAACTCAACAGAAGACCACAGGGGAAGGGAAGGGGTAAAAAATAGTTATAGAGAGGGAGGCAAACCATAAGAGACTCTTAAATACAGAGAACAAACTGAGGGTTGGTGGGGGGGTGGGGGAGAGGGGAAAATGGGTGATGGGCATTGAGGAGGGCACTTGGGATGAGCACTGGGTATTGTATGTAAGCAATGAACCACGGGAATCTACCCCAAAAACCAAAAGCATACTTTACACACTGTATGTTAGCCAATTTGACAATAAGTTATATTAAAATAAATAAATATTAAAAATGAAAAAAATCACTGCCATTCGCAATGACATGCATGGAACGTATTATGCTAAGTGAAATAAGTCAGTCATAGAAAGACAAATACCTTATGATTTCACTCATATGTGGAATTTAAGGAATGCAATTATGACGAACACAGGATAATGTATGGAAGTGTTGAATCACTACATTGTATTCCTGAAACTAATATTACACCGTGTGATAGCTAACTGGAATTTAAATAAAAACTTAACCAAAAAAGTCCAGAAACATAAAAAAATCCAGAAACATACGAAAAAAATCACTGCCCCAATATTTTTTTAATTTAGAAGGATTCACATTATTTTTAAAAACCGTGCACAAAGAGAGGACTTATGAATGATTTTTAGCATGCAATTTCAAATTCACATAATTTATACCTATGGAGAAGAGCATACTTAGGGAGAGACGAGCTGCACTACTTTGAAGAAGAGCTGTGTAGACAATGTGAGTCAAGAGGGTCCATCTTTCCCCTTTCCACCGGTGCTTAGGTGCGTGTGCCTAGAGAAGAAAATCCCTCTTTAAGATAGGTGACCAATCCAGTTATATTTTACTGAGTGCTGACTGGCCAGCCCCCATGGTAAGTACTCCATGCATTTATTTATTTGCTTATTCATTCAGTAGTGACACCTTGCACTCCTACTATGTGACAGGATCTCAGGATATAGGGGTGAATGAGTAGGAGCTCCTTGCTCCTTTGTAATCTATTGGCCTCACCACAACTCTGTGAGGTAGGTACTATATTCATCTTCACTTTTCTTATTGGAAACTGACTTGCCCCATAGCATTACTCTGTCGCTAGTTTGGACATGCCCCTGCCATCTATGGTCCCAAGTAGGGGCCATCTCTTTGGGGATGCATCATGCAATCAGGAAGGGCCACAGAGGTGAGGAGCACTGCCTGGTATGCCAGATCTCCACACACCTCCATTATCTGTGGATTTTCTACTTACTTGCTCATGCAAGAAGGACCCATTAGGCCTGTATAAGGAGCTCTTGTAGACACATGTATGAATGACCTCTCAGGGCTACTCAGTGGGAACTTTAAGTTGGAAGGGCCATGAGAGGTGATAGCTTGTCCTCTGACCTTGCACAGTACCCTCTGCATGGGACCTCTGCTTTGGCTTGCATCCTTTCAGTGATAGGGGCTCAGCCCTTGTAAAGCAGCTGGTGAAACAAGCCAAGCTTCCCTTTATATATGAAGAAAACCACAGAAGACCCATGGTGAAATGAATCTTTTACTCATGAAATTAAGACTTACTTATTTCTTTGCAAAAAAATGCAAAATACTTAAAATACGGAAATTGAGTCACCTCCTCAGACCCTCAGAACTGTCAAGCTAGGACCTGTTTGAAAGTTGCATATGAGCTAGGTCTGTTTCTGGGCTCTCTGCTCTATTCTATTGGTCTATTCATCTATCTCTGTGCCAAACCATCTTCATCATTATGGCATAATCAGGAATAATCAGGAATAAATCCTGGTGTCTGGTATAGCAAATCACATCCCTTTAGGCTTTTTTGGAAGTGTCTTGGTGATTCCAAAATTTTTTTTGAATATAGGTTTTATTATTATATGGGTCTGGCTAGGCCAACAGATGATGAAGTCATTGCCATCGAAAAGATCCCAGGAAGAAGGTACATGCTGCCACACTAAGGGGCCACAGAGGGAAGCATAGGGTCAGCAGACTTAGGATTGACTAGTTTGAATAATTTTAGGGGGCTCTGGATGAGATTAGAGCAGGTGGCAGAGTGTGAAAGCCAATAAAGGAGGTGGTTGGGGGTGGTCTCTGGGTTATGTGGTTTGCATATGAAAGATACACTCTCTCTCCTGGGAGTTGTTCGCTGTCTCTGGGAATTGGGAGACCCTGGAGGGGGAGCCCCTCTGGCGTCCCCATGACTCCAGATGTCAAAACACCAGAACCCAGAAAATAAAAGACACCATTAATACTGTACCCATTTAAAGCTTTATTCTAAAATTTAGTTACAATAAAATTTTGTGATATGCAGTTTTGTAAATTTCATCTAATGCATAGATGGGTGTATCAACTACCCTAATCATGATACACAATTTTATCATTTGCCCAAATTCCTTTATGCTGTCCTGCAGCCCAACACCTGGCAACCACTAATGTAATTTGCCTTTTTCAGAATATTGTACAATGCAATCATGCAAGAGGTAGGTAGGCCTTAGAAGTGGCTTCTTTTACATAGCATAAGGCTTTTGAGATTCATCTAAGTTATTGTATCCATAATTCATTCCTTTTTGTTGAGGTAGAATTCGCATAACAAAATTCACTATTTTAATCATTTTGAAGCGTACCATTTAGTGGGACTTAGTACTTTATAATGTGCAACCATCACCAATATCTAGTTCTATAACATTTTCATCTCCCCAAAAGGAGATGCTTTCTTTATAAAGCAGGCATCCTGATTCCCCCTCTCCTCATCGTCTGGCAACCACAAATCTGCTTTGGGTCTCTGTAATTTGCTTGTTCTAGATATTCATAGAAATAGAACCATGCAGTCTGTGGACTTTTGTGTCTGGCTTCTTTCACTTAGCATTGCTTTTGAGGTTCATCCATTTTGTAGCACATATCAGTACTTCATTCCTTTTTGTGACTGAACTGTATTTTATTGTATGGATAGACTGCATATTTATCCATTCATCTGTTGATAGCCATTGAGGGTGTGTTCACCTTTTGTCTACTGTGAATAATGCTGCTATGAACATATGTGTACATGTATGTGTTTGAGGGCCTGTTTTCAATTCTTTTGGGCACATGCTTAGAAATGGAATTGCTGGGTCTATGGTAATTCTAACTTAATTTGTTAAGGCACCATCAAACTGCTTCCCATAGCAGCTGTGCCATTTTACATTCCTGCTAGTAATGTATGAGGGCTCCAATTTCTCCATGTGTTGGCCAACACTTGACATTTTTTGTTTTGTTGATTATGGCCATCCTAGTGGATATGCAGTGGTATTTTACTGTGGTTTTGACTTGCATTTCCCAAATGACTAATCACATCGAGCATCTTTTCATAGGCTTGTTGGTCATTTGTATATCTTTTTTGGGAAAATGTCTATTTCACCTCCCTTGTCCATTTTTTTAAATTGAATATTTTGTCTTTTTGTTATTGACTCAAAGGAGTCTTTTATATATTTTGGATACTAGAACCTTGTCAAGATATATGATTCCCAAATATTTTCACCCATTCTTTGTTTTTTTCTTTTAATGTTTATTTACCTTTGAGACAGACAGAGAGACACAGTGTGAGCAGAGGAGGGGCAGGGAGAGAGGGAGACACAGAATCTGAAGCAAGCTCCAGGCTCCAAGCTGTCAGCACAGAGCCCAACCCCGGTCTCGAACTCACTAACTGTGAGATCATGACCTGAGCTGAAGTCAGATGTTCAACCGACTGAGCCACCCAGGCACCCCTCCTTACCAGTTTTAAAATCTGACTCAGAACTAATAAATACTTGTTGTATTTTCTATTATTTTCCCCAGGATATAATTCTTTTATGACCTCATTTGAAATATTTAGTTAATGAATATATCTGGGGTTCATTTGGCATATAAATTGTGGAGTTAACATAACTATTTTTGCTGAATTGTTATATATTTACCACAATACTTCCCACTACTCTATACCTACTTCCTTTTTAAATAAGCTTACTGTACAAAAAAAAAAAAAAGAATACACATATATCATCATCTTTCTTTTTTTTTTGGTTTTCCTGTCTGTTACTGTACTCTATATTTCTACTTTTGTACTCGTGTCAAAAGCTTTAAAGTTTGTTGTTTTATAATATGCTGTAATATCTGCTCTTATCTGGGTGGTCTTTTGCTATCTACTTCTAGTACATTTTTTTAAGGGAATTTTAGAATCATTGTGTTAAAAACATCCTTTGAGGATTTAGATTTCAATTTCATTTGGTTTGGTTGCATTTAAAAATGTATTTACATCTTGGTAATTGTGATTATTTAATATTCCTCTCCCTGTACTTGATTTTTATCTATTTCGTCTAATACAACTTTGAAGGTTTTTTTTTTATAAAAAATGACTGATTTTTAAAAATTAATTGATCATATATATGTGGGTATGTTTTTGGACCTCATTGATCTATTTGTGTATTTTTATATGAATGACAAACTGCCTTGAATCCTATGGTTTTTTAAAAAGCCCTGAAATCAGATAGTGCAAGTCTTCCAATTTTGTTCATCTTTTTGAAATGTATTTTGGCTCTCCTAAGTCTTTTGCATCTCCATATGAAACAGGTCATCATTTTCTATTAAAAAAAAAAAGCCTGTTGAAATTTAAATTTAGATTGCATTAGATCTATAGACCATTTGGGGAAGAATTGATACCTTAACAATATTTCATCTTCAGGTCAATCAACTGAGAGTCTTTCTTTCTTTCTTTCTTTCTTTCTTTCTTTCTTCTTTCTTCTTTCTTTCTTTCTTTCTTTCTTTCTTAATTATTTATTTCTCTTAGCAATGTTTTGTAGTTTTCAGTGTGCGGGTCATATGTATTTATTATCAGACTTATTTGCAAGTTTAAAAAGTTAATTTAATTTAATTTTTTAAAAGTTTGTATTTAAATTCCAATTAGTTAACTTACGGTGTAACATTAGTTTCAGGTGTACAATACAGTGATTCAACACTTCCATACAACACTAAGTGCTCATCACAACAAGCACATTTCTTACTCCCCATCACCTATTTCACCTATCGCCCCCCCACTTCCCTTCTGGTAACCATCAGTTTGTTCTCTGTAGTTAAGAGTCTGTTTCTTGATTTCTTAATTTCAATTCCAGTGTTTTTTATTTATTTTATTTCATCTGTTTTATCATTTTTGTTGATTTTTATATTTTGAATTCCAATGGTCTTTGTGAGTCCATAGAAATATAATTGATTTTTGTTTATTGATTTGGTATGGTGCAACATTGCTAAAGTCACTTATTTCTAGTAGTTTTTGGTAGATTCCACTGGAATTTCTATCTAAAAGATTATGTCATCTGCGAATAAAGAGTTTTACTTCTTTTAAAATCTAAATGGAAATCTTTATCTTGAGTTATTATACTTTCTAGAGCCTTTAATGCAATGTTGAATGTAACTTGTGTAAGGAGATATCCTTGCCTTGTTTCTGATTATAGAGGATAGCATTTAGTCTTTCACTATTAAGTGTGACACTATTAAGCAGTCACACCAGAGGCTGCACACTACAGGGAAAGCTGAGTTTAAAGGAAAGTCACTGAAAAAGCAAAAAAGAGTAAAAACAACATTCCCTAGGGGACCAAAATTCGGAATTACTTCAATCTGATATTTACAGTTTCCAGTATTCAAAAAAATCTATACAATCTATACAAAAAAAATCTATACAAAGAAACAGGAACATATGACTTATAATAGGAAAAAAAGTTAGGTAATAGAAATTGTCTTTAGAGGGCCCAGATGTTGAAATTAGTAAACATATTTCAAAGCTGTTAGTATAAATATGTCCAAAGAACTAAAGAAAACCATATTTAAACAATTAAAGAAAATTATGACAATAATCCATCAGATGGAGACTATCATTAAAGAGGTAAAGATTATTAAAAAACAAATGAAAATTCTGTAATTAAAAATAAAATGACTGGTATGAAAAATTTCTAGAGGTGCTCTAGATTTGAGCTGGCAGGAAAAAGAATCAATACCTTAAAGACAGAGGAATAGAGATTATGCAATCTGAAAAACAAAAGTTAAAACAATGAAGAAAAAGAAAAAGAGCCTCAGAGTCTTGTGGGACACAACTAAGCATAATGGGAGTACCAGAAGAAGAAAAAGATTGAAGGACAGAAAAACAAAACAAAACAAAAAAACCCTCAAGTAATATTGGCCAAAAATGTCCCAAAATATTTGATGAAAAATAATCCATACATCCAAGAAGTTCAATGAACCCCATGTTGGATATATTCAGTCATCCACACGGTCCCCTCATTGTCAAATTGGTGAAAGCTAAAGATAGTGAGAGAGTTTTGAAAGCAACAAGATAAAGCTAACTCCTCAGAATCAACAGAGGACACATGTGTGTGATAATATATTCAGTGTGATGAAACCTCTCAGCTAAGAATCTTATACTGAGCAAAAATATTTTTCAAAAATGAAGATGAAATAAAGGCATTCCCAGATAAACAAAAATGAAGAAATTAACTGTTAGCAGACCTGCATTACCAGAAATAGTTTAGCAAGTTTTTTTTTCAATGTGAAAATAAGCAACACCAGACAGTAAATGAAGAAAGAACAAATATCAATAAAAGCAAGTATGTAGATAATTATAAAACAGTATAATTATATACTTTCTCTTTTTTCTCTTATGTTATTTAAAAATAAGTGCGTAAGACAATAATTATAAAATTGTATTGTTGCTTTTTAGCATATAAAGGAACATATATATTATCTATATCAATAATAGTACAAAGGGGGAGGTAGAGATGAAGCTATAGATTTTTTTTTCTTTTCAAATTTTTATTTAAATTCATTAGTTAACATACGGTGCAATATTGGTTTCAGGAGTAGAATTCAGTGATTCATAACTTACATATAACACCCAGTGCTCATCATAACAGGTACCCTCTTTTTTTTAAATGCTTATTTACTTTTGAGAGAGAGAGAGAGCGAGCAGGACAGTGGCAGAGAGAGAGGGAGGCACAATCCAAAGCAGGAACCCAACTCGGGGGTCCAACCCACAAACTGTGAGATCATGACTAGAGCCGAAGTCAGACTGAGCCACAGGTGCTCCAACAGGTACCCTCTTCACTATCCATCACCTGGGGCATCTGGGTGGCCTAGTCAGTTAAGTGTACAACTCATTATCTTATGGTTCATGAGTTTGAGCCCTGTACTGGGCTCTGCACTCCTACCTGGGATTCTCTCTCTCCCTCTCTCTCTGTCAACCCCACCCCCACCACATGCTCTTTCTCTCTCTCAAAAATAAATAAATAAACTGAAAAAAGTACCCATCACCCATCTAGCCCATCCCCCACCCACCTCCCTCCATCAACCCACAGTTTGTTCTCTATCTTTAAGAGTCTGTTATGGTTTGCTTCCCCTTCTCTTTTTTCTTCCCCCACTCCCATATGTTCATCTGTTTTGTTTCTTAAATTCTATATATGAGTGAAATCACATGGTATTTGTCTCTCTTTGACTTATTTTGCTTAGCATGATGCTCTCTAGTTCTATCCATGTTGTTGCAAATGGCAAGATTTCATTCTTTTTGATGGCTGAATAATGTTGCATGGTATATATATACACCACATCTTCTTTATGCACTCATCTATGGACACTTGGGCTGCTTCCATAATTTGGCTGTTGTAAATAATGCTGGTATAAACGTAGGGGTGCATGTATCTTTTTGAATTAGTGTTTTTATACTTTTTGGGTAAATATCCAATAGTGCAAATCCTAAATCATAGGTTAAGTTCTATTTTTAATTTTTTTTGAGGAACCTCCTTACTGTTTTCCACAATGGTTGCACCAATTTGCATACCCACCAACAAAAGCGAGGGGGTTCCTTTTTCTCCACATCCTTGCCAACACTTGTTGTTTCTTGTGTTTTTGACATTAGCCATTTTGACAGGTGTGAGGTGATATGTCATTGTAGTTTACATATGCATTTCCCTGATGATGAGTGATGTTGAGCATCTTTTCATGGGTCTTTTGGCCATCTGGATGTCTTCTTTGGAGAAATGTCTGTTCATGTCATCTGCCCATTTTAATTGGATTATTTGGTTTTTTTCAGTGTTGAGTTGTATCAATTCGTTATTTGTTTTGGATACTAGCCTCTTATTGGATATGTCGTTTTCAAATATCTTCTTCCATTCAGTAGGTTGTCTTTTAGTTTTAATTTTTTTAATGTTTATTTATTTTTGAAGGAGAGAGAAACAGAGTGCAAGTGGGGGAGAGGCAGAGAGAGGGAGACACAGAATCAGAAGCAGGCTTCAGGGTCCGAACTGTCAGTACAGAGCCTGATGTGGGGCTCGAACTCACGAACTGTGAGATCATGACCTGAGCTGAAGTTAGACGCTCAACCGACTGAGCCACCCAGGCACCCCATTGTCTTTTAGTTTTATTGATTATTTACTTAACTGTGAAGAAATTTTTTATTGATGAAGTTCTAATAGTTTATTTTTGCTTTTATTTCCCTTGCCTCAGGAGATATATCTAGAAAAATGTTGCTATGGCCAATGTCAGAGAGATTACTGCCTGTGCTCTCTTCAAGGATTTTTATGGTTTCAGGTCTCACATATAAGTCTTTAATTCATTTTCAGTTTGTTTTTGTGTATGGCGTAAAAAAGTGGCCCAGTTTCTTTTTTTTTTTTTTTTTTAATTTTTTTTTCAACGTTTTTAATTTATTTTTGGGACAGAGAGAGACAGAGCATGAACGGGGGAGGGGCAGAGAGAGAGGGAGACACAGAATCGGAAACAGGCTCCAGGCTCCGAGCCATCAGCCCAGAGCCTGACGCGGGGCTCGAACTCACGGACCGCGAGATCGTGACCTGGCTGAAGTCGGACGCTTAACCGACTGCGCCACCCAGGCGCCCCTCATTTTTTTTTTTTTTTTTTGCATGTTGCTGTCCAGTTTTCCTAGCACCATTTGTTGAAGAGACTGTCTTTTTCCCATTGGATATTCTTTCCTGCTTTGTTAAAGACTAATTGTCCATATAATAGTGGGTTTGTTTCTGGGTTTTCTGTTCTATTCCACTGATCTATGTATTTATTTTTGTGCTGCTACCATTCTGTTTTAATTACTACCGCTTTGTAATATAACTTGAAATCTGGAATTGTGATGCCTCCACTTTTGTTTTTCTTTCTCAAGATTGCTTTGGCTATTCAGGGTCTTTTATGCTTCCCAAGTTTAAAACTTGTTACAAAGCTACAGTAATCAGACAGTTTGATAGTGGCATAAGAAAAGAGATACAGGCCTGTGGAATAGAATTGAGAGGCCCAGAAATAAACTCTTACATTTAAGATTAATTGATTTTGAACAAAGGTGTCAACACAATTCAGTGGGGGTAAAGGATAGTCTTTTCAATAAATAATGCAGGACATCTGGGTAGCTCAGTCACTTAAGTGTCCAACTTCAGCTCAGGACATGATCTCATGGTTCGTGAGTTCGAGCCCTGAATTGGGCTCTGTACTGACAGTTCAGAGCCTGGAGACTGCTTCAGATTCTGTGTCACCCTCTCTCTCTACCCCTTGCCTGCTCACACTCTGTCTCTCTCTCTCTCAAAAATAAATAAGCATTAAAAGTTATAAATAATGCTAGTACATCTGGATAGCCACATGCAAAAAGATGACTTTGGACAATTACTTTACATAACACACAAAAGTTAATTTAAAATATATCATATACCTAAATGTAAGAGCTAAAGCTACACGATTTCTAGATACAAAAAACAAAAACACAAGAGCAAACCTTTGAAACCTTGTATGTAGGAAAAATCCTCATTCTTCCTTCTGTGTGTTTCTCCATTACTCTCACATGGCTACCACAGTCACATTTCTGACACCTGATGTGTGTGGGATTTCCCAACACCAAGCAATTCTGTGACACAAGCTGGGTTTCCTACCATTTAATTCCACTCTGACACTATCTACCTGGAGATAGAGTCAGATCCCACAGGTTAAGGGCTCAGTCCCACAACACTGCCCCCACTTTAGATGCTAACTGCAAGTAGTAAGTCCCTAGGTTACCCACAACTTCTGTCCAAGTTGGCTATAGATCAGAGATTCCCATCACCCCCTTCCTCTTTGATTTGATTATTTGCTAGAACAGCTCACAGAACTCAGTGAAACACTTATGTTTACTGGTTTATTATATAATAAAGGATATAATAAAGGACATGGATGAACTGCCAGGTAAGGAGATACATTGGGCAAGATCTGGAAGGGTCCTGAGAGCAGAAGCTTCTGTTCTCACAGAGTTGGATCACATCACCCTCCTGGTATATGGTTGTGTTCACTGACCTCAAAGCTCTCCACACCCTTACTATAGAGATTTTATGGAGTTTTCTTTACCTAGCCATGATAAATTATTAACTACATTTCCAGCTCCTCTCCCCTCTCTGGAGAAATACGAACTTTAAAAGTTCTCCTCATGAAATCTCAGATGAATATGAGGAATATGTTATTGCAAACTGGAACTTGGCCAATCCTGAACTTGGCCAAACTATGTTTCCATGTGTTGTGAAAAGTAGAACTTGTAAGTGTTGAACTTGGATATTTGGTTGAGGATATTTCCAAGAAAAATGTTGAAAGCATGGCTTGCACTCTCCTGACTGCTTATAGTGAAATGTGAGAGGAGAGAAATCATTGAAAAAGGAATTATCAAGCAAAAAGGAGCCAGAATGTGAAGATTCGAAAAATTGTTTATCCATATTGCAAAAAATGAGAAGCTGTGCTCATAGAGAACACCATGTGTGGCTGAACAACCTCCACTACAGAGATTGTGGGTGTGGAACATGTGGATTCAATCAGCCATCTCAGTAGAAGCACTGTAGCTTGGATTGAGGAGGGCCAGAGGTGGGATGAAATGAAGAAAGCCCATCAAACTTCTGGAATTCCATAGGCAGGAAATGGAATGGCATAGCTCTCTGGATGTGAACATGCATCATCCTTCAGTAACAAGGAAAAATGACCCCAAAAGGAGCTCAGAGGTCAGCAGGGCTGTCACTGCCCCCATGGGTTTAGAGGCAAGTGCCCAGGCAGCAAGACTGTCTCCTTCTTCATTCTAGAGGGTTTGGGGCTGCAGCTCAGGGCTGAGGGAGCAGGGCCACTACCTTGGCTGGTCTGGAGGACAGAACATTTAAGCCAAAGAGGATTATTCTCTAGCCTTAAAATCTGGTGGAATTTCCCACAAAAGCATCTTGAGATTAGCTGCATATATTTACGTTGATAAATGAGTTCTGTAGAAGTATTGCAGGCTGAAGAAGCAAAGATGTGAATTCTAGTGCTGATGTTGATATAATACACTAAATATATGAATAACTTACAAATCTAATGGAATTTGCCCTGCTAGGTTTTGGGCTTGCTTAGGACCTGTTACCCTTCTTCCTTCCAATTTCTTTTTTTTGGGGAATGAAAATTTCTATCTTATGTCTGTCCTACCGTTGCATTTTGTAAACAGATAACTTGTTTGTTTTCACTGTTTCAATACTAGAGAAGAATTTTGCCTTAAGATGAACCGTACCTCTAATCTCACCCATACCTGATTTAGATGCTATTCAGGTGGTATTTTGGACTTAAAGTTGATGCTGGGATAGGTTAAGACTTTTGTGGCTGTTGGGATAAGGCAAATGTATTTTGCATGGGTGGACATGAATTTTGGAGAACCAAAGGATAGAGTGCTATGGGTTAAATTGTGTCTTTGTACAATTCACACTTTGAGGCCCTGAGTACCTCAGAATGTGAATGTACTTGGAGATAGAGTTTTCAAAGTGGTAATTAAGTTTAAATGAGGTCACTGGGGTGGGTTCTAATCTGACATGACTTGTTCTTATAAGAAGAAGAGGCTAGGACACACACATACACAAAAGAAACAACATGTGAGGGGCATCTGGTGACTCAGTCAGTTAAGTGTCCGACTTTGGCTCAAGGTCATGATCTCATGGTTTGTGAGTTCAAGCCCTGCTTTGGACTTTGTGCTGACAGCTCAGAGTCTGGAGCCTGCTTTGAATTCTGTGTCCTCCCCTCTCTCTGCCCCTCCCTCATTCACGTTCTGTCTCTATCTCTCAAAAATAAATAGACATGAAAAAAATCAAAAATTAAATAAAGAAAAAAAGAAAGAAAGACCATGTGAGCACACAGGGAGGAGACAGTCATCTACAAGCCAAAGAGAGAGGCCTCAGAAGAAATCCACTCTGCTGACAAGTTGATCTCAGCATTATGAGCAAATAGTTTCTGTTTAAGCCAAAAAACCAGTAATAAAGCATTAATACATGTTACTACATAGATGGCCCTCAAAAATATGCTGAGTGAAAGAAACTCAACACAAAAGAACACATATTGTAAGAGTTTGTTTATGTGAAATGTCTAGAAAAAGCAAATTTACAGAGACAGTGGTTGCCTGGGTCTGGGAGTAAGAATGGGGAGTGATTGCAAACAGGCACAAGTTTTCTTTTTGGGTTAACAGAAATGTTATAAACTTAGATTTTGGTGAAACTTACATACTTTGTAAAGATACTAAAAATTCTTGAAGTGTAATCTTAATATCAGTAAATTTTATGGTGTGTACATTATGTCTCAATAAAGCTGTTTAAAAATTAATGGTTGAAAAGAATTATTCAACATGGTATTTGTTGGATCACAGAAATATGATTATGTTTTACTTTATTGTGTCTACAATTAAGATTTCTTTCTTTTAAAACTTTTTTTAAAAATTTATTTCTGACAGACAGAGAGAGAAAGAATGCAAGCAGGGGGGATGGTGAGTGGGGGGAGAGAGAGAGAGAGAGAGAGAGAGAGAGAGAGAGAGAATCTGAAGCAGGCTCCAGGCTCTGAGCTGTCCGCACAGAGCCCGAAGTGAGGCTTGAACCCATAAACCGTGAAATCCTGACCTGAGCTGAAGTCAGACCTCAACTGACTGAGCCACCCAGGTGCCCCAAGATTTATTTCTTTTTTTTTTTTAAACTTTTTCTTAATCTTTATTTATTTTTGAGAGAGAGAGAGAGAGAGAGAGAGAGAGAACGAGCGGGGGAGGAACAGAGAGAGAGGGAGACATAGAATCCAAAGCAGGCTCCAGGCTCCGAGCTGTCAGCACAAAGCCCGTCGTGGGGCTTGAACTCACAAACTGTGAGATCATGACCCGAGCTGAAGTCAGACACTTAACCGACTGAGCCACCCAGGCACCCCAAGATTTATTTCTTTAACAGAGTAGAGGGCTACCTTTAAACACCTAGGATAATTTCATTCATATTGTGGTAGTATCATGAGTTTTTCCTCTTTTTTTATTTTAAAAAGGGCGTTGAAGCACAAGAGGCTGATGAAACACTGGGAGGTTGAAAAGTAAATATTGTCAACATTTTTTTGCATAAGAATGAAGGTCCAACTCCTGGGTTTCAGAAACCGTTTGTATATCTCATTAATGTACATCCCTTTAGATATAGGTTATATAGAATCATATTTCCTTCTGTTTGCTGAGAGCAGTACAGATTGTCACAACTACTTTGAAAAACTACTTGGTCTAATAAAAGGACTTGGGTCATTCACTAAGTGATAATAATCGAAACGCAGGCAAAAAGATTTAAAAAACAACAACAAAGAAGCGGGGGTAATTATTAGAACACCAAAAACTTTTAAATAGTCTAAGTATTCCAAAGTGTGCACCATCGAACTAATCGTATTAACTTCAGTCAGAGTGTTTGTAAGGGAGCTGACTTCTGAGTTCCACCTCGCATTGCCAGGTCATGTCTCTTATCCCATAGACTCAGACTTATTAAAAAAGAAAGACACAAAGGCCTACAGGATCTGTTAAGGTGCAGAAAACAAAGATTAGGGTGAAGAAAAGCCTGACCTTGAAAACAGGGATCAAATTTTAGGCCCAGATAATATTGCTCTTAGGTGTCTAAAATGATATCAAGTTGCTACCTCTAAGTTCTGATTTTTTTTATCCAATGTGTTCTTTTTTATTGAGATATGATGGACAGATAACATTTTATTTCAGGTGTATAACATAATGATTGGATATTTGGATATATTGCAAAATAATCACCACAGCAAGTCTAATCAACACCTATCACCATTCATAGTTACAGAATTTTTCTCTTGTGGTAAGAACTTTTAAGACTTAGTTTCTTAATGACTTTGAAATATGCAATGCGGCATTATTTTTTATGAATATAATTTATTGTCAAATTGGCTTATATACGACACCCAGTGCTCATCCCAACAAGTGCCCTCCTCAGTGCCCATCACCCATTTCCCCCTCCCTCCCACCTCCCATCCACTCTCAGTTTGTTATCTGTATTTAATAGTTTCTTGTGGTTTGTCTCCCTCCCTCCCTGTTTGTCTCTATTTTTTTCCCCTTCCCTTCTCCCATGGTCTTCTGTTCAGTTTCTCAAGATCTACATATGAGTGAAAACATACGATATCCGTCTTTCTCTGAGTGATTTATTTCATTCAACATAATACCTTTGAGTTCCATCCACATTGCTGCAAATGGCATGATTTCATTCTGATTGCCAAGTAGTATTCCATTGAATATATAAACCACATCTTTATCCATTCATCAGTTGATGGACATTTAGCCTCTTTCTATCATTTGGCTATTGTTGAAAGTGCTGCTATAAACACTGGGGTACAAGTGCCCCTATGCATCAGCACTCCTGTATCCCTTGGGTAAATTCCTAGCAGTGCTAGTGCTGGATCATAGGGTAGCTCTATTTTTAATTTTTTGAGGAACCTCCGCACTGTTTTCCAGAGTGGCTGCACCAGTTTGCATTACCATCAACAGTGCAAGAGGGTTCCCATTTCTCCACATCCTCACCACCATCTGTAGTTTCCTGATTTGTTCATTTTAGCCACTCTGACTGGTGTGAGGTGGTATCTCAGTGTGGTTTTGATTTGTATTTCCCTGATGATGAGTGACGTTAAGCATCTTTTCATGTGTCTGTTGGCCATCTGGATGTCTTCTTTGGAAAAGTGTCTATTCATGTCTTCTGCCCATTTCTTCACTGGGTTATTTGTTTTTTTGGGTGTTCAGTTTGGTAAGTTTTTTTTTGGATTTTGGACACTAGCCCTTTATCCGGTATGTCATTTGCAAATATCTTTTCCCATTCCATCGGTTGCCTTTTAGTTTTGTTGATTGTTTCCTTTGTAGTGCAGAAGATTTTTATGTTGATGAGGTCCCAATAGTTCATTTTTTTGCTTTTAATTCCCTTGCGTTTGGAGATGTGTCGAGTAAGAAATTGCTGCTGCTGAGGTCGAAGAGGTTTTTGCCTGCTTTCTCCTCTAGGGTTTTGATGGTTTCCTTCTCAAATTTAGGTCTGTCATCCATTTTGAGTTTATTTTTGTGTATGGTGTAAGAAGGTGGTCTAGTTTCATTCTTCTGCATGTTCTCCCAGCACCATTTGCTAAAAAGACTGTCTTTTTTCCATTGGATGCTCTTTCCTGTTTTGTCAAAAATTAGTTGGCCATACATTTGTGGGTCTAATTCTATGTTCTGTATTCTATTCCATTGGTCTATGTGTCTGTTTTTTGTGCCAATACCATAATGTCTTGATGGTTACAGCTTTGTAGTACAGGCTAAAGTCTGGGATTGTGATATCTCCCACTTTGGTTTTCTTCTTCAATATTACTTTAGCTATTCAGGGTCTTTTGTGGTTCCATACAAATTTTAGGATTGTTTGTTCTAGCTTTGAGAAGAATGCTGGTGTAATTTTGATTGTTATTGTACTGTGTAGATTGCCTTGGATAGTACTGACATTTTAACATATTTATTCTTCCAATCCATGAGCATGGAATGTTTTGCTATTTCTTTGTGTCTTCTTCAATTTCCTTCATAAGCTTTCTATAGTCTTTGGTGTATAGATTTTTCACCTCTTTGGTTAGGTTTATTGCTAGGCATTTTACAGTTTTTGGTGCAATTGTAAATGGGATCAATTCCTTGATTTCCTTTTCTGTTGCTTCATTATTGGTGTATAAAAATGCAACCGATTTCTGTACATTGATTTTGTACCCTGCAACTTTGCTGAATTCATATATCGGTTCTAGGAGTCTTTTGGGTTTTCCATGTAGAGTATCATGTCGTCTGTGAAAAGTGAAAGTTTGACTTCTTCTTTGCCTATTTCATGCCTTTTACTTCATTTTGTTGTCTGATTGCTGATGCTAGGACTTCCAACACTACGTTAAACAACAACGGTGAGAGTGGACATCACCAGCCAACAATGGTGAGAATGGAGATCATGACCTGAGGTGAGGTCAGATGCTTAACCAACTGAGCCAACAAGGTGCCTCTGATTTTTTTTTTAACAAAAAATTTAAAAAAAAAATTTTTTTTTACATTTATTTATTTTTGAGAAACAGAGTGAGACAAAGCGTGAGCGGGGGAGGAGCAGAGAGAGTTGGAGACACAGAATGTGAAGCAGCCTCCAGGCTCTGAGCAAGTGGTCAGCACAGAGCCTGATGTGGGGCTCCAACCCACAAACTGTGAGATCACGACCTGAGCCGAAGTTGGAGGCTCAACCGACTGAGCCACCCAGGTGTCCCATAACAAAAAATTTTTTTAACGTCTATTTATTTTCGAGATACAGAGCATGAGCGGGGGAGCAGCAGAGAGAGAGGGAGACAGAATCCGAAGCAGGCTCTAGGCTCTGAGCTGTCAGCACAAAGCCAGTGGTGGGGCTTGAACCCAGGAACTGTGAAATCATGACCTGAGCCAGTCAGGTGCCCCTACAAGTTCTGATTTTATAAAATGTGTCTAGAATCCTTACTTCCCAAGAAAGGGGAAGGAGAGACAAGAAGGAGTAGCTGGAAAGTCAGGTTCTAGGGAAAGGGAAGAGGGTAGGTTAGGGACTCCACTCTGGTGTCCCACGCCTAGCCAGTTCCCTCCTGGGGTCCTCCCGCCTCCTGAACACTCAGGTGGTTGTACCATCCCTTAGGATCTAGGCACCACAGATTCTGAGTGGTTTGACCTCTGGGTATGGGGGGCTAGAGTAAGCACAGGTAGACCCCGGTGTTGACTCTGAATCTCTGGATTGGAGGGAGCACTCCTGAGCCTGGAGCCGTTCCTGGGTTCTGGGAACCATGGTGTTGCACCTTCCCCACCCCCAAAGGAACTGGGGCCTGGCTGATGAAGGGCGGCTGTGCCCACAATAAGCTGGTCTATTTCGTGCCTTCGATGAGAAGCAGGGGTTAGGAAGCGACCTGGGTGCGTGCGCCCATCCCTCGTGCAGTACTCGCGCGCCCCTTTCTTTGTTCACACGTTCCAAGGACGCGTCATAGGCGGGATACCCAACAGTGTGCGCTTTGCCTGGCCCCTTTGGCAGCTAACGGAAACCTGAGCCACTGACTCCATTTGAAGGACCCGACCTTGCAGAAGTGCTCCTCATGGGCAGTTACCTGAGCCGGCCCCGCCCTCGGCCGCTGTCCCCTTCTCTGCTAGGCGGGGACCCGCCTGAGACGCTTGAGAGCCTCGGGCCTGCACACCCAGCCCGCAGTGTTCCTCCGACGTGCCGGGTTTACTCGGCGGCCCCGACCCTGGACCTAACTCGCAGGCCGTCATGCGAGAATCTTGTGGCTTCACCCCGTCGTCGTCGGTACCGTCGGCGGTTTGCCATAGTCCATCTGCGGCAGTATCCAATCCAGCAGGCCCGGTGTTTATTTCTGGGGGTCTTTTCCTCAGTGCCCCACACCCGCCATCCGAAGCCTGTGCTGTCTGCCTGCAGGTCCAAGATGTTCTGCACTTCAGTGATCCTGAAGATGGCATCTGCTAAGGGCAAGCTGACGCTGCGTTTGGCTCTGAAGGAGACAGTCCTCTGTATGTGGTCTTCGCTGTCTAGTCACCTCCCAAATTCTTGTGTAAGGGAGACCTTGATGAGGGCCCTCGAAGAGAATGGTCAAGCGAAAGCCAAAGAAGAGAAAGACCTGACCTCCCTGGTTGAGAGCAGGGAAGAGCTGGCAAAGCCTGGAGAAGGGCACCCAGTCCCCAAGAGGCAGGATGATCTGAGAGGGGATGCCGAGTGCAGCGGGAGCATGCAGTCAGCATTTAGGCGCCTGATGGTCAATGGAGTCCTCTCTTCCTTTGTGCCCAGGCCGGGGCCTCTGAAGAGAGACTTCTGTTCTACCAGCTTAGCAGACAGCCTGATTAGGAAATCCCACACCTGCTTTTTGAGCTCATGCAGCAAACGCAATGCCATCACCAGTTCTTACAGCTCCACTCGAGGGTTCCCACCGCTGTCGAGGAGCTTCCCAGGCACAGCTGGGATCCGAGGCCCAGCCTCATACCAGCCCCAAGTGGCCGCAAAGAAAGCCAGTGAGGAAAGCTATCATTCTAGCTCTTCAGCCTCAGTAGAACCACAAAGGAAGATCAAGCACGAAAATGTTGCAGATGCACCTTCTGGGCAGAAGCAAAGTTTGAGGGATCGCTCACCTCTACCTGACAGCTCCAGGCCCCGGAAGCGCAAGATTCCTCTGCTGTTGTCCTCTAGGCGACATGACCCACTGATCCTGCTCCCACCACCCCAGGTGGGTTATCGAGTCACTGCTGAAGACCTTGACTTAAAGAAGAGAGCTGCGATCCAGTGGATCAACAAGGCCTTGGAAGGGTAAGACTGAGGCCATCTCCAACTGTAGCGCCCCTCAGCTTTCCTGTTTGTCCATACCCGCCTGTGGCAGGCACTCCCTCCTCCAGCTCCCAGCACTAATTCACAGCAGAAGACTTCTGGCAGATGCAGAACTCCCCAGGCCCAGTGGCCTTCCCATAGTTGGATGGAGGGGCACCTCCATGGGCTGTTTTTCTTGGTTCTCTCTAAACCTTTGCCTTACTTGGCTTGGCTATAAGAAAGGGGTCCTCCTTTCCCTGGTCCACCAGGGTTTATTCCCCAGTACTTTGTGCAGGGCCTCACTGGTTCTTTGGAGGAGCATTGTAGGAAACCATCAAAGTTCTGCTATGCCCAGGGCACTGTGCCTGTGGGCCAACTACCCCCATCAGGTAGCTGTCTCCATAGAGACAATGTTTCATTCCCATTGTCTTTCTGCCTGATGTGTCCCTAGAAATTGGGTGGCTGGAGCTTGTTAGGCCGGCCCACCCAGTGATCCCTGCAACCGAAGAACAAGATTTGGACCAGTTTTTCTCTAGGCAGGAGCAGGCAAGACAGCCTTCAGTCTTTCTCTTTCTACATATGAACACTTGGTACCACATAAACATTCAATAAATGAACAAAGTTGTATATGTCACACACATATATAGTCATATATGTTTATATGTTATATATGTTTTATATAGTCATATATAATATATATGTATATAATATGTATTATGTGTATTGTTAGATGTATTATATATATTACATAATTTACTATCTGTAATGTACATAATATATATGTAATGCATATGTATAATATGTATATTTAACATGCTACATATGTATAATGTATAATATATAATTATTATACATAATAGAATATACAATATAAAATATATGCATACATTATATACATATGTAATATATGTATATATAGGTGATATATATAATAGGTGATATATATAATAATTCTTGTACATATAAAATGTATATAATATGTGTAATATATACAAGATATACAATATGTATCATATAATAATATATATCGAATACATATGTGATTTTTTGTTATGCCAAATGTTCCATGTCTTTTCTCTTTGAACATAATGGAGGAAAAATTAACTCGTACAAGTAGCTGGTCTTAACTGTGTCAGGTTTTCTGTGGCTCAGCTGATGGGAAAGCAGCACCACTTTATGCCTCTAGACACTGACTCCTGATTTTTGTATTTGAGACCATGAGGTGGCAACCCGTGCACCAGCCTTTTCCCTCTTTTGTGTCTCACAGGCTCACCCGGCATCACTCTGGGCTTGATCATGCCTACTGTATGTTATGAAATGGCTGTGACAACTTAGTCTTTTTAAAAATTTTTAAATTGGATGCAACTGTAGACTTACAGGACAGTTACAAAGTTACAGAGAATCCCCATCTAGTCTTCACTGAGCTTCTCCTAATGTTAATATCTTACAGAACAATGGTTGAAACCAGGAAACTGACACTGATATGATGCTATTAGCTAAACTTCAGACTTTAATTGGATTTTCCTAGTTTTTCTAGTAAAGTTTTCTTTCTGTCCCAGTATCAGTCCAGAATCTCAAATTTGATTTAGTTGTCATGTCTCCTGAGTCTCCTCCCAACTGACCATCTCTCTGTCTTAATATCTTGTGTAACCTTGATATGTCTGAAGAGTACTGGTTAGGTATTTTGTAGAATTTCCCTCAGTCTGGATTTCTCTTTTTTCTCATAAGAACATTGAGGTTAGGATTTTGAAGAAAAATCTTAGGTGATGTACCCTTCTCAGCACGTCACCTCAAGGGTACATAATATCCATATATCTTACTATGGGAAATATTAGCCTTGATCACCTGGTTAAGGTGATGTATACCAGAGTTCTCCATTGGATAATTATTTTTCCCTGTGTCATAAATATTTGAGGGGGGAAATCATACTTTGATGCTACAAAAAAATTCTGTTTATCCTTGAACTTTGCATCATCAGTGGATCTTGACTACAGCAATTATTATTGTGCTGTTTTATAAAAATTTTTTAATGTTTTTTTATTTTTGAGGGAGAGACAGAGTGTGAGCAGGGAAGGGGCAGAGAGAGAGGGGGAGACACAGAATCTGAAGCAGGTTCCAGGCTCATACCTGTCAGCATGCGGGGCTTGAACCCACCAACCATGAGATCGTGACCTGAGCTGAAGTCAGACACTTAACCGACTGAGCCACCCAGGTGCCCCCAAAACACTTCTTGTAAGAATCACTTGGTTCAGATCCTTTCAGCTTCCTTTAAGTGAGGTTATGTGATTCATTTGTATCACACTTAGATTCATTTCTCACAGTCTGCATTCCATTTCAGGTTCCCCTAACAGTCTAACAATCTAGTTGATTTTAATTTGCAAACAGTGAATCTCACTCTTTTTGGTGTACAGTTTGGTTATGTTTTGTTGAGTACTTCTGTGTCTGAGTATTCTGTGTTTGAGTATCCATGAGAGATATTGGTCTGAAATTTTATTTTCTTGTGCTCTTTTTGTCTGGCTTTGATATCAGAGTAATATTGCTCACATAGAATGAGCTGGAAGGGTTCCCTCCTATATATCTGGAAGAATTTGTAGAAGGATTGGTATAATTCCTTCTTGAAATGTTTGGGAGGATTTACCAATGGAGCCGTCTGGGCCTGGGTTTCTATGGGAAGATTTAAAAATTACTAATTCAATATCTTGCTGTAGGCCTACTAAGGTTTTCTAATTCTTCTTGAATCAGTTTCAGTAACTGGTGTCTTTCTGGGAATCTGCCCATTTCATGTAAGTTGTCTAATGTGTTGGCATAAAATTGTCCATTGTATTTCCTTATAATCTTAATATTTGTAAGGTAGAAAATGATACCCTCTCTTCAATTTCTAATTTTCTTAGTGACTTTACTCTGTATCTCCACCTAAATGTCTCCCATTCTCATTCTTGCTTTCTTTTTGGTCAGTGTGTCTAAACGTTGTTAATTGTGTTGATTTTTTGTGGTTTTTATTGCTGTTTTCTATTTTTGTTGTTAATTTAGGTTCTAATCTTTATTATTTAATTCTTTCTGCTTCCTTTGGGTTTAGTTTGCTCTTCTCTTAGAAGTTTCTTAAGGTGGAAGATTAGGGATTTGAGACCTTTCTCTTCTGTAATTTAGGCATTTTAAGCTATAAATTCGCCTTTTTAATGGCATTAGAATAATGTTGAAACTATGTTTGGATGACACTCAGTTCAATATATGTTCTAATTTCTATTATGATTTTTTTCTTTTACCCTAAGTTTAGAAGTATGTTCTTTAATTTCCAAATATTTGGGGATTTTTGCACATTTCTTTCTGGTTTTGATTTATAATTTTATTCCACTGTGATCTTAAACCTACATTTAATGATTTCAATCCTTTTAAATTTGTTGGGGCATTTTTTATGGCCAACCATATGCTCTATTTTGGAAAATGTTCCATAGGTACTTAAAAAAAGGTATATTCTACTGTTTGGGGGCAGAGTGTTCAATCAATGTCAAGTTGAGTTGTTGGATAGTGTTGTCCAAAACTTAAAAATAAGTCTTTTAGGGGAGCCTGGGTGGCTCAGTTGGTTGAGCGTCTGACTTCAGCTCATGGTTCGTGAGTTCGAGCCCCGTGTCGTCTCTGTGCTGACAGCTCAGAACCTGGAGTCTCTGTGCTGACAGCTCAGAGCCTGGAGCCTGCTTCCAATTCTGTCTCCCTCTCTGTCCCTCTGTCCCTCTCCCCCTCACGCTCTGTCTCTATCTCTCAAAAATAAATAAATGTTAAAAAATTTTAAAAAATGTCTTTTTATTCTTGCTGTTTTCCTGTCTAATTTTTCTATCAGCTATTGAAAATGGAGGCTTAAAATACTCAACTATAATTGTCTTATTGTCTGTTTTACATTTCAATTCTGTAAGTTTTGGCTGTGTGGATGTTGGAGCTCTGTTGTTAGCTGCACATAAGTTTTAAATTGTGACAGCTTCCTGATTATTGATCATTTTATCATTATGAAATGTCCCTCTTTCTCTTTTGTAATATTTTTAGACTTAAAGTTAGCTTTGCCAAATATTGTTACAGTTAATCCAGCTCTTATGGATACTGTTTACGATTAATATATTTTTCCATTCTTTTAATTTGAATTTGTTTTTATACTTGAATCCAAGCTGTATCTCTTATAGCCCAGCATATAATGGGTCTTGCTATTTAAAATCCAGTCTCTGTTCTTTTATTTGTACTTTTTAATCTATTCACATTTATTGTAATTATTGCCAAGGTTGGGTTTACTTTTTACATTTTGCTACTTATTTTCTATTTGTCTCGTGTGGTTTTTGTTTTTTGTTTTTTGCTTCTCTGTTGCTCCTTTACTACCTTTGTGCTAAATAGATTTTTTTTAGTGTATAATTTTAATCTTCTCTCTTCCCCCTTTATTTTTACTATTTTTGAGTTATTTTCATAGTGGTTTCTCTAAGAATTACAATATGCATCTTAAATTTTCAAATATCTACCTCCTTACATGCAGATGACAAATAAATACATGAAAAGATATTTAACATCATTAGCTGGTAGGGAAATGCAAATTAAAGCCACAATGAGCTATTACTACATGCCTATGAGAATGGCTAAAATAAGTAGTGATGATATCAAGTGCTGGTGAAGATGCTAGGTCATTCATACATTGATAGTCAAAATGCAAAATGATACAGCCACTCTAGAAAACAGTTTGGCAGTTCCTTTGAAAACCAAAAGTGGACTTACCATTTGACTGAGTTGTACTCATGGCCATTTATCACAAAGAAATGAAAACTTATTTCCATGAGAAAACATGTTCACCAATGTTTATAGCAGCCTTATACCTGATATCTCAAAACTGTAAACTACCCAAAAGTCCTTCAATGGGTGAATGGTTAAACAACTATGTACATCATTCTATGAAATACTATTCAGCAATAAAAATAAACGAGGAACACCTGGGTGGCTCAGTCAGTTAAGTGTCTCCCCTTTCTCTCCGCCCCTCCCTGATCACTCTGTCTCTCAAAAATAAATAAATGTTAAAAAAAATGAACTATTGATATATGCAATTTAGATGGATCTCAAGAGAATTATGATGAGTGAATAAAGTCAGTCTCCAAAGGTTACATAGCATATGATTCCATTTATGTAACATTCTTGAAATAATAAAAGTATGGAAATAGAGAATAGATTAGTAGTTGACAAGGGTTAGGCATGGGGTGGATATATATGGCTATGAAGAGATGTCACAAGGAAGGCTTTTGGTGATAGATTAGTTCTGCATATTGATTGTGGTGGTTACATAAATCTGCATAGACATTGTAATTGAATTGCATAGAAATACACACACATAAATACATGTAAAATAATGAAAAATGAGTAAACTTTGTAGATTGTACCAATGTAATTTTTCTTGTTTTTATGTTGTTCTATAGTTATACAGGTATTGTGATTGGGGGAAATTGACTAAAGGGTACATACAAACTCCCTGTACCTTCCCCCAAATTAGCTGGCAAACATAAAATTATATCAAAATAAAATGTAAAGGAAGTATATCTCAGATTAATATGAATTAATTGATTAATACTAATTTATTTCCAGTAAATAACGTAAACTTTGCTCCAACATAGATATATTATTTTTCCTCTCTGAGAGACTATTGCATCTTTATATGTTATAAGCCCAGGTTGATAATTATTATTTTGTAAACTTATGCCTTTTAAATCAGTTTCTTCATGATAAGAGCTAAGATGATGGAGTAGTAGGAGGACCCTATGCTTACCTTGTCCCTCAAACACAGCTAAATGAGTATCAAATCATTCTGAACACCCAACAAATAGATCTGAGGACTGAGAGAGCAGACTGCACAATTAGTGGGAGAGAAGAGACTACATCATGGAAGATAGGAGGTGCAGAGATGTGATTTGAGGAACAAAAGGATCTCAGGTGCTGCAGAGGAGAGGGAGCCCTGATCACAGAGGAGAGAGAGCAGCACAAAGGAGATTGCACAAAGAAAACACTTCCCCAAGGCTATTTACTGGGAAAAGGAGAGGGACTGATTATTTGAGTTTTTACAACTAGCAGAGCTCAAAGACTGGAGTTCTAGAGGTCCACACCCTGGCTGGTGTTGAATCTGGCAGGCACTACAGTGGATCCAGTGGATAAGGCAGGGAGAGGGCTGGGAGCAGATGGTGTGATCTGAGAATCCCTCAGATCCTCACTGAAAATAAATGATATAGAAGATAATAATAATAATAATAATAATAATAATAATAATAATAAAACAAGTAGAACAGATCAATGAGACTAGGAGCTGGTTCCTTGACTTAATAAAATTGGTAACCCCAGCTTTATCAAAAAGAAAAGAGAAAGGACCCAAATAATAAAACCATTAATGAGAGAGGAGAAATCATAACCAACAGAAATACAATTATAAGAGAATATTATGAAAAATTCTATGTCATCAAATTGGGCAATCTGGAAGAAGTGGATAAATTCCTAGGAACATATAAACCACCAAAACTGAAACAGAAAGAAACAAAATTTAAACAGACTGATAACCAGCAAAGAAATTGAATCAGAAATCAAAAATCTCCTAACAAAAAAAATTACAGGGCCGGATGGCTTCCTAGGGGACTTCTATGAAACATTAAAAAAAAGAGTTAAAATGTATTCTTCTGAAACTGTTCTAAAAAATAGAAATGGCAGGAAAACTTCCAAACTCATTCTACAAGGCCATAATTACCTTGATTCCAAAACCAAAGACCCCACTAAAAAAGAGAATTATAGGCCAATATTCATGATGAACACGGATGCAAAAACTCATAACAAGTTACTACACATTAAATCCAACAGTACATTAAAGGAATCATTCACCACAATCAACTGAGACTTATTCCTTGGCTGTAAGTTTGGTTCAATATTCACAAATCAATCAATGTGATATACCACATTAATAAATGAAAGGATAAGAACCATATGATCCTCTCAATAGATGCAAACATATGTCAAAAAGCATTTGACAAAATACAGCATCCATTCTTGATAAAACCCTCAACAAAGGGATGTTAAAGGGGACTCTGAGTATAAAGGAAAGGCCATAAGTAAGAATTAGAAAAATAAGAAGTATAAAAGGAGTAAAAATAAGGATATCAGTCAAGGGACTCACAAAATAAAAGGACATAAACTATGACACCATATACCTAAAACGTGGGGAGAAGAGTAAAGAATGGGTTCAAACTTAAGTGACCATCAACTTAAGATAGACTGCTGTGTGCAGAGATGTTATACACACTTAATGGTAACCACAAATCAAAAACCAGTAGTAGATATGCAAAAAATGAAGAGAAAGTCATCCAGGTATGTCACTAAAGACAGCAAACTTATGGTGAGAGAAGACAGCATGGAAAGAAAGGAACAGAGAAAATCCACAAAAAGAAACACAAAACAAATAACAAGATGGCAATAAGTACATACCTATTATAATTGTTTTTAATGTAAATGTACTAAATGCTCCAATCAAGAGACATAGGGTGATAGACTGGATAAAAAAAAAAAAAAAAGAGCCACCTATATGTTGCCTACAAGAGACTCATGTAAGACCCTAACAACACATGCATATTGAAAGTGAAGGGATGCAGAAGCATTTATCATGCAAATGGATGTGGAAAGAAAAGCAGGGGTAGCAATACTTATATGAGAAAAAATTGACTTTAAAACAAAGACAGTAACAAGAGATAAAGACGGACACTATATAATCATTAAGGAGACAATCCAAAGAGAAGGCATAACAATTGCAAGTATGTATGCACCCAACATGTCAGCACCCAAACACATAAAATGGTTAATGACAAATATAAGGGAACTAACTGATAGTAACACAATAATAGTAGGGGATACCCCACTTACATTGATGGACAGATCATTCAGACAGAAAATCAACCAAGAAATGGTGGCTTTGAATGACACAGTAGACCATACAGATTTAATAGATATATTCAGAGCATTTCATCATATAACAGCACAATACACATTCTTTTCACCAGCACACAAAACATTCTCCAGAATAGATGACATATTAGTCACAAAACAAGTCTCAACAATTTCAAAAAGATCAAATTATACCATGCATCTTTTCTGACCACAATGCAATGAAATTAGAAATCAACCACAAAAAAAATTTTGGAAAGAGCACAAATATTTGGAGTCATTTTAAATAACATGCTACTAAACAATGAATAGTTCAGTGAAGAAATGAAAGAGGAAATCAAAAAATACATGCAGACAAATGAAAATGAAAACATAGTAGTCCAAAACCCCTGGGATACAGCAAAAGTGGTTCTAAGAGGGAAATTAATAGCAATACAGGCCTGCCTCAAGAAGCAAGACAAATGTGAAATAAAAAATCTAAACTTACACCTAATGGAACTATAAAAAGAACAACAAACAAAGCCTAAAGCCAGCAAAAGGGAAATCATAAAGATTAGAGCATAAATAATCAATGAAACCAACAGCTTGTTCTCTGAAAAGATCAACAAAATTAATAGCTTCTACCCAGACTCATCAAAAGAGAAAGGGAAGGAGGGAGGGAGGCAGAGTGAGAGAGAGAGAGAGAGAGAGAGAGAGAGAGAGGACTCAAATAAAAAAACCCAGAAATTAAAGAGGAGAAATAACAACCAACACCACAGAAATACAAAGGATTTTAAGAAAATTTTATGAAAAAATATATGCCAACAAACTGGACAACCTAGAAGAAATAGATAAATTTGTAGAAAGAAATAAACTACCAGAACTGAGTCAGGAAGAAATAGAAAATCTGATTAGACAGATTACCAGCAAGATAATCTTTTCCAAAATATAGAAGAGAAAAGATCACTTCCAAATTCATTCTATGAGGCCAACATTACCCTGATTCCAAAACCAGATAAAGATACTACACAAAAAGAGAACCACAGGCCAATATCTCTAATGAACATAAATGTAAAAATCCTCAAAATTATATTAAACTGAACCCAACAATATATTTTTAAAAATTCACCATGATCAAGTGGGATTTATTTCTGGGATGCTAGTGTGTTTTAATATTTTCAAATCAATCAATGTAATACATCACATTAATAAGAGAAAGGACAAAAACCATAAGATCACTTCCATAACTGCAGAAAAAGCATTTGAAAAAGCATAAGATACACTCATGACAAAACCCTCAACAAAGTATTTAGAGGCAACATACCTCAACATAATAAAGGCCTTTTATGAAAAACCCATAGCTAACACCATAGACAAAGGTGAAAAATTGAGAGCTTTTCCTCCACGGTCAGGAACAAGATGGGGCTGTCCACTCTCATCAGTTATCCAGCGTAGTACTAGAAGTCCTAACCACAGCAATCAGACAAGAGAAAGGAATAAAAGGTGTCCAAATTAGTAAGGATGAAGTAAAACTTTCACTATTTGCAGATGACCTGATACTATATATACAGAAAACTCCAAAATCTACTAGAACTGATAAATGAATTAATCAAGGTCACAGGATACAAAATTAATGTACAGAAATCCACTGCATTTCTATATGCCAATAATGAAGCAGCAGAAGAGAAATTAAGAAAGCAATCCCATTTACAGTAGCACTAAAAGTAATAAGATACTTAGGAATAAATTTAACCAAAGGGGTGAAATTGAAATTGAAGATGACACAAAGAAATGGAAAGTAATTCCATGCTCATGAATTGGAAGAACCAATATTATTAAAATGTCTATACTACCCAAAGCAATATACACATTTAATGCAACCCCTATCAAAATACAAATGGGATTTTTCACAGAACTAGAACAAACAATCCTAAAACTTGTATGGAACCACAAAAGACCCCAAATACCAAAGCAATCTTTGAAAAAAAAGAAAAAGAAAAAAGAAAACAGGAAGCATCACAATTCCACACTTCAAGTTATATTACAAAGCTACAGTAATCAAGACAGTATGGTACTGGCACAAAAATAGAAACATAGATCAATGGAACAGAATAGTAAGCCCAGAAATAAACCTGTAATTATATGGTCAATTAATCTTCAACAAAGGAGACAAGACTATTCAATGGGAAAAAGACATTCTCTTTAACAAAATGTGTTTGGAAAACTGGACAGCTACATCCAAAAGAATGAAATTGGACCACTTTTTTTTTACATCATACACAAAAATAAACTCAGAATAGATTCAGAATTTAAATGTGAGACGAGAAATCATAAAGATCCCAGATGAGAGCACAGGCAGTAATTTCTCTGACATCAGCCATAGTGACATCTTTCTAGATAAATCTCTTGAAGCAAAGGAAATAAAAGCAAAAATAAAATATTGGTATTACATCAAAATAAAGAAGTTTCTGCACAGCAAAGGAAACAACAAAACTAAAAGACAACCTATGGAATTGGAGAAGATATTTGCAATATAAGAGATATTCACTGAAAAGGAAAAAATAAAACTCCATTTCCAAATGGCATGATGGTCTGTATAGAAAATCCCAGGAAAATCTACAAAATAAATCCTCCTGAAGCAAATTATTGAGCTTGACCTGCTCTCAGGATACAAGATCAATACACAAAAATGAATTTCATTTCTATATACTAATGGTGAATAGGTAGAAACTAAAATCAAAGCCACAATAACACACAATTTCTTTGGAGAAAACGAAATACTGAGGTATAAATCAAACAAGATATGCACAGGATCTGTGAGATAAAAATAAAAAATGCAAATGGAAGAAATAAAAGATGATCTAAATTCTTGGAGAGACCTACCACATGAAAGGACCAAAAATCTCAACATAATAAAGATGTCAAATCTCTCTGAATTCATTTATAGGGTTTTTTTTTTGCTTGCTTATTTGTTTGTTTGTTGGGTTTTTAAATGTTTTTAAGTTTTAATTCCAATGTAGTTAACATACAATGTTACATTTGTTTCAGGTGTACAGTATAGCGATTCAACAGTTCTATATACTACTCAGTGCTCATCAAGGTGTATACTCTTAATCCCCTTTACCAATTTCATCCATCTCCCCACCCACTTCCCCTCTACTAACCATCTCTTCTCTATAGTTTGTTGATTTTATTTTTTTCAGAAAAGTGGGGTTTTGCTTAATTTTCTCTATTTTCCTGTTTCAATTTCATTGGCTGCTGCTTTTGTCTTTAATAATTCTTTCCTTCTGCTTTCTTGGTATTTATTTTTATTTTTTTCTAATTTCTGGAGGTAGGAACTTAGATTATTGAGTTCTATTGAGTTCTGTTTTTTTTTAATGTTTGTTTGTTTTTAAGAGAGAGAGAGAGAGAGAGAGAGACAGAGTGTGAGCAGGGGAGGGTCAGAGAGAGAGGGAGACACAGAATCCAAAGCAGGCTCCAGGCTGTGAGCTGTCAACACAGAGCCCGATGTGGGGCTCAAACCCATGAATGGTGAGATTATGACCTGAGCCAAAGTCAAACGCCCAACTGACTGAGCCACCCAGGTACTTAGTGAATTCTGTTTTCTAAAGTAAGCATTTGTTGCTATAAGTGCCTCTCTCAGCACTGCTTTGGCTACATCCCACAAATTGTGATAAGTTGTGCTTTCATTTACATTCAATACATAATATATATATTTTTCCTGTGGGACTTTCTCTTTGACTCATGAATTATTTAGAAGTATGTCATCTAATTTCCAAATATTTGAAGATTTTTTTGTTCACTTTCTGTAATTTATTTCTAGCTTTATGCTAGTATGGTCAGAGAACCTTCTCTATGATTTCTACTCTTTTAAATTTGTTAAGGTTTATTTTATGGTCCTCCTTAAGTGTTATCTTGATAATTGTTCTATGGATGTCAGAAAAGAATGTGTATTTTACTATTTTTGGAGTATTTTACAAACGTCCATCAAGTTCTTTTTCTTTATATCATTGCTGAATTCTTCTATTTTGCTGATTTTCTGTTTAATTTTATCAATTGATAAATGAGGACTGAAACCCCCAACTATACTTGTGAATTTGTCTATTCTTTTGGTGCTTTCAGTTTTTTGCTTCATGTAGTTTGTTTTTTTTAAAAAAAATTTTAAATGTTTATTTATTTTGAGAGAGTGACAGAGTGTGAGTGGGGGAGGGTCAGAGAGAGAGGGAGACACAGAATTCGAAGTAGGCTCCAGGCTCTGAGCTGTCAGCACAGAATCTGATGCAGGGCTTGAACTCAACCTGAGCCCAAGTCAGATGCTTAACCGACTGAGCCACCCAGGCGCCCCATGCTTCATGTGTTTTGAAGCTTTATTGTTTGGTACATACACCTTTAGGATTGCTGTATCTTCTTGGTGGATAGGTCCGTTTGTTGTTACGTAATGTCCCTATTTATCCCTACTTACTTTCTTTGCACCAAAGTCTACTTTATCTGATGTTAATATATCCCTTTCTGATTAAAAAAATAATGTTTGCATGCTTTGTCCTTTTCCTTTCCAGCATAGGTATGTCATTATGTTTGAGGTGAGTTTTTGCAGGCAAACTACGTTTAGGTCTGCCAAACTCTGTCTTTCAATTTGTGTATTCAGACCATAGACATTTAAAGTAATTATTGGTATATTCGGGCATGGTTCTGTCCTTTTATTATTTGTTGTCTGTTTCCTATATTTCTCGTTCTTCTGCTACTTTTTCCTTCTATCCTGTAAGTTAGCTGAACATTTTTAGAGTTCCATTTTGACTGATTTATAGTGTTCTCCAGCATATTACTTTTTGTGTAGTTTTCATAGTAGTTGTTCTAGTTATAATCATACATACATGTAATCACAGCCTACTGGTGTTGATGTCTTATCACTTCAAGTGAAATGTAGAAACTTTACCTACCTTTACCCTTCCACTTTAAAAAATATAATTATTTCCACTATATACTTTAAGTACCACATCACATGGTGTTATGCTTCAACCCATAAAATATGCTTCAACCATAAAATATGATTAAAGAAACTCATGAACTGAAGGATTGTGTATTATATTTACTGCCAGTTTTATCATTTTCTTTCTATTTGGAGATCTTCCTTTAGCTGGTATTTAAGACTAGGTCTGTTAGCAATAAATTCCCTTAGTTTTCCTTGTCTTAGGATATCATTATTTCTTATTCACTCTTGAAGGAAGGACATGGGATTCAAAATTGACAGTTCTCTGCTTTCAACGCCTGAAAGATGTGTCTTTTCTTTTTAGCCTCCATTGTTTTAGATGAGAAATCTGTTGTCGTTCAAATGGGTGCTCTCTTCAATGCAATATCTTGCTTCTTTCTGGCTGTTTTAAAGTTGTTTCCCTTTTTGGGGCACCTGGGGGGCTTAGCCAGTTTAGCATCCGACTAGATTTCTGTTCAGGTCATGATCTCGAAGTGGTGAAATCAAGCCCTGCATCAAGCCCCAAGTTGGACTGTGAGCATGGAGCCTGCTTAGGATTCTCTCTCTCTCTCTCTCTCTCTCTCTCTCTCTCTCTCCCCCTCCCTCCCTCCATACCTCCCTCCCTCTCCCTCTCTCAGCCCCTCCCCTGCTCATGCTCACTCTCTCTCAAAATAAATAAACATTAAAAGAACAAATAAAATTGTTTCCTTGTTAGTTTTCAGAAGTTTAGTTTTGCTGTGTCTCGGCATGGATTTTTCTTTTCTTGTTATCCTTTTTGGGAATTGTTCAGCTTCTTGAATCTGTAGAATTATGTCTTTTGCCAAATTTGGGACTTTCAGCCATTATTTCTTCCAATACATGTTTATTTCCACACGTTGTCCTCTCCTTCTTCTGGGGCTCTGATAGTATAAATTCTATGAATGGTAGACCTCCTTTTTATTTAGTCCTTTAAGTTCCCGAGGATCTTTCACACACTCTTCCCCCCTTTTTTGGTCTACTGTGTTCTCTTTACTCAGATTGGGTAAATTCTACTCACTTGTTTTCATTGATTCTGTCCTCTGTCAGCTTCACTTACTATTGAGTCTATCTAGCAAGTTTTTAAACGTTAGTTATTTTATTTCAGTTGTATAATTTCCACTTAAGGTTTTGGAGAAGTTAAAACGGCAGAATAGTGGGGGTTATGCTGAGCTTGCCTTGTCCTTCCAACACAGCTAGATCATCATCAAATTATTTTTAACAACTAGGAAATCAATCGAAGGATTAAGAAAATAATCTGTACAATTGGAGTGGGAGAACATGGCAGATGTGAGGTTCAGAGCTATTAATTGAGGGAGAGGAAAGTCTCAGTACCACAGCGGGAAGGGAAACTTTTTCATGGAGAGTGGTCAGGAAGAGAGGGAGAGAGTGGTGGGGAAGGAATGACTTGTAGGATTCACACAAGACTCCATGGTGTGTGGATCCCCTGGGTCGCACTAAGAGATATTGCTTCCTTTCCCGGTGTATATTTGGAAGAGGGCTTTTGTTTGTTTGTTTTTGGTTTTGTCTCTTCAAGGACAACAGTCCTGTTGGGAGCCATTGAGTGGCCATTCAATAGCAGGGAATTGCTATGGTAGCACCTGCAGATGGTAGACATACTGGTTGCAGCTTTTTGCTGTTCACTGCAGTAGACTCCAGCCACTTGGCTTGCCTTGTGTGACTGCTTTTCTGGAACAGAGGCACACAGAGACTGCAAATAACCTGATCACAGCTTTTCACTGTGTGCCATAATATATTCCAGCCACTGTGAGCGTGCCATGTGACTACTTTTCTGGGACAGGCCAGTGAAGGGCAGAGGAAGAGAGCAGGTCTGCTCCAGGCCTGGCCCTTTAAGACTTGGGGTTTTGAATCACAGTCACCAGCCAGAGATAAAACACAGGAGAACTGTGGTGCTGGGTGTGCCAACTGCCAGGTACAGACAGGTTAAGGACAGGGATTTGACAAAAGCCTAGGACGCTTTTCTGTAAGGGCCACCTGAACAGAGGTGAGTTCCCCTCCTATGGGATTAAAGGGTGATGTGATGCCATCTTCCATCTACTCCCCAATCCCAGCAACATCAGGCTTCAGAGGGAAGCACAGCGCCATCTAGTGGAGGCTGAAGTCTTTTACATCAAGCCCCACCCCCTGCATCCTGGAAGTGTTTCCATGACACACGTCAGCCTGAGAGTCAGTGATGCAGGACCTTCTGGCAAAGACCAGCACAAACAACTCCCTTGCACCAAGTCTACAGATCGTAGTGTTGCAAAGTTTCAGCTCGAGGGAAAATATGATCTAACTTCAGTTTTACCGTTATTCTTTATTTTATTATTATTTTTCATTTATTTTCTTGTTTTTTAAATTCTTTTTATTATTATTATTTTTATTTATACATTTTATATATATACATATTCTTTTAATTTTATTGTTTCTTGTTTTTTATTATATTTTGTTATATATATGCCTATATATATATATATATATATATATATATAGAAGTTTATTTATTTTGAGACAAAGACAGAGTGTGAACAGGGGAGGGGCAGAGAAAGAGAGGGAGAGTGACAATCGCAAGCAGGCCCCGCACTGTCAGCATGGAGCTCGATGAGGGGCTCAAACTAAAAAACTGTGAGACCATGACCTGAGCTGAAACTAAGAGTAGGATGCTTAACCTACTGAACCACTCAGGCACCCCTATTTTATTTTCTTATATTTTATTTTATTTTTGGATCTAGATTTCTTTAGCAAGTAGACCAAAACACATACAGGATCTAGGCGGTTTTTTGTTTGCTTGTTTTTCTTTATTTTTTTTCTTCTTCTTTTCTTTTCTGGACAAAATAACAAGATGGAGAAATTCATCCCAAAAGAAAGAACAGTAGACATCAAGTTGTGTTACAAAGCTGTAATCATCAAGACAGTATGGTACTGGCACAAGAACAGACACTCAGATCAATGGAACAGAATAGAGAACCCAGAAATGGACCCACAAATGTATGGCCAACTAATCTTTGACAAAGCGGGAAAGAATATCCAATGGAATAAAGACAGTCTCTTCAGCAACTGGTGCTGGGAAAACTGGACAGAAACCTGAAGAAAAATGAACCTGGACCACTTTCTTACACCATACACAAAAATAAACTCAAAATGGATGAAAGACCTCAATGTAAGACAGGAAGCATCAAAATCCTCGAGGAGAAAGCAGGCAAAAACCTCTTTGACCTTGGCCGCAGCAACTTCTTAGTCAACACGTCTCCGGAAGCAAGGGAAACAAAAGCAAACATGAACTACTGGGACCTCATCAAAATAAAAAGCTTCTGCACAGCAAAGGAAACAATCAGCAAAATGAAAAGGCAACCAACAGAATGGGATAAGATATTTGCAAGCTACATATCAGATAAAGGATTAGTGTCCAAAATCTATAAAGAACTTATCAAACTCAACACCCAAAAAACAAATAATCCAGTGACGAGATGGGCAAAAGACATGAATAGACACTTCTCCAAAGAAGACATCCAGATGGCCAACGGACACATGAAAAAATGCTCAGCATCACTCATCATCAGGGAAATACAAATCAAAACCACAGTGAGATGCCACCTCACACCTGTCAGAATGGCTAACATTAACAACTCAGGCAACAACAGATGTTGGCGAGGATGCAGAGAGAGAGGATCTCTTTTGCACTGCTGGTGGGAATGCTAGCTGGTGCAGCCACTCTGGAAAACAGTATGGAGTTTCCTCAAAAAAATTAAAAATAGAACTACCCTATGGCCCAGCAATTACAGTACTAGGTATTTATCCAAGGGATACAGGTATGTTGTTTTGAAGGGGCACATGCACCCCAATGTTTATAGTAGCACTATCCACAATAGCCAAAGTATGGAAAGAGCCCAAATGCCCCTCAATGGATGAATGGATAAAGAAGATGTGGTATATATATACAATGGAGTATTACTCAGCAATCAAAAAGAATGAAATCTTGCCATTTACAACTACATGGATGGAACTGGAGGGTATTATGCTAAGAGAAATTAATCATTCAGAGAAAGACAAATATCATAAGACTTCACTCATATGAAGACTTTAAGATGCAGAACAGATAAACATAATGGAAGGGAAGCAAAAATAATATAAAAACGGAGGGGGACAAAGCATAAGAGAACAAACTGAGGGTTACTGGAGGCGTTGTGGGAGGGGGGATGGGCTAAATGGGTAAAGGACATTAAGGAATACACTTCTGAAATCATTGCTGCACTATATGCTAACTAACTTGGATGTAAATTTAAAAAATAAATTAAATAAAATGGTAAAAAAATTTAAAAGAAGAAAGAAAGAACAGGCAGTAGAACTCACAGCCAGGGATTTAATCAATACAGATATAAGTAAGATGTCTGAACTAGAATTTAAAACCATGATTACAAGGATACTAGCTGGGCTTGAAAAAAGCATAGAAGATGCTAGAGAGTCCCTTTCTGCAGAGATAGAAGAACTAAAATCTAGTCATGCTGAAGTTAAAAATGGTATAATTGAGATTCAATCTCCAATGGATGCCATGATGGCAAGGATGGATGAAGCAGAGTAATAAATCAGTGACACAGAAGATAAAATTATGGAAAATAATGAAGCTGAAAAGAGTGGGAAACAAGGCAAAAGACCCACAATACAAGACATAGAGAGAACCCAGTGACTTATTAAGAGGAAAACAATTATATCATAGGAGTCCCAGAAAATGAAGAGACACAAAAAGGGGCAGAAGGTGTATGTGAGCAAATTATAGCTGAAAACTTTCCTAATCTGGGGAGGACACAGACATCAAAATCCAGAAGCACAGACAACTCCCTTTAAGTTCAACAAAAGCTGACGATTACCAAGGAATATCATAGTCAAATTCACAAATACACAGACAAGGAAATAATCATGAAAACAAGGGGAAAAAAACCTTACCTACAAGGCAAGAGATATCGGTTCACAGCAGATCTGTCTACAGAATCTTGGCAGGCCACAAGGGAATGGCAGGAAATATTCAACATGCTGAATGGGAAAAACATGCAGCCAAGAATTCTTTATCCAGCAGGGCTGTCATTCAGAATGGAAGGAGAGATAAAGAGTTTCCCAGACAAACAAAACTAAAGGAGTTCATGACCAGTAATCCAGCCCTGCAAGAAATTTTAAGTGAGACAGTGAGACTCTTTCAGTGGAGAAAAAACAAAACAAAACAAAAGACCAAAAGCAACAATGACTAGAAAGGACCAGAGAATATCACCAGAAACACCAGTTCTACAGACAACACAATGTTCATATTTTTCAATAATCACTCTGAGTGTAAATGGACTAAATGTTCCAATCAAAAGACATAAGGTATCAGAATGGGTTAAAAAAAAAACAAAAACAGGATCCATTTATATGCTGCCTACAAGAGCCTCATTTTAGACCTAAAGACACCTGCAGATGGAAAGTGAGGGGATGGAGAACCATCTATCATGCTAATGGACATTAAAAGGAAAGCCAGAGTAGCCACATTTATAGCAGATAAACTAGATTTTAAAACAAAGACTGTATCAAGAGATGAAGAAGGGCATTATATCATAATTAAGGGATCTATCAAGAAGATTTAAGAATTATAAATAATTATGCCTCTAACTTGAAAGCACTCTAATATATAAATCATTAATAACAAACACAAAGAAACTTATTGACAGTAACACAATAATAATAGGGAACTTCAACACCTCATTCACAGCAATGGACAGATCATCCAAGCAGAAAGTCAACAAGGAAATAATGGCTTTGAGTAACACACTGGACCAGATGGACTTAATAAATATATTCAGAACATTTCATTCTAAAACAGCAGAATACACATTCTTCTTAAGTGCAAATGGAACATTCTCCATAATAGATCATATACTGGGTCACAAATCAGCACTCAACAAGTACAAAAAGATCAAGATCATCCATGCATATTTTCAGGTCACAACACTATGAAACTTGAAGTTAACTACGAGAAAAAATTTGGAAATCCCTCAAATACACGGAGGTTAAAGAACATCCTACTAAAGAATGAATGGGTTAACCAGAAAATTAAAGAATAAATAAATAAATGCATGGAAGCAAATGAAAATGAAAACACGACAGTCCAAACCCTTTGGGATGAGGCAAAGACAGTCCTAAGAGGAAAGTACATTGCAATTCAGGCTTATCTCAAGAAGCAAGAAAGGTCCCAAATATACAACCTAATCTTACACCTAAAGGAGCTAGAAAAGGAAAAGCAAATAAAGCCTAAAGCCAGCAGAAGAGGGGAAATAATGAAGATTAGAGCAGAAATAAATGATATAGAAACAAACAAACAAAAAACCTCGAGTAGAACATATCAATGAAACTAAGAGCTAGTTCTTTGAAAGAATAGATAAAATTAATAAACCCTTAGCCAGATATATAAAAAAGAAAATAAAAAGGACACAAATAGATAAAATAATGAGTGAAAAAAGACAGATCATAACCAATACCACAGAAATACAAACAATTATAAGAGAATACTATGAAATATTATATGCTAAAAAATTGGGCAATCTGGAAGAAATGTACAAATTCCTAGACACTCACAAACTATCAAAACTGAAACAGGAAGAAACAGAAAATTTGAACAGACCTATAACCAGCAAGTAAATTGAATCAGTAATCAAAAATCTGCCAACAAACAAGAGTCCTGGGCCAGATGGCTTCCCAGAGGCATTCCACCAGACATTTAAAGTAGAGTTAATACCTATTGTTCTCAAACTTCCAAAAGAAGAGAATGGAAGTAAACTTTCAAACTCATTCTATGAAACCAGCATTACCTTGATTCCAAAACCAGACAAAGATCCCACTAAAGTGCAGAGTTATGGGCCAATATCCCTAATGAACACGGATGTAAAAATTCTCAACAAGATGCTGGCCAATCAATTTCAACAGTATATTAAAAGAATTATTCACCACGATCAAGTGGGCTACAGGGCTGCTTCAATATTTGTATATCAATCATGATACACCTCATTAATAAAAGAAAGGATAAGAATCCTATGGTCCTGACAATAGATACAGAAAAAACATTTGACAAAATACAGAATTCCTTCTTGATAAAAACCCTCAAGAAAGTATGGATAGATGGAACATACCTCAACATCATAAAAGCCATATATGAAAGATCCACATCTAATATAATCCTCAATGGGGAAAAACTGAAAGCCTTTTTCCCTATACTGAGGAATGAGACAAAGACATCCACTCTCATCATTACTATTAGCCTCAGTAATCAGAAAACAAAAAGAAATAAAAGGCATCCAAATCAACAGAGAAGAAGTAAAACTTTCACTATTTGCAGGAGACATGTACTCTACATGGAAAACCTGAAAGACTCCATCAAAAAATTTCTGGTACTGATACATGAATTCAGGAAAGTTGCAGGATATAAAATCAATGTACAGAAATTGGTGTATACCAATAATGAAGCAACAGAAAGAGAAATCAAGGTATTAATCCCATTTACAATTGCACCCAAAACTATAAGACATCTAGAGAAAAACCTAACCAAAGATGTAAAAGATCTCTACACCTGAAAATTATAGAATGCTTGTGAAAGAAATTGAAGAAGACACAAAGAAATGGAAAAAGTTCCATGCTCATGGATTGGAAGAACAAACATTTTTAAAATGTCTAAACTACCCAAAGCAATCTACACATTTAATGCAATCCCTATCAAGATACCAACAGCATATTTTGCACAGCTAGAACAAACAATCCTAAAATTTGTATTTAACCACAAAAGACCCATATAGCCAAAATAATCCTTAAAAAGAAAAAAACTGGAGGCATCATGATTCTGGAATTCAAGCTATACTAAAAAAACTCTAATGATGAAAACAGTATGGTATTGACCCCCAAACAGACACATTAATCAATGGAACAGAATAGAAAACCCAGAAATGGACCCAGAACTATATAGTCAACTAATCTTTGACAAAAGAGGAAAGACTCTCCAATGGAAAAAAGACCGTCTCTTCAACAAATGTTTCTGGGAAAATGGATGCCATGACATGCAGAAGAATGAATCTGGACCACTTTCTTACACCATACATAAAAATAAATTCAAAATGGATGAAAGACCTAAATGTAAGACAGGAAACCATCAAAATCCTAAAGGAGAATACAGGCAGCAACATGTTTGGCCTTGGCTGGAGCACCCTCTTACTAGACATGTCACCAAAGGCAAGGGAAACAAAAGTAAACATGAACTATTGGTATTTCATCAAAATAAAAAGCTCTGCACAGTGAAGGAAAAAATCAAAGGCAAACAAAAATCAAAAACAAAACTAAAAGGCAGCCTATGGAATGGGAGAAGATATTTGCAAATGACATATCTGATCAAGGGTTAGTATCCATAATCTATGAAGAACTTATCAAACTCAAAACCAAACAACCCAGCTATGAAATGGGCAGAAGACATGGACAGTTTTCAAAAGAAGGCATCCAGATGGCTAACAGACACATGAAAAGATGCTCAACATCACTTCTTATCAGGGAAATACAAATCAAAACCATGATTAGATACCACCTCACACCTGTAAGAACGGCTAAAGTTAAAAACATAGAAACAACAGCTGTTGGCAAGGATGCAGAGAAACAGGAACCCTCTGGCGCTGTTGGTGGGAATGCAAACTGGTGCAGCCTTTCTGGAGAACTGTATGGAGGTTCCTCAAAACACCAAAAGTAGAACTGCCCTACAATTCAGCGATTGTACTAGTCAGAATTTACCCAAAGGATACAAAAATATGGATTTGAAGGGGGTACAGGCAACGTTTATGGCAGCATTACAAACAATAACCAAACTGTGGAGAGAGTCCTAATGTCCATTGACTGATGAATAAAGAGGAAGTGGGGTGTGTGTGTGTACACACACAATGGAATATTACTCAACTATCAAAAAGAATGAAATCTCGCCATTTGTAATTACATGGTTGGAGCTAGAATGTATTATGCTAAGCAAAATAAGTCCATCAGAGAAAGACAAATACCATATGTTTTCACTCATATGTAGAATTTAAGGAACAAAACAGATGAACATATGAGATGGTGGCAGGGAGGAAGAGAAGAGAAGGAAACAAACCACAAGAAACAAACCACAGACCAAACTGTGGGTTGATGGAGGGAAGTCGGTGGGGGATGGACTAGATGGGTTAGGGGTATTAAGGAGTGCACATGTTATGAGCACTGGCTGTTGTATGTAAGTAAGTGATGGATCACTAAATTCTACTCCTGAAACCAATATTGCACTGTATGTTAACTAAAATTTAAATTTAAAAAATTCTTCTTGGTTCTCCACCCCCCCATTTTTTTCTTTTAAAAATAACTTCTATTTTATTGCTTAAAATTTTAGTCTTTTTTTATTTGTTTCAAGAGAGAATTTGTAATTTATTATTGATGCATATTTATGATGACTGCTTTAAAATATTTAACATTCCATCATCTTACTCATCCTGGTTTTGGTGTCAGCAAACTCTTTTATTCAAATTGTGATTTCACTGGTTCTTGGTATGAGGAATGATTTTTCTGTTATATCCTCAATGTTTTGGTTATGTTGTTAAGAGACTCTTTATCCTATTTCAATATTCTATTTAGCAGGTAGTTTTGCTGTTTAAGTTTAGCCTGTATGTTCTGACCTATTTTTGTGAGCTTGACAGTTTAATTCCAGAGACTTGCAATGTTATTCTGTTCTGCTTTATTCTTAATTCTCCTTAATTCTGCTAGTACTCTCTGTGGGGACAGTGAGTGTTCACTGGGTTGCCTGGTATCCCTGAGCTACCTCCTGTTGAAGATAGGGTGTCAGTAGCCATTTCTTTGAGGTCTTCTTATGCCACTGTTAAAGGGCAAAGAGACAAAGGGCTTTGCTGCTGCTGCTGCTGCTGCTGCTGCTGTTGTTGCTGTTGTTGCTGTCATGGGCAGTTGGGGTTGTTTGCTGATGACTCAGTTGTAGAGTGAGGGTTGAATCTCTCCATGAAGTCTCTGTTGGGCTTCTCTATTCTTGTTCTTTGGCCAGAGACAGCAGGATTTTATTGTTGTTGTTGTTGTCGTTTTGTATATGCCCATTGGTGGTTCTAGGTTCTAGAACCCAGGTTCTTGGTTCTGGCACCAAGTCCTGGATATATGAGAAATTAACACACACAAGGAATTTGTCATATGTCATTCCTCCTGTTCCTAGTTAGTCCACTTTCATTTTTCCAGTCTTCAGAGTCTTTTTCATTGCTATCTGCATAATTTCTGAGGTGTTTTGTTCCATTAGAGGGGAGACACAGGGAACAGTAGTAAGTTTATACCATCTTGTTATGGTTCTGGTGTCTCTAACATTGCTTTTTGAGGAGAGGCTTTGCTGACCACCCCACTCTGCCACTGTGGAAGTCCCATACCCAAATCAGTTTAACTGTAAATTTGCTGACAAAAGTCTCATTTATTCCATATTTGTATCCTCCTCTGAAGGATCCTAACACAGTCCCAATACCCATCAACTGTTCCCATTAATTAAAAAATAACAATTTTTATACATGTGTGTTTTAAATGGGTAAAGATACTAATTACATTACATAATTATACATTTCTGGGATCCTTTTTCCTGTATTCCAAGTCTGTTCTCTAGGCTCACTTTTGTTCTTTCTGATACTATTATTAAATAGTTCCTTTAAGTGAGGCTGTATGGGAGTAAGTTCTCTTATTTTATATCTATGACTTTTTTAGCCCTTACTTTTGAAAGATAATTTAGATAGGTATAAGGTTTTTAGGTTGATACATAAATCCCCTTACCACCTTTATATTAGGGCATGGTTATGTGAAGACACTATAAGTTTTGAGTCTGTTGGCCAAGTACATTCCCATGGATAAGATTTTGTGTTCTTGTGTCAGGGTCAGTCATTCAAATGTGGACTCACATGTGTGTTGGGTAAGTTACTAATCCTCTGTTTACTTACAGATAAAATAAGGATAATCATAAGTGAGAGTTACAGAGTGCTTATATAAGTCCTCCTCTATGTCAAGTGCTTTGTGTCTAATACCCTTTTTTATTATTTATGTTGTTACTATTATTTTTTTCTCTTTTACAGATGATGGAGCTAATATCCAGAGCAAACTTGAGGACAGTGACATCATGACTCATCTGCATATGAGCTGACCCTCAAATCTGAGTACATATACTGTACTCTGTACTTGTAGTGCAATATTACATTCTATGTAGGGTCATTTTGATACTTAAATAAGATAATCATCTAAAGTGCTAACTGTTGTATCTGACTTATACTTGTATTCAGTACATTTTATCCCTTATGATTTCCTCCCCTTCTGCTGGCCACATCTGTGAGCCCACAGCCTTTTAGAGAATCCTCTCATTTCCCCTTGGCTGTCATGGGAATGCTCATGTGTTGGCTGAAGTGATGGCCCAGATACTTCTTAACTCCTCATTCCCCAGGGTTCCAACAGTGGTGCTGTCTTCCATGTAGAGCCTGGGGAAAGCGCCACTTCTTCCTCCCATATTTACTCTCTGTGTCATGCCATGGAAGCATCTGTATTTACGTACAGAGCATCATAAAACCTCTCTTCAGTAACACCATGGGCTTCTCCATAGGCACTCAGCTCAGTATGTGGGATCAGGTTTTGGACAGATGACAGTCTGGTATCCTCCACATACCCTTTTCCTTCTCTCTTGCCTCTAACCCCCCCAAATTTCCCTTGTCTTCCCATCCCACTGTACCACTACCAGTCACTCATCTTCTCCATTGCTAGCTTTACTGAATCCAATTTAATTTCCTGCTCTAGGATAGTGAGAGCCACAGGGAAGAGCTTCAACACTTCAAGATGAAAGAGAATGAGGTGCCTGAGACCTGAATCAGAAATAAGTCCTAAAAGAGGAGGGGACGGCTGAGGCAAGGTGCGCTACCAACACCAGAGCAGAGGGTTCTGTGAGGCCAGTGCCAGAGGAGGGCTAGATTCTTCTAGATTGGGACAGAGACGGATCTGCTGAGTGGAGTGCCTAGTGTTAGGTAGAGAAAATATCCCCCAGGTGTCTTTCAAAGGTACTAAGGAGGAGGAGGTCCTGTAGCAGCCCATCTTGGGCTAGAGTCATTCACTGTGGAATGACAGACATGAGACAGGTACAATATGACCCTTGTTGGTTAGTGTTGGAATCTGGCATTTGTTGACTACTGCTGATGCCTAGCATCAGGGGATGGTGGCACCAGGGCACTGGGAAAATTGCTGTGGCCAGAACTCCTGGTCCTTCCTCCAGCAGTGATCAAATAGATACATAATAAGCAGGCCCTCAGCTCAGGGCCTCAATATGTAATGGATGATTCAGAGGACATGCTAAATCCCACATGGCTTACATGTAAGGGGACTGTCTATCACCACTTGGGAGACCTGGACTCCTGGAGGAGGCAAGGGCTGACCTGAGAGAGGGGTCCCCACTGCTCCCACCTCTGAATGGTCTCCTGAAAAAAACACAATGTCTGGCTTCTGCAGGTGAGACCCTCTCCCAGTAGCCTTAGGTTTATTATCTGAGATGCTGCATTTTGTGTTGTGTTCTATTTTGTCTGTTGTGGCCATGAGTGGCAGGACCTGGATCTTTCCTGAAGGATGTGGATATCATTTGTATTTCACATCTTATAAATCAAGGTGTCCACAGACAAGTGACTGGATATGGAAATGTGGACAAGAACCAGGAAGAAGAGGGAAGCTGGGGGACCAGTGGTTACTTCTCTGTTAAGTCAGTGGAGTAAAAAGACACCCTTCTTTTATAATGCAGCTTTAAAAAGTCTTATTTTTCCTCCATCCTCCCTGCATTTATCCAATGTTAACAATATTCTTATATGAATGTATACACATAAATGGCACACAGAAAAAGTTGGTCATCATTTGTTTTACGAAAATGGGGTTATAATGTATGCCTTCTCTGCCTCTTCTGAACACACCTGAGAGATCTACATGAATCAGTTAATAGAGATCTAGCACATTCCTTTTAAGACCCTAATCCTGGGGCACCTGGGTGGGTCAGTTTGTTAAGTGTCTGACTTCAGCTCAGGTCATGCGTCCGACTTCAGTTCAGGTCATGATCTCATGGTTCATGGGTTCAAGCCTAGCATTTGGCTCTGTGCTGACAGCTGGAGCCTGGACCCTGCTTTGGATTCTGTGTCTCCCTCTTTCTCTGCTCGAGCTCTGTCTCTCTCTCTCTCAAAATAAATAAACATTAAAACAATAATAATAATAATAATAATAATAATAATAATAATAAAAAGACCCTAATCCCGAGAGTCATCTTAACCCTAAAGTACCAACCTAAGCCCTAATTGTAAGATCTTAAATTTAAGGCCCTAACTCGAATCTTAACATTAGGGTCCTCACCTGAACCCTAATCCCCATGCCCTAATCCTATAAACCCCAAGAGTGACTCTGAGGCCCTTGTCCATGGTGGAGATAAACTGCAACGTACTTCCTCATTATTGAAGAGCACAGGAAATTTTTTTGCTTAATAACATCTTTGAATGTGATCTTTACTTAGTGATTATTTCCTCAGAATAGATATCCAGGAATGAGATTATGGTGTCTAGGGGTAGATATATTCTAATGCTATGGAACATTGCCAAATTGTTTTCCAAAACTGACTGAAAGATGTTTCCTTTTGTGATGTGTGAGAGGACCTGTATCAACAACCAGATATAGGATTTATCACCTCCATCTTTTCTCCATTTGAAGTAGCCATTGACCAGAAGTGGGTGGGAGAACAGGTCGCCGCCCCTTCATTCCTAAACCTAAAAAGGTTTAGGGGCGCCGAGGAACTCCTCCTGAGGTCCCTATCAGCAAAGGAGACTCCAACCCCATGCTAAAGTTCTCAGAGGATCCCTGTGTGCCGTCCCCTGGAAATGAATGAGGTCCTAGAAGAGCGTCAGACAAGGAGAGGCTGTAGGTTCATCACAGAGTAAGGGAGAGGGATGGTCTCCTGGTGCCACTCAGGCCAGGGCGCCCATTCCCAGCGCTCACGGACATATACCCTATTATCTTCGCGGTCCGACCTCTGGCGTCCCTAAATGAGCCGGACCTGATCAGGCCAGGGGGCGCTGCGGATAGCGGCAGTTTCTCTGAGTGAGCTTCCGTGCACCTTAAAACTGTGGGGGCATATCTGTTTCATTATGGGTAGAAAACCCAACACGGAAGAATCTGGCAATTAAGAACCGGGGCCAGAACCCGCAGGGGCAAAGGAAGCAAGGAAGGGGACTCAGAGAAGGCGAAAGAGGGATACAGGAAAGAGGAATCGGAGAGAGGCAGAAGGAAGCAAGGGAGCTGGCAGGGCGCCCCTCTCCGGGGTCTGGAAGGACGCGGAAGGTTGGGAGTCGGGGCTTGGGATCAAGTACTGTTGCATCCCCAGCCTCAGCCGGGAGCAAGCTGGCTGCCGGGTAGAATGCGTCTCTGGACAGGGTGCAGAGAAGGACCAATCAGGAGAGCGGGTTCCGAGATCATTTGCATATGCACCGCCCCCTGGGTCACTCCCTCAGGGTGCCACCTCTGTGCTAACTGAACCGACCCAACTGTAGTGGGGGACTTTCTGTGCTTGGGCAAAAGCTGAGTTCCCAACCCGGGGGAGCGCTCCCAGAAGGACCCTAAGAGGGGTCGTCTGCGGACAGCAATGCTCCTTCCATTAAGGCACAGAGCAGACTCATTTATTTTATCTTACTTTTTTTTTTCTTTTTTTTGAGAGAATTACAGAGTGCCAGCAGGGGAGGGGCAGAAAGAGAGGGAGACAACAGAATCCAAAGCAGGCTCCAGGCTCTGATCTGACAGTACAGAGCCCAGAGGTGGGGGCTCGAACTCACAAACCGTGAGATCATGACCTGAGTGGAAGTCAGACACTTAACTGATTGAGACACCCACACACCATAGAGCAGACTCATTTAAAAAGCATAGTGAAAATGGAGAAAAGTGGAGAATTTCTAGGGAAGAAAATGGGGAGAAGAGGCTAAAAGCAGGATGGCAGCATGAAGAGGGCAGGAGAAAAAATAAAGGCGGGGCCACCTGTCTCTACACAAGGGCTCGGGTGACAGGTGCCTCTTTGCAGTAAGGGTGGGTGGTGGGTCGGTAACGGTGGGTCGGTGGGTGGGTCGGTGGGTGAGGGCTTGGCGGTCTCAGTGACCAGCCTCTTCCGGTTGGAATCGTACTCTCTGGGGAGAAGGGAAGTCAAGGACAGGAAGGAGTTGGGGTTTGGGGGAACGGTGGCCATTTAGTGCCCGCTGGGGGTTCTAGGAGGTTTGGCTCAGCTCTAAGGGCAGAAGAGAGAGTAAGAAGCAGAGCAGTGGAAACTCCAGTGGACCTGAGGGAGACTCTTATCCAGCTCTGCTTGTCCAGCATGAAAACATTCAACCCTGGGGAGGGGGGGGATCCTGGAGAGGGTGGCTCAGATCCCTGGGAACACTCCCCCACTCCGTCCCTGGTCTTCCATTTCAGTCTTACTTTCCTATGGAAGGCCAAATCTTCTAATGTATTGATCTGTCCTGTGCTGTGGGACAGATGTTCCCTCCTGCTGTCTAGGGGGAAATTCCAAGGTGTTTCTAAGGTTTTGAAGCTGAACACTGTCTTACTCATCTTTAAACGGAGACATTAATCAGGGAATTCCTGGTTTCAGGGCAGCTTGAATTCATCTCTGGTCCCCTTCACCATTTCAAGTTCAGCAGGGGTCCCACTGGCAAGGCAGCTGCAGACCAGCAGGCAGGGCCTGGCTAACTTGCTGAGGTCTGGGGCTCTGCTGGGTATGGGTGTAGAGAAGAGAGCTCCTCAGGCCAAATGAGAGCCTGGCTGACAGCAACAAGGAGGCTTAGGGCAGATCAGAGGCCGCTGCCTCCAGGCACCTTGAGAGCAGCCTGCCTACTATCCCCTGGGGTTGGGGGCTGAATGTGTGAGTTTCCTGTTGCCACTGGAACAAAGTGCCACAAGCTTAGTGGCTTAAAACAACACACATCATTCTCTCACAGTTCTGGAGGTTAGGAGTTTTACTGTGTTAAAGTCAATGCGCTGCAGGGCTGCTTCCTTCTGGAGGGTCTGAGGTGAAAATCCATTTACTTGCCCTTTCCAGCCTCTAGCAGCTGTCTGTATTCTATTCTTTGCCTTGTGGCCCCTTTCTCCATCTCCAAATCACACCTCTTCAGTCTCTGCTTCCACCATCACACTGTCTTAGTTCTGATGGATTCCTCCTCCCTCCCTCTTACTAGGGCATGCAGCCTGCCCCCATAATCCAGAACAATCTCCCCATCTCCAAAATCTTTAACTTGGTCACTTCTTCAAAACCCTTTTGCCATTTAAGGTAATATATCCCCAGGTTCTGGGATTCAGGATGTGGACATATTTGCAGGCCCATCATTTAGCCTACCACAGAAGGCTTGATGGGCTTTCCCATCCCAGAAAACTGAAGATCCAGAACCGCTGCTAGCTCACAGAGGACTGGTTCTCTGTAACCCAAGGCCTGTGGGAGGCAGCCTTTGTAAGCAGAGACTTGGGGGCCGAGGGTGCTAGGCAGAGATGTCTCACAGAGGCACACATGCTGTTGACAGTCTCCTAGCCAGAACCGGACTCATGACTTTTTTTTTTTCCTGGATGGAGGAGGGTATTTAGCTGGGGCTCCCATATCCAACCCTACCACAGGCTGCTTGCTCCTACCTCCAGCTTGAGTGAGGGCAGGAACACAGCTCCCACCCCTCCTCTTACTCCCTCCTTTCACCTCTTCTATATACTCTTCCTCTTCCACTTCCCTTCCTAGACTTTCCCACGTGGATCATCTGGTCTCCTCCCTCCCCTGAGACCCTGATCCTACTCTTGGTCCTGCCTCTCCCTAAGGCCCCTACCTGGTTACCCTACCAGGAGAGGAAACCAGGGACACACAAGCCCTAGGGGGCAGACTGATGACTCTGGGGCTCAAGGTCTCCAGGACTTCAGGAGGAGCTATCACTGCCCTCTCCCCAAGCCTGACGCCCTGCTTTGCTTCCATGGATGCTCCTCTCCAAGCCCCACACAGCTGCACTTGGGCTTTGGGGCCCCAAACCTCCCTCTGGGATCTGCTGTGGGGCCTAGTCAATAGACCCCACTCAACTTAGCAGCTGAAACTGCCATGTCCCCTCCTATACCTTTATCCTTACCATTGCACTTGAATTCTAGTCATTCTCCCACTGCCTTGAGGACACGGGCTCTGTCTCATTCACTTTTACACCCAAAGTACATTGAGGACCCCATTATGTGCATAGGGAAACTGAGGCAGCAGGAGGAGGGCTCATGGTTATTGGTAGTATTCTGTGGGGGCTTGAATGCCAGCTCATTGAACAGCCTTTCCTGAGATGTCTGTGGATCCCTTTATCCTGGGCAGTCAAGAGACCTTCTGCTTAGGGCGGGGGAAGGAGGGAGCAAAGGCCTTGTCCAGAGATAGGGTCCTCCTGAAGATGAGCATTCTACCCCGGGGCAGGGATTCAGGATCCACACTGGTGGGATAGTATTCAAGGTTACAGATACCAGGGACTGCCTGGGAGACAAGGAATGCCTCTCTTGAGTCTTGCTGGAGCTGTATTCAGTGGGACAGACCGGCCTGTAATGGGAGATTCAGTTCCAGGACTCCAACTGGGATTTGAGCCTTATCCTGGTCCCTGAAGGCTCACGTATCTGAGGACCCCGCTCCCCCCAGGGCTCCTCCCATCCTCCACCTTCTCAGTGGATTTAACCTCCTGGAACAAAATACTGATGCTGGCAGATACCTTACAGGTGCCTCACTAAAGGGTGAGTAATAATTTTTGCTCTATGGATTCCTGCCTAACTGATGACTCATGCATTGCCAGGATGAGGGGAGCCCCAAGGGGAAGAGGAAGGCTCAGGCTTCTGCCACTGCCTATTCCTCCTCACCTGGAAATGACTGCACGGAGCTAAAGCACCATTGTCTCATGCATGCCCCCAGTTTCTGCTGGTGGCCAACTTACATATCTGGGGGGAGGGGAGACCAAAGTCTCAGAGTTCCTAGGGGGACACCCATGTCAGGTAGCTTTTGCACAGGGACCAGGCCCCTTGGGAGGCTGGATCATAGCAGCAGCCTCATCATTGCCAACCTCACCCCTCCAGGGACTGGCTCCCTTAGGGAAGCCATCTTTAGATGTGGCTGACTGCAGAAGCTGGGTCAGACTGAGGTTTGATTGTTTGCGAAGACAATTTTGTTCTTTGAGTTGTGGCTTCCATCTGGTTGTCTGGTTGTCTTTCTCTTTATGGTGTTGGTGATCATTGGTGATTATTGCTTACATCTCAGTTTTCATGTGTAAATGCAAAGTAGTGATAGTCTATCATTCTTTCTCCAATTATTGGCTGAGATACTGCTATAAATCCAACCATCCCCTCATCAGGTACCTGGCTGCTTTTCTCTTTGTTTCACTCAACTTCACCCTATCTAGGAGTCCTCTTGACTCTCATTTTCTTCACCTTGAACATATAATCTAATGATTTATGATTCTAATAGTCTTATGAATCTATGATTTATGTCAAAATCATAAAATTTGACATTTATGTCTCCTAAATATTCCTAAATTCCCTCAGGTATATCCAGATCTTACACTGCTATGGATATGAATATGGATATGGATATGATTTTTAGATAAATTCCCCTCTGATAATTTCCTCACTAAAATAATAAATGCATGTCTTAAGGTAACCTTGCATATCCTCAGTGGTACCTGTATGGCAGAGTGGGAAATCCAGACTATATGAAGAGTACATGACTTGTCCAAGACACAGCTTTGGAACATACAGTTGATCTCATTTTGACTTCCTATTCCTTCCAGCATGTCCCTGGAGCCAAGGGTCAGTAATGGTTTTCTGTGCTGTGCCTCAAAGAGGGAGATCAGGTTGTGAGCTTACTTGGAATCCCTACTTTATCTTGACAATGTTTTGCTTGTTAATCTCTGATTATTAATTTCTTATTCTTTTTCCCAGAGAACCCAACACCCCATCAATTGGGCCTCACTTTTTAAATAATTTTTAGATTTTTTAATGTTTATTACTTTTTAAATTTTATTTATTTTTATTGTTTAATTTTTTAAATTTACATCCGTTAGCATATAGTGCAACAATGATTTCAGGAGTGGATTCCTTAATGCCTTTACCCATTTAGCCCATCCTCCTCCCACAACTCTTCCAGTAACCCTCTGTTCTCCATGTGTAAAAGTCTCTTATGTTTTGTCCCCCTCCCTGTTTTTATATTATTTTGCTTCCTTTCCCTTATGTTCATCTGTTCTGCATCTTAAAGTCCTCATATGAGTGAAGTCATATGATATTTGTCTTCCTCTGACTAATTTCACTTAGCATAATACACTCCAGCTCCATCCACATAGTTGCAAATGGCAAGATTTCATTCTTTTTGATTGCCGAGTAATACTCCATTATATATATATATATATATATATATATATATATATATATATATATATATATATATATACCACATCTTCTTTATCCGTTCATCCATCGAGGGGCATTTGGGCCCTTTCCATACTTTGGCTATCATTGATAGTGCTGCTACAAACATTGGGGTGCATGTGCCCCTTCGAAACAACATACCTGTATCCCTTGGATAAATACCTAGTATTTAGGGTAGTTCTATTTAATTTTTTGAGGAACCTCCATTTGTTTTCCAGAGTGGCTGCACCAGCTAGCATTCCCACCAGCAGTGCAAAAGAGATCCTCTCTCTCTGCATCTTCGCCAACATCTGTTGTTGCCTGTGTTGTTAATGTTAGCCATTCTGACAGGTGTGAGGTGGGATCTCATTGTGGTTTTGATTTGTATTTCCCTGATGATGAGTGATGTTGAGCATTTTTTCATGTGTCAGTGGCCCTCTGGATGTCTTTGGAGAAGTGTCTATTCATGTCTTTTGCCCATCTCATCACTGGATTATTTGTTTTTTGGGTGTTGAATTTGATAAGTTCTTTATAGATTTTGGGCACTAACCCTTTATCTGATATGTCGTTTCCAAATATCTTCTCCAATTCTGTTGGTTGCCTTTTAGTTTTGCTGATTGTTTCCTTTGCTGTGCAGAAGCTTTTTATTTTGATGAGGTCCCAGTAGTTCATGTTTGCTTTTGTTTCCCTTGCTTCCAGAGATGTGTTGACTAAAAAGTTGCTGTGGCCAAGGTCAAAGAGGTTTTTGCCTGCTTTCTCCTCAAGAATTTTGATGCTTCCTGTCTTACATTGAGGTCTTTCATCCATTTTGAGTTTATTTTTGTGTATGGTGTAAGAAAGTGGTCCAGGTTCATTTTTCTGCAGGTTGCTGTCCAGTTTTCCCAGCACCAGTTGCTGAAGAGACTGTCTATTCCATTGGATATTTTTTCCCGCTTTGTCAAAGATTAGTTGGCCATACATTTGTGGGTCCATTTCTGGGCTCTCTATTCTGTTCCATTGATCTGTCTGTTCTTGTGCCAGTACCATACTGTCTTGATAATTACAGCTTTGTAATACAGCATGCAGTCTGGGACTGTGATGCCTCCTTCTTTGGTTTTCTTTTTCAAGGTTGCTTTGGCTACTCAGGGTCTTTTCTGGTTCCATACAAATTTTAGGATTGTTTGTTCTAGCTCTGTGACGAATGCTCGTGTTATTTTGATAGGGATTGCATTGAATATGTAGATTGCTTTGGGTAATATCGACATTTTAACAGTATTTGTTCTTTCTATCCAGGAGCACGGGATATTTTTCCTTTTTTTTGTGTGTGTGTTCTTCAATTTCTTTCATAAGCTTTCTATAGTTTTCAGTATATAGGTTTTTCATCTCTTTGGTTAGATTTATTCCTAGGTACTTTATGGTTTTTGGTGCAATTGTAAATGGGATCGATTCCTTGATTTCTCTTTCTGTTGCTTCATTGTTGGTGTGTAGGAATGCAATCGATTTCTGTGCATTTTATATCCTGGATCAGTTCTAGCAGTTTTTTGGTGGAATCTTTTTTTTATAACATTTATAGTGTGAACATTTATTTTACTTTATTTTTTTAATTTCATTTTTTATTTATTAAAATTTACATCCAAATTAGTTAGCATATAGTAAAACAATGATTTCAGGAGTAGATTCCTTAATGCCCCTTACCCATTTAGCCCATTCCCCCTTCCACAATCCCTCCAGTAACCCTCAGTTTGTTCTCCATATTTATGAGTTTCTTCTGTTTTGTCCCCCTCCCTGTTTTTATATTTTTTTTGTTTTTGTTTTTTTATATATTTTTTGTTTTTATGTTTTATATTACTTTTGTTTCCCTTCCCTTATGTTCATCTGTTTTGTCTCTTAAAGTCTTCATATGAGTGAAGTCATATGATTTTTGTCTTTCTCTAATTTCACTTAGCATAATACCCTCCAGTTCCATTCATGTAGTTGTAAATGGCAAGATTTCATTCTTTTTGATTGCCAAGTAATACTCCATTGTGTGTGTGTGTGTGTGTATACATATATATATGCATATATATATACATATATATGCATATATATATGTATATATATATACATACACATATATATATACATATATATGCATATATATATGTATATATATATACATACACATATACATATATATACGCATATACATATATACACACACACACACACACACACACATTTTCTTTATCCATTCATCCATCAGTGGACATTTGGGCTCTTTCCATACTTTGGCTATTGTTGATAGTGCTGCTATAAACATTGGGGTGCATGTGTCCCTTTGAAACAGCACACCTGTATCCCGTAGCTAAATGCCCATTAGTGCAATTGCTGGGTCGTAGGGTAGTTCTATTTTTAGTTTTTTGAGGAACCTCCATACTGTTTTCCAGAGTGGCTGCACCAGCTTGCATTCCCAAGTTTTTGGTGGAATCTTTTGGGTTTATCATATTGACTATCATGTCATCTGTGAAGAGTGAAAGTTTGACCTCCTTCTGGCCGATTTGGATGCCTTTTATTTTTTGTGTTGTCTGATTGCTGAGGCTAAGACTTCCAATACTATGTTGAATAACAGTGGTGAGAGTGGACATCCCTGTCTTGTTCCTGACCTTAAGGGGAAAGCTCTCAGTTTTTCCCCATTGAGGATGATATTAGCGTTGGGTCTTTCATATATCGCTTTTATGATCTTGAAGTATGATCCTTCTATCCCTACTTTCTTGAAAGTTTTTATCAGGAAAGGATGCTGTATTTTGTTAAATGCTTTCTCTGCATCTATTGAGAGGATCAAGTGGTTCTTGTCCTTTCTTTTATTGATGTGATGAATCACATTGATTGTATTTCAGATATTGAACCAGCCCTGCATCCCAGGTATAAATCAGACTTGGTCATGGTGAATAATTTTTCTAATGTATTGTTGGATCCAGTTGGCTAATATCTTGTTGAGGATTTTTGCATCCATGTTCATCAGGGAAATCGGTCTATAGTTCTTTTTAGTGGAGTCTTTGGTTTTGGAAAATGTTTATTATTTTTGAGAGAGAGAGAGAGAGAGAGAGAGAGAACGAGTGCAGAAGATGCAGAGAGGGAAGTGGACAGAGGATCCAAAGACAGCTTTGTGGTGATAGCAGAGAGCCCAACGTGGGGCTCAAACCCATGAACCATGAGATATGACTGAAGCCAAAGATGGACGCTTAATAATGAACTGAGCCACCCAGGTGCCCATTAATTTCTGATTAATTCTTAATTATTATAATTGTGAAGTGTAAAAACAAAATGCAAGAAAAGTGAATGAAAGAGATAGAAACAGAGGCAGAGCCCCACTGAGAGAGAAAAAAGTTCAGGGTGTAGTTAAAACAAAGTAGATTTATAGCCAAGAGTTTTCCTAGAGACAAAGAGGGACTTTCCATAATAATGAGTCAGTTCATTAGGAAGATATAGCAGTTTTAAATATATATACATATAATCATAGAGCTTTAAAATACATAAAAACCTGAAAAATTAAGGGAGAAATAAATAAATTCACAATTATAATTGCAGACTTTAAACAGTAGAACAAGATACAAAACTATGAAGGATATGGTAGGTCACAGTGACAGCATCCTTTACCTGAATTCACATTCATTTCTACAACAATATCTTCAAGGACTGCAGAATACACGTTTTTCAAGCGCACATGTGTCATTCAGCAATACAGACCTTATAGCAGGCCATAAACAAGTGTTAAGAGACTCCAAGCAATTGAAATCCTACAAAAATATCCAAGAAAAGCAAAGAACATTTGGAAATTGCAAAACTCACTAGAAAATAACCCATGGGTTGCGGAAGAAATCACAGGGTAAATGAGAAAATAGTTTAGACCCAATGAAAACATAACATATTGAAATTTGTGGAATGCGGTTAAAGCATTGAGAAAAATTTATAACTTAAAGTGCTTATATTGGGAAAAAAGAAATGATCGAAGCTCCCACCTTGGGAAGTTAGCAAAAGAAGGCAAATTAAATGCCAAGCAAGTAAAAGAAAAGAAATTATAAAGATTAAAGTAGAAATTAAAAGAAATAGAGATGAAGGATAGAGAGAAAAAAACAATAAAATTACAACTCTTACTTGGAATGTATCAATAAATGTGCCAAGGTGCTGTCTAGATCAAAACTGACAAGGGAGGCCTGGGTGTATCCAACTTTTGATTTTGGCTCAGGTCATGATCACAGGGAAATGAGATCAAGCCCTGGGCTCTGATCTGGGTGTGGAGCCTGCTTGAGATGGTCTCCTTCTCTCTCTGTCCCTTTCCCATGCTTGTGAGCTCTCTTAAAACAAAACAAAACAAAACAAAACAAAACAAAACAAAACAACCAACTTCAACCCCCCCGCAAAAACTGACACAAGGGAAAAAAGAAAAGTCCATATAGTTCTACAATCTACTGAAGATATTACATTTATAATTATAAACATCCTCACAAAATTTCCAGATTCAAGTAGTTTCATTTAAAGAAATAATATCTATCCTACCTGTATTCTTTCCCTCCCCTCTCCCTCCCTTTCCATTCTTTGGCATCTCAGTGGCCAGTGTTGAAGAAATATCCTTGTGTGTACTCCTTACCTATGACTACTATGGAATAGCTTTCTAGGAGTGTGATGGTTGAGCACGTTATTTTCTATATTTTAAGTGTTAATTTCTATTTCCAGGTTGCTTTCCATTTTACAATTGCACCTTCAATGTGGGAGAGTACACTTGACTGCATCACCACTTGCCATATGGGTCTTTATGCTTTTTCATTTTGTATCAGTTTGATAGGCCTAAGTAAGGTGATGTCTCATCATTTTATCCTAATTTCAACTTGCATTTCTCCACTAGTAGGAAAGTCCTTTTCAGATATGTGCTTGTTATTTTGTTGAGCTCCTCTGTGAATAGGATACCCAGATGCTTTGACTGCTTTTCTCTTTTGTTTTCAATTTGAAAGATCCGTATGCTGTATATTATTCATATTATCCATGTACCTGACATACACACATACCCATTTTCCCCAGTCTATCTTTTCTTCCCACGTTATCATATTTTTGCCTCTCATGCTTTTTATGAGTTTAAAAATTTATTACATGGTTAATAAATGGCTTTTGTGTTTAAAATTTGGTTTGTCCTGGGGCCCCTGGGTGGCTCAGTCAGTTAAGTGACCGACTCTTGATTTTGGTTCAGGTCATGATCTCGCCATTGGTGGGTTCGAGTCCCGCATCCAGCTCTGTGCTGACAGTGTGGAGTGTGCTTGGGATTCTCTGTCTCCCTCTCTCTCTCTGCCCCTCCCCTGTTTGCACACACTCTCTCTCAAAAATAAATAAACATATAAAGAGTCCCAACAGGAAAAAGAGGGAGGCAGGAGACTGAGGTCAGAGTCAGAGAAGGAGAAGTCACTGGATGACACTGGAAGCAGATGTTGGGGTGATGTAGGTGTTGGGCTTCAAAGGTGCAAGGAGCCAAGAGTGGAGGAATTCAGATAGCCTCTTGAAGCTGGAAAAGGAAATGGGTTTTTCTTTAGATCTTTCAGAAGGAACACAGCCCTGCTGACAACTGATTTTAGTTTTGTAAGACAAGTCTAAGACTGCTGACCTCCAGACTGTGTGGTAACAAATTTGTGGGCTTTTTTTTAAGTTTATTTTGAGAGAGACAGAACGTGAGTTGAGGAGGGGCAGAGAAAGGGAGAGAGAGAGAATCCCAAGCTGAGTCCGTGATGTCAGTGCGTAGAGCCTGACCTGGGGCTCAAACTCACAAACCATGAGATTATGACCTGAGCCAAATCAAGAGTCAGATGCTTACTTAATTATGGAGTTTGCAGAATCCCAAGATCTGCCATCTGCAAACTGGAGACCCAGGAAAGCTGGTGGTGTAATTTAGTTGGACTCTCAAGGCCTGAGAACCAAGGAAGCCAATGGTGCAGATTCCAGTCTAGGTCTGAAGGTCTGTGAACCAGGAGCCCTGAGGGCAGAAGATACATGCCTTAGCTCAAGCAATGTGGTAGAAAAGGGGTGAATTCCTCCTTCCTCTGCTTTTTGCTCCAGCAAGGCCCTGAAGGGATTGTACGATGCCCACCCACATGGGGGAGGGCAATCTACTTCACTGAGTCTGCTGATTCAAATGTAAATCTAATCCAGAAACACACATGTTCCCAGACACATGCAGAAACAATGTTTAATATGGGCACCCCATGGCCAGGTGAATTGACACATGAAATTAACCATCACCAGGGCTCTTCACTTTTTGGCAGTTGTTCTACAAAAACAGTTTATTTTTCTTCAGATTTTTTTCCCCATGGGTGTAGACAGGTGTCATTTATTTTCTGAAAACACACATATCATATATACAAAGATATATGGTGTGGTGCATGCAGAGATGTCTACTACCTATCAAGGAGGACTTGTCACTCACCTGGGAGGAGTTTGTTTAGTGGACAGCCCCAGGCTATGGGTTTCAGCAGTTGGCTTCGGCTGCAGAGAGATGGCTCCTGAGGTCAGGCTCTTCCCTGGCAGCACCTTCCTGTGCCTGGGAGAGATATGGGTATAAAGATCTGGTCACCTGGTGTTGACCCAGCTAACTCTGATGGATCCTGCTTGTTCTGGAGTCCCTGTCAGCTGGCTGAGGTTTTGTTAGCCCTGCATTATGGTTTGACTTTTCCCTCTACCCAAGCCCACTTTTGCTTGCTTGCTTTCATAGACGTTTATCCCTAATTGCTTCCCCTCCTACCCATGGTCTCTCCATCATCTGCTCTGAAGGACCTTGCCTGTTACAAACTGTATGTATTCTTTTAAACCCTGTTTCCAGTTAATTTAGCCATTTCAATGTTTGTAGCCGTTTCAATGACAAAATACTCACAGCACCATTTTAAATAATTGCATAGTGGTCCATTATACGGATCTTATTTAATGCGTTTAAACAATTGCATGTTTTTCTTAATTTTGCTATGATAACCAATGATTCTGTGTAATCCTTTACTACCCCCTTTCCTGCTTGTCAGAAATTTAAGGATTAATCCCTAAAAAAGGAATAGCTAGATCAAAGTGGTTGCACTTCTAAGCTTTTTGATTCCTTGTTCCAAAAGGTTCCCAGAGAGAGCATCTCATTTTTAATCTCCCATCTGGCAATTTATGATGGGTGTTATCTATTTTTATAACACTTCGCAGTCTGGTAGGAGAAACAATGTTCCATTGTTCTAATTTGTTCCTACACTACTCATAAACCCAGCTGTTTCTGTGATTCTCCAATTACGAGTTTCACCATTTTGTGAGGTTTTCTCATTATCTTCGAAGTCACCAAACATTAACCACAAGGGGGCGCTGTTCCCCTGTCAATGTCCTGCGGTTGTACACTCTCCAGCTGCCTTTCTGAGCCAGGACTGAAAAGTTCCAAGCAGGGTTTACAGAGAATAAGTTAACAGCATTAATACCCACAGGCGGAGACTCTGGTTTCTTAAGTCGTTTTTTCAACCCTGGTCAGTTACATCTCTGGTCAGTTACATCTCAGGCGGGGACCCTGAGCCTGCAAAGGGGACATGTCCGCGCCTTCCGCTCACGGTCCCTAGAGTACCTAGGGCAAGTCTCAGGAAAGAACCCCAGTACCCCACCCGCCAGCTCTGGGGGGCGCCCCAGGGGTCGTGTGCAGGGCAGCGCTCCAGGAGCTCTGCCTACAGGGCCTCAAGTGGGCCCAGTCAAGGGTGCAGATGAGGCTCTGTTATCAGGAGGTTATGAGGGGCAACCAAAGGGTTGGGGGTCTGCACTCGGACCTCTTCAGTATGGAAAGAGGGCAGCAGGATCTGAGTGGAGCGATCACGCCCCACCCCCCCTTCCCCGCAGCTGCCCGACCTCGGCTCCGCTCTGCTGTGCACTGGTCCTGGAAGAAATGAAGTCTCCCTGGGGTCCTGCCTGGGTCTGAGTCCGAGGCCGCCAGGTGCGTGAGCTGGGAAGGGCCGGGTGGGGGGGTGCCAGCGAGCTCTGAGATGGGCAGCATGGCGGAGATCATGGGGGGCATCAAATAGCTGGGGTTCTGCTAATGCTGGACGCAATACGGTTGGAACCACAGACGGTCTGACTTGCCTGCCCTCGTTCCAGGCTCCAGACTCCTCCCATTCTCGCCTCTGTCCCCAGGCTCTCTTCCCTACACATTCTACCTCACCCCATTCTGCAGTGTTGGGTCTCCTCTCAGAAGGCCTGGGCTCAGGCCCCGCTTCGTTCCCTGACCGGTGGATTATCAGAGTGGATAACTGTCTGGCTGAGAGACCGCAGGGACTAGAGGCCGTTCTGAGTCGACTCCGGGTGGGTTATCCCTTTAGGGGCTGTCTTTGTCCAGTACCAATAACCCTGCCTCCAGGCTAATAGGCGGCAAAGGGCCTATAGGCACGACAGGAAGTTATTTCAGGGAAGCTGGCCCTCAGAGGCCCTTATGGCCATTATCCGGGTTTCCCCGAGAGAAGGCAGACCTGGGGTACTTGCATGGATCACCCTCCCAAGCACTGAAGAGAGGACCAGTCTCCAGCTTCGGAATTGGGGAGGGTGGCGGAGGGCACCAGCATAGTCCACTTCTCAGGGAGAGTGAGTCTCCGCTCCCAGAAGCTGGGTTGAGTGGCACCAACAGTGGGTCCTTCGAAAAAACACTTCGCGCGCCAAGAGAGTGGGCTCTTCGTCCTGGGTCTACCTTGTAATGGCTGACCTCGACGATGCAGCTTTACCTTTCCCAACCTCAGTTTCCGGAAGTAACGTGGCAGCCCATGGGGCTAATGGGGAGGTTCAAGACCCACCCCGAGGTAATCCGGAACAAATTTAACCAAACCCGTCACCTTGTTGGAGAAGGCGCCTGCGCAGGCGCGCTGGACACGTCCGCCCAAAAGGCTGGCAGATGGAAGCGACCGCAAGGGCCCCTGGGGAGTGTAGTCTGTGCCGAGAAGGGGCAAGAAGAGGCGGAGCTTCACTGGGAGCCTACCCCGGCCGTGTTTAGAGAAAACAGCGGATGAGCCACCAGTGGCTGTGGTTCAGGAGGCGTGGCTTTGTCTTTTCCGCGGCGCCGGCGGCAATCCCTGTGCTCAAAGGATTCTGGGTACTGTGGTCCTGGTCCCTTGGCAAGCAGGGCAGTGATGGGTGCTGGCCCACCCAGCCTTTGGCCGTGTGGCGGGAGTGAGTCTGGGGGAAGGGGAAGATAGTTGGGAGTGGCTAGGGTTGGGTCTCTGGCAAGGCTTAGGGTTGCTTTCCCAAATTGTTCTTTTTATTTGTGGGTGTGGGTGGGTAAACTCGCAACTGGAGGAATGAATTTGAGGAGTGAATTAGAGGAATGAATAAGGGGTGATGTGAGGCTCGGCGGTGAATCCTAGGGTTGCAGGGCACGTCTCCGGCCCCGGCAGGGGCCCCAGGATTGCGGAGCCACGCTTTTCTTTTGAGGCCGGGTGGCGTGTGGGACCGTTCTAGGCCACTGTAGTGGTGGCAGTGGTGGCACGTCTCTAGTTCTCTCTTCACGTGGTATTTGGGGCTTAAGTTGGAAGACCTTAGGGGTTTTGTGGTGTTGACATAGTCTTGGTTTGGGAGCAAACATCCCCTGGTGGTGGTTAGGGGCGCTGTGACTCTTGTGGGAGGGGAGGTGCGTGAAACCTGGGCGGTGTGGTGGTGGTGGAGCTCTAACCTGACTGATGTTAAGGTGTTTGGCAGAAGCTGGCTGGGCCCGTCGCACTGGGAAAGGGGTGCTGTTTGGTCATGGAGATTTTGGGATTGGAACAAAGGGGATTTTGGAGAGTGGAACGAAGTTTGGCTTAGAGGAAACTGCTGAATATTCCCAGGTGCGAATGGGTTGGGGTGGGAGTAAGTCCCTTTACACGCGTGTTTTTGGGTGATCAGGGCAACTTCTCTTTCTCCAGGCTTGCTGTCCCATGGTTTGTTGCTGGTGGGGGATATTGGCATGGTTCAAACGTCTTTGGGTTTGGCTGGAAACCTGGATGACGAGTTGGTTTGCCTGGTTCTGCTTTAGACAGTGGCTCTTAATTAACTGGCCACTCCCAGGGTTAGGACTGTGAGGTTGGTGGTGGCTGGGTGGGGGAGGTAGGGTGGTGGCCCCTGGGTCCAGGCCTCTTTGTCACAACCCCTAGGTGGCTGTTAGATGGCACCTGATTTACAAATACAGGCATCACTGGTGGACTTCAGGCATTGGAACCTTTATTTTTAACCTTATATTATGGAAAACATTCAAACATTCACTTTAGTAGAGAAAATAATACAAGGTCTCCTTATGACTCTATCTCCCAGACCCTACACTTATCAACTCATGCATGGTCAACCTTGTATCCAAACCCCCAACCTTACTTAAGGACTGGCTCACAGGTTGACAGGTTAAGTGCATGGCCTTTTACAGAGCTCAGCCACTTTTTAGCTAAACTAATTTGAGCAAGATACATGACTTTAACTGTGCTTGGTTTCTTTATCTGTAAAGAGTGGATGGTAAATAGGACTGTTCAGAGGCCTGAATGAGGCAAGCCACGCACAGTGACCGAACAGTCTTTGGTATATAGTAAGTATTCAGAGTGTTAACTTTTTTAAAAAACTTTTTTAATGTTTTATTTACTTTTGAGAGAGAGAGAGACAGACAGAAAGAGGGAGAGAGAGACAGAGTGTGAGTGGGGGAGGGGCAGAGAGAGAGGGAGACACAGAATCTGAAGACACAGAATCTGAAGACACAGAATCTGAGCTGTCAGCACAGAGTCTGATGTGGGGCTCAAACTCATGGACTGTGAGATCGCGACCTGAGCTGAAGTCAGATGCTTAACTCACTAAGCCCCCCAGGTGCCCCCTCAGGAAACAGACTCTTAATTGTAGAGAACAATGTGATGGTTACCAAAGTAGAGAGCCATGGCAGGATGGGTGAAATAGGTGATGGGCATTAAAGAGGGCACTTGTGATGAGCACTGGGTGTTGTATGTAAGTGTTGAATCACTATATTGTACATCTGAAACACTGTACATTAACTGGAATTTAAATAAAAGCTTAAACAAAAGCAAAAGCAATAAACAGAACAGAAACCCCTATTCATCCAATATGAATTGGCACACATTATGACCAGGTTCTAGTCTGGAATGCTGGATTTTTACTTTTTGATTTGTAAAAATTGGAGAAGAGTCTTAGAATTGCTGTGGGCATCTGAGGTCAAATCCTTTCAGTAATCAGGCCCTGGACCATCTCTGTCTTTTGAATGTCCACATGTCCTTAGTGGTCCTCACATTGTTTTGAGGCTGGACACTTCAATTCAGATTTAGTTTACACATTATATTTGAGGGGAGATTGTCCCTCCAGACCAGGCAACTTTTGTGCCACTCAGTCACTGTTTTTATAAGGAAGTTCCCTGTGGACATTTCCACCTATGGTTTGTTATCTTCAATAGGAGAAAACAGTGTGTCAGATATTTATATCATAAAATAAGTGTAGCAGGGCAAAAAGGCTGACTATAATTACAGCCATTTATAGAATGGCTTCTGCTGCTTACTTGAAAGATTCCTAGTCTGACTAACACTTAGAAACTCTACTGGTATGAATTTTCTGGATTTCAGTTATGGGTAAAAGAGGAAAGAAAAATCATTTTTGTAGAGGATTTATTGGTGGGATACAGAGCTTTTGTTGGAAACCTGCCACATGTGTTTTGGAGGGGCAAGTCTTCAGATCGGAGGAGTGGCTGCTTCATCTAGGACCGCTCTGACAAAAACTGCTTTCTCTTGAGCAGAACCAAGCCAGAAATCCATTTCTGTGTTGATTGCCCTCTGGCTTTCTGCAGTCAACCTTTCCTTAGCCAACATGTTTGGCTCAGCCATCCCCCTAGGATCGTCCCAGTCTTGGGTGCAGAAAACCACCTTCAGCCAGGGGATATTTGCCAAGAGGATCCAAAGGCACAAGAACAACAACTTTCTGCACAAACCCGCTAGGGTGGCCAAGCAGAAGCACATGAGACAGAAGACACCGAGTCCTTGTTATGGAGGACAAGTAAAAGCAGAGGGTCCTAGCAGCACTTTGCAGCCCAGCCCTGGGATGGCCTCTACACCTTAGGGAAGGAACTAGATAAGCAGAGTGGCAGGCACAGAGCCCAGCCTGGTAAAGAGGGCAATCCCTGAGGAGACAGAGGGCTGAAGGGGGTAGACTTTTTAGGATGTGGACCAGTCAGTTGGGCAGAGTGTGAGAGGGATCTTAGCCAGCAGTTAAACCTCCCTTGTATGGGGCACACTCAGAGGAGAGGCTCTTATGGGCAGGCTTTGGCAATGAGTCATCCCTCTGGAGACCCCAGGGGATGCATGTGAGGGAGCGGCCCTGCGTGTGCCGTGAGCGTGGGTGAAGCTGCAGTTGGAAGTCAAATCTTTGCAGACATCAGAGGTCACACTTAGGGGAGAAGTGTTTTCTGTGCTGTGAGTGTAGATGGATTTTTACTGAGAAGTTGACCCTCATAGCACATCCAAGGATGCATTCAGGGTAGAAGTCTTCTGTGTGTAGAGGTGTGAGCATGGCTTTAGACAGCTGTCGATCCTTGTGAAACACCACAGAGTACACTTGAAGCAGAAGTCCTTTCTGTGCAGGGAGTATGGACAGGGCTTCTGGTTGAGGTTCGGGGTCCTCAGGCACCAGTACACACATGTGGCTGTGCTGTGCCTTCTGTGCATGGAGTGTGGGTGTGGCTTCAGCTGTAAGTCAGCCCTGGTCAGACCTCAGGGAACACACTTGGGAGAGAAACGCTTTGTGTGCAGGGTATGCAGGCTTCAGCTCTAAAAGGGGGAGGTGTCTTCAGACACCAGAGAACACACTCGGGGAAAGAGCAGTGGCCCTTTGTGTGTAGGGAATGAGTGAAAAGTTTTAGCTGGAAGGTGGCCCTTTCAGACACCAGCAGACACTTAGGAGAGAAGCCCTTTGTGTCTAAGAAGTGTGGGTGAGGCTTCAGCCTGAAGTCAAATCTCGTCACACATCAGAGGAAACACTAGTGGGAGTGTTGCGGAGGCTTTAGACGGAAGCAAGTCTTAGGGCGCCTGGGTGGCTCAGTTGGTTAAGCGTCCGACTTCGGCTCAGGTCATGACCTCATAGTTCTTGAGTTTAAGCCCTGCATCGGGTTTGGTGCTGACAGCTTGGAGCCTGCTTCAGATTCTGTGTTCCTCTCTCTCTGCCCCTCCCCCATTTGCACTCTGTCTCTCTCCCTCAAAAATAAACATTAAAAAAATTAAAAAAATTTTTTTCTAGGTGGAAGCAAGTGTTTGTCAGACATAGAATGTGCTCAGGGGAGAAACAGTCTGCATGCAGTGTGGATGGATGGGGCTTTATTTAGAAGTCACATCTTAGGATATACAGAGGACAATTTGGTCATCACTACCCCCACTGCAGGATAGAGATGCTTCAGTATCAGTTTCCTGGCCCTCTACATGCCCTGTGGATGTGAACATGGCATGGGAAGCAGTAGAAAAATGGGGTTTTTCTTGTCAAGGAGATAGTCAAACTGTGGTCTGACTTCTCTCTCTGGGTCATTTGTTACAACATGAGTTCTTTACAGAACTGTAAGTGTACAATTCATTTATTTGTCTGTGAGGACAGAGGACATCAGGACTAGCATAGAGGACTCAAACTCAGCCTTTGTTTCCTCCAAGAAATTGAACTCCTGAGAAAAATGAGTCCAGAGTCCCATTTGTATATTCGTTATAGGACCCAATAATGCAGAGACATGGAAGAGAGTTCCAGGTGTGGGAGACAGGTCTCCTGGAGGCTCTTGTCTTTCCATTTGGATGAGCTTTTCAAGGTTTGTTTAACAAGCAGCTTCTGCAGAGGTGCCTGTGTGGCTCAGTTGGTTAAGCATCCAACTTCGGCTCAGGTCATGATCTGACAGTACGTGGGTTTGAGGCCTGCATTGGGCTCTGTGCTGACAGCTCAGAACCTGGAGGCTGCTTTGGTTTCTGTGTCTCCCTCTCTCTCTGCCCCTCCCCTGCTCACACTCTGTTTCTCTCTCTCAAAAATAAATAAACATTAAAAAAAATAAAAACAACAAAAAAACAAGCAGCTTTGCAGAGTGTCTTCCTCTGGAGCAGAAAGCAGCTTTGTTTGGTTTCCAGGATAATAGAGAATATCTTTCTCCAGGACAAAGTGTGGGTAGGTTTGCTTGTAGCCCCTGTAAAAAGATTGGGGATTTTCTAGGCTTGGAGATTCTCAGCTGTGACACAAACCCATTGTGACCTATCCACCTCATCCCATCCTCCATGTCACTTGGGGCATGGGGGGGGGGGGGGAACCATGAGCAGGAAGCTCATGTTGTCTGTTGTGTCATGAGTAATAAAATCTCTTTTCTATGGCCCTGGAGTCTGGGGTCTTCCACCAGAATCCATGAAACTGGCAAGCTAGAGTATGATGAAGTCTGATTTTGCATATACTTTTTTTTAAAGGGGGTGTGATTTAAAAAAAAAAAAAACTTTATTGAGATGTAATTCATAAAAGTCATACCATACCATACCATAAAAGTCACCCTTTTAAAGTGTACAATATTTTCAGTATATTCACAGAGTTGTGCACCCCTGCATCCAAGAAATAAATCCCACTTAATTGTGGTGACTAATTCTTTTAATGTACTGTTGAATTCAATTTGCTAGTATCTTGTTGAGAATTTATGCATCCATGTTCATCAGGGAAATTGGTCTGCAATCTCCTTTTTAGTGGGGTCTTTGGTTTTGGAATCAAGTAATGCTGGCCTTGCAGAATGAGTTTGGAGTTTTCCTTTCATTTCTTCTTCTTTTGTTTGTTTGTTTGTTTGTTTGTTTTTTTGGAACACATTTCAAAAGAATAACTATTAATTCTTCTTCAAATATTTAGTAGCATTCCCCTGGGAAGCGATCTAGCTCTGGACTGTTGTTTGTTGGAAGAATTTTGATTACTGATTCTTTACTGGTTGTGGGTCTCTCTAACTTTTCTGTTTCTTCCTGTTTCAGTTTTGGTAGTTATAGGTTTCTAGGAATTTATTCATTTCTTCCAGGTTGCCCAATTTGTTGGCATATAATTGCTCATAATAGTCTCCTATAATTGTAATTCTGTGGTGTTGGTGGTGATCTCTCCTCTTTCATTTGTGATTTTTTCTATTTGGGTCTTTTTCCTTTTTCTTTTTGATAATTCTAGCTAGGAGTTTATCAATTTTGTTAATTCTTTCAAAGAACCAGCTCCTAGACTTGTTAATCTGTTCTGGATTTTTTTTTTTTTATTTCGACATCATTTGTTTCTGCTCTAATCTTTATTATCTTCATTCATCTACTGGTTTTGGCTTTATTTGCTGTTCTTTCTCCAGCTTGTTTAGGTGTCAGGTTAGGTTGTGTACTGGAGACTTTTCTTCCATCTTTAGGAAGGCCTGAATTACTATATACTTTCCTCTTATGACTGCCTTTGCTGCATACCAAAGGTTTTGGGCTGGTCTGCTTTTATTTTCATCAGCTTCTGTGTATTTTTAAATTTCTTCTTCAATTTCCTGTTTAGCCCATTCATTGTTTAGTAAGATGTTGTTTAATCTCCATGCATTGGTGATCCCTTCAAATTCTTTCTTGTGATTGACTTCAAGTTTCATAGTGTTGTGGTCTGAAAATATGCATGGTATCATTGCAATATTTTTCTACTGGTTGAGGCTTCATTTGTGACCCAGTATGTGATCTATTCTGGAGAATGTTCCATGTGCACTCAAGAAGAGTGTGTATTCTGCTGCTTTAGGTTGAAATGCTCTGAATATATATGTCAAGTCAATCTGGTCCTTTGTGTCATTCAAAGCCATTGTTTCCTTGTTGATTTTCTGCTTAGGTGATCTGTCCATTGTTGTAAGTGGGGTGTTAATGTCCCCTACTATTATGATATAGTGCTCTTCTTCATCTCTTATTACAATCTTTGTTTTAAAATCTGGTTTGTCTGATATATGTATGGCTACTCCAGCTTTCTTTTGATGTCCATTAGCATGATAGATCATTCTCCATCCCCCCACTTTCAACCGGGGGGTGTCTTTGGGTCTAAAATCAGCTCTTGTAAGCAGGATATATTTTTTTTTTTATCCATTATGATACCCGATGTCTTTTGATTGGAGCAGTTAGTCTATTTACATTCAGAATAATTATTGACAGATATGAATTTAGTGCCATTGTATTATCTGTAAAGTTGAATTCTTTTAGATTGTTTTTGTTCTTTTCTAGTCTTTGTTGCTTTTGGTCTCTCTTTTGTTCTCAGTGTTTCTTGTGGAGCTGGTTTAGTGTTCATGAACTCATTTGGTTTTTGCTTGTCTTGGAAACTCTATCTCTCTTTCTATTCTGAATGACAGCCTCGCTGGATAAAGAATTTTTGGCTGCATGTTTTTCCCATTTAGCCTGTTAAATATATCATGACACTCCCTTTTGGCCTGCCAAGGTCTGTGGACAGGTCTACTGCTAATGTATCTTATGTATCTACCATTGTAGGTTAAAGGCCTTTCATCCGTAGGTGCTTTCAGAACTCTCTTTTTAAATTTGTATTTTGCAAGTTTCACTATGATATGTTTTGGCGTTGACCTGTTTTTGTTGATTTTGAGGGGAGTTCTCCGTGCCTCTCAGACTGAATGCCTGTTTACTTCCTCGGATTAGGGAAGTTCTCAGTTACAATTTGTTCAAAGAAAGCTTCTGTTCCTTTTCCCCACTCTTCTTTTGGGACTACTATGATACAGATATTACTGTGCTTCATAGAATCGCTGATTTATCTACGTCTCTATTCATGATCTAATAGTTTTATTTTCCTCTCCTTTTCAGCTTCATTATTTTTTATAGTTTTATTTTCAATATCACCTATTCAACCCTCATACTTCTTCCATCCTTATTGTGATTACATCCAGTTTTTATATTTTATACATTCAGTTATAGAATTTTTATTTCAGTTTGACTAGTTTTTAGGTCTTTTATCTCTGCAACAAGGATTTCCTTGGAGTCTTCTATGTTTCTTTCAAGCCCAGCTAGTATTCTTATGACTATTATTCTAAATTCTTGTTGAGATATATTACTTATATCTGTTTTGAGCAAATCCCTGGCTGTGGTTTCTTCTTGATCTTTCCTTGGTGTAGAATTCCTCTGTCTTGTCATTTTGTCTAGGTGTCTGTATTTTGCGTGTTATGAAAGCTTGTTATATTTCCTGCTCCTGAGTGTAATGCCATATGAAGAAGGAATCATACACCATCAAGGGCCTGGCACCTCAGAGTTTTCTAGTGTATGCTGTGTGCACTCTGTCCTGTGATTTGGCTGCTCTTTGCCCCAGTCAGTACTCTACAGAGTTCCTCCTTGCATACAGTGAGGAGTGTTTGGATCTTTAGGTGTGGTTTGATTTATTTGTTAAAATAAGCCTGATTAAAAAAAAAAAAAAAAGCCTTATCCAAGAAAGAAAAGGTGAATAAACAACAACAAAAAAACCCCAAATATACAAACAAAAACTATGCACCTAATTCCAAAGAAAAAGAACACAAAAAAGAAGAAGAAGCAGGGAAGGGGAGAAAAAGAAGCCTGTTGCAAAAAACGAGAAAATGAAATTAAAAAAAATGAACAAAGAAACTGTAAATCTGATTAAAAAAAATATTAAGCCTGGTCCTATTTCCACCAGAACTGAAGAACTGAAGCTTACACTTTGGAGCACTCTATGATCAGTAGACTTGGTGCATGAGGACGGCTCTTTTTTGGTATGCTGGGGGATAGGCCTGCTGTGCTCGTTCATAGTCAGACCTACTCTTATAAAGATGATCCTGTAGAGTGCAGTGGGGTGGGGCTTGGTGTAAGCAGCTCCAGCCTGGATGGGTGGGCACTCTGTTACTCACTGAAGTCGATCCATTCTGGTGAGCAGGAGAAGGTGGTGTCACCCTGCTGTCCCATTCTGGGTGGGGGAACTGGCACCCACCACTGTTCAGGTACCCCTCACAGACAAGTGAACAGTCTTTTCTCCTGTGTTCCAGACTTCTGTCAGATCCCTGTCCTTAACCCTTCTGTGCCCAGGACATTGACACACCTGGAGCCTCAGCTCTCTTGTATTTTGTCACTAGCATGTGATGGGGATTCAAAATTCCAAGTATTAAAGGACTTGGCAAGGTGAGGACCTGCTTCCCACCTCTGGAGGAGAGTCTTGCAGCACTAAGCCTAGTGCTATTCTGTCCCAGGAAAGGCATCTCACAGCCACATAGGTGCCTGGAGTTTATGGTGAGCACAGTGAAAAGCTGTGACCACTTTATCAGCCCTCTGTACATGCCTTTGTTCCCTGTTGTTGAATAGCCACTCAAAAGTGCCACCCGGGTCTTTTGTCCTTGGAGAGGCTATGTACCCTCTTCCAAATGCACTCAGGGAAGGGGAACTTTCTCTCCGAGTGTGACCCAGGGGATATCCACATCACACTGTCCCCAATCCACTCCCAGGCTTCCCCTCCTCCCCAGGAGCACCGCTGTCCTTGTGGATCTACTCCAGCAGACTTCCAAAAACTCAGAATTTCAGCCCCACTGTTTGCCAAAACTTGTGATATTCAGTTCCTCATGATTCCTGTGGATGGTTTTGGGGGAGTGTTTTTCTTGACAAACCTGACATGCTGCTCTCTCTTCCCCTACCTCTCTCTTCTCTGCAAAAAGGGTTCCCACTCCTCTGCATCACCATGGCTTTTTTCACCCCCAAATCCCTTCCCCACACCATGAACCTGCCATGTTCTATCCCTCAAATTTTGCATATTGTTCTCTTAATCCTCAGATTTATTTCCTAGGTGTTAAAATGATTTGATGTTGATCTAGCTGTGTTTGAGATTAGCCCAGGGTCCCCCTACCACACTGCCATCTTATTCCCTCCTCATAACTTAGAGTTTTTTGAATATACAAACAAAACTGACAAACCTTTATCGAGATTAAGAAAAAAAGAGGTAAGGCTCAAATAAAAAAATCAGAAATAGAAGGTGGGAAGGGGACATTAAAACTGATGCCATACAAATAAAAAAGAATTTGAATACTATAAACAATCATATGCCAGCAAATTGGATAACTTGAAGAATGGATGAATTTCTAGTAACAACCCACAAATATTGATTCATTAAGAAATAAAAATATTTGAACAAATTTATAACAAGTAAGGAGATTGAATCAGTAATCAACCCAACAAAGAAAAGCCTAGTACCAGATGGCTTCTAGGAGGATTCTACCCAACAGTTGAGGAAGAATTAAACTGATTTGCAAAATCTTACTAAAAATTGAAGAGTAGGGAACAGTCCTAAAATTATTTTATGAGGCCATCAGTACCCTGATATGAAAGCCAGACAAAGACAGTATAAGAAAAGGAAATATGGATTGATGTCCTGGATGAACTGTAATGCAAAAACGTCAACAAAATTCTTACCAAACTGAATCCAATAGCACATTTAAAGGATTATACACCATGACAAAGTGGAATTTATTCCTGGGACATAAGCATGGTTCTACATACAAAAATAAATCAATGTAAATATACCACATTAATTTAGAGAAGCCAAAAACTACATTATCTCAGTTGATGCAGAAAAAAACTTGACAAAATTCACCCTTTCATGATAAAAACACTCAACAAACTAGGAATAGGACACTGTCAACATAATAAAGGCCTTGTATGAAAAGTCCACAGCTGACATCATATACAATGGTGAGGAGTGAAAACTATTCTAAGAACAGGCAACGGTGCCCACTCTTGCCACTTCTGTTCAACATAGTACTGGAAATCCTAGCCAGAACTATCAGACAAGAAAAAATAAAAGGAAATTGGAAAGAAATAAGTAAAGTGATCTTTGCAGATGCCACGATCTTGTATGTTGAAAGCCCTAAAGAATCCACTAATAAACTCTTACAACTAATGAACAAATTCAACAAAGTTTCAGGATACAGTACACTCAAAAAATAGTTGTGTTTCTATATACTAAAAATGAAAAATCTGTCGTAGACTCTGGGTCTAAAGTTCTTTCTTGTCTAGCAAGAGAGCAGGATGCAGGATGAGAACATGAGAGACGGCTACTGTCTGGGAAAAGACAAGAGCCCTGAATAAGGGTCCTTGCCCCTTTTTTTATTAGGATCAGAAGGCTTACAAACACGGTGATGGCCGTGAACAAAGAGACAATGAATCTGTGAACATTAACTTGAGGATGTAAGGGAAAGGGGGTCTTGAAGATATTCAGGGTTAGGGGTTTGGGTTAATATAAAACAAATACCTAATGCCGGGCAGTCTGGTGGAAGGTTGTTTACAGCGACATAAGGCACTACCTCTGTTCATCTTAGCTAGTCTAGGGAATGAGACAGGTAGGGGAAATAGCCTCAGAGTTAACAAGGCACCTTCTCTTTCATTAATCATTTCTGCTCTGGGCTGCTTCACCTGCAGTGCAGCGGTCCATAGCCCAATTTACCTGTTTACCTCTCTTGGTCCTTTCTTCCTGTGAAAGCAGCTTTCTGCTATAGTACTAAATTGGGGGGTGCTTCCATCCTGAATATCTAATCTTGCTTATTTCATATACCTGTGTTCTATATTGGTGCCTTTGCACCGTCCTATTTTTGGGCCTTTGCCCCTCCCTCTCTATTCTGGGGGCTCTGCACCCCCTTTCTGTTCTGGGGTGCCTTTCACCTCCCTATTCTTGGTTGCCTTGTCTTGATTACCCAAACTCAGGTGTGAGCATCCTATGGCTTTCAATTCTTTATGCCTTGCTAACCCATTGATGTAAGCCCAGGGAATTTGTAAGCTTATTCCCCACAGTTCCCCCTTTTTGTTTTTCTTTCTTTCTTTTTCTTTCTTTCTTTCTTTCTTTCTTTCTTTCTTTCTTTCTTTCTTTCTTTCTTTTTCTTTCTTTCTTTCTGTTTGAGGACTGTCATGATGAACTCCTGGTCCTTCTTTTGCTTTTGGATGGCTTGGAGGGTGATTCTGCAAAGACATAAAAAGAGACACAGTAAAAGCATTCTGCTTCCCAAAGTTATCCAGAATTTGAGATGGGTGCTAGCCGTAAGTGAGAAAGGATTTAGGTCGCGCCACATTTCCCAGGAATCAGCCCATTCATTTTTAAGCTGATCCTCTGCGTATTGTAGCTGTTAGTGCAAAGTCATATCTAAATCTTCTATATTGTCAGAGAGATAGGAAGACAGGACACTGCGAAGGTGTGTCTGGACAGCATCCAAAGCTTGGGAGTGATTAGAAGGAATGCCAGTCATGCAGATACGCTGGTAGAGTCACAGGGCAGTTTAGAGTGGAGGAACAAGTACTCTTGTCTTTTCCCAATAAATTCCATTGCAGCCTCAAGAGCTTTGACGTGGGCCAAAGCTTGTTTATCAATGGAAGTTTGGCTTATAAATTCTTTGGTAGTGTTGACTATAAATTTATTAAGGACATGGAACGTTTGGATAGTATGATGCAGATTGACTGCAGTTACAGTGGCAGAGGTGATAACACCTACTGCTGCGAGGATGCCCATGATTAACAGGCCAAAAAAATTTTTTTTTCCTTACAGCAGAGTGCCAGGGTTGAATAAGCTTGGAAAGTGCACCTAGTCCTGATGGATGTATATATGGTACAGAGCTATTAACAGGAACCCAGGTTGAGATGCGGTAAGTACTAATAAAAGGAGATATTTAATTGGGTGATGTTATCATTACTTATTTTTAAAAAATTTTTTAAATGAAATTTATTGTCAAATTGGTTTCCATACAACACCCAGTGCTCATCCCAAAAGGTGCCCTCCTCAGTACCCATCACCCACCCTTCCCCTCCCTCCCACCCCCTATCAACCCTCAGTTTGTTCTCAGTCTTTAATAGTCTCTTATGCTTTGGCTCTCTCCCTCTCTAACCTCTTTTTTTTTCCCCTTCCCCTCCCCCATGGTCTTCTGTTAAGTTTCTCAGGATCCACATAAGAGTGAAAACATATGGTATCTGTCTTTCTCTGTATGACTTATTTCACTTAACACTCTCCAGTTCCATCCACATTGCTGAAAATGGCAAGATTTCATTCTTTCCCATTGCCACGTAGTATTCCATTGTGTATATAAACCACAGTTTCTTTATCCATTCGTCAGTTGATGGACATTTAGGCTCTTTCCATAATTTGGCTATTGTTGAGAGTGCTGCTATAAACATTGGGGTACAAGTGCCCCTATGCATCAGCACTCCTGTATCCCTTGGGTAAATTCCTAGCAGTGCTATTGCTGGGTCATAGGGTAGGTCTATTTTTAATTTTTTGTTATCATTACTTATGCAGTACATAAACAAGCCTTGGGAGGTAGAGATATTAAATTATTTTCTAGTTGTTGGCTCTGTAAGGTGGAGGTAGCAAAGAGAACGTAGAGAGAAAGGACACAAATAGTGGTCCGTGTAAATCGGTTATTGTACAGGGAGGCCCAAGTTAGGTTAGCATGTTGTTTTACATAAATTTCGCTGTGGCTAATAGTACAAATAAAGAAGGGAAGACCTAGCTTCTAAAGATTAACAAACGAAGGCTTTTTTTTTTTTTTTTTTCAAGCCAAGGTCCTTTTAATTTCCCCTTATGTGCAGAAATTATAGGGCGGACAAGGCTCCGTTTTTCCAAGAATTATCCTCCCTACTAGGCTGGCCAAAGGATATGGTCTTATTGAATATTTTGTTTCAAGATGTCCTCTAGGACCCCTGTCAATAATAGTCCAATTACCCCAGTGAAGATTATGCTCAGTCTCTCCATAACAGGTTGTCCAAGGAGTACTATTCCAGGGGTGGTCTGAATATTTGAGACTAGAGCAAGCTATAACATTAGGAGTATGAGATATGCTTGTTTTTTTGAGGTATATCAAAGCTTATGGCTGAGAAAAAGGGAAAATTTTCTGGCCTTGTAGAAGTTTTGGGCTGTACATGCAAAAGCTAGCTGATTTTTAGTTCGAGGCAAGCAGAAAAGTTGTTGAGTTTAGTAACACACATAGGAGGTGCTGAAGTAAGCCACCATTGAGGTCTTGGCATATAAAGTCAATGCTCTTGTTCAGTTTGGAAGGGCGGGTTAAGATTGGCTCCTTCCATGAACTTTGTCATTATTGCTAATAGGAATATCTCAGGCTGGGAGTGTTAAGCTAGCAAGTATAGGTGGGTTAAGGAGATGAACCCAATATGAATATTGAGCTTGGCCTGGACAAATGAGGGGAAAGGAGTAGAATCAGGCTTACACATATTGAATTTTTGTTAATGACAGAAATCATGGCCATCATATGTGAATTAGGGGTATATGCAATATCATTGTGTTGTAAGAGGATGTCGGCTTGGTTAGACATGCATTTAAGGATTCCCCATGTTATATCAGGGGCAAGGACTTGCATTTGTGGAGTGGCTTCAGGATGAGGAGTCCATGAAGAGGCTTCTTCCATCTTGAAAAAAGGGGGCCAGTGGCTGCTCACTCAGAGTCATTCTCTGGAAGTGTTGGTTCATTGGAAGATATCCTGGAGGTCTCCATGATGCCATGGTAAGGCTTCACCAAACAAGAGAAGTCCAGAATCTGAAAGAACAGAAGCATATCTTTGACCCTAGATGAGAAGTTTAGTGGGCCCAGCCCATTAGGGCCCCCCTTCAGGGGTTTTGCATGGCACCATAGGGTGAGAGGGTTTATCTTATTTTGAAGAATGTCACTCAACTGCAGTTAGTCCTTGAGTGTTGAGATTTAAAAAGTTAAGAGTAATCCTAGCAAGATCAAGAAGGAGCTGAGGTTGTAATGCAGACAACCAGGGGTATCTCCCACTTTTTGTTTTTTAACATGTTTTTGAGCATATCATGTGCTCATTTTACAACTGTTTGGCCTGGTGGATTATAAGGAATGGTTAATTCTAACCAAGGCTTAAGTAAAACAACTTGAAAGGGTGTGTTGTCCTGTTGTTTTACCCTTTTTGTTAAAATTATTTATTTGCTTATTTATCACCATTAACAATAATGTATTTTTTGTGTGTGTGGTTGTTGTAGGATGTACTAATTTTATTTTTGCTCAGCAGTAACTTACATATTGATCATTGGCCATTGAGGGAGGGGGCTAAAGAGCCAAAGTTAAGGTCTATTTTCCTGTCTTTTTTAGTAATACCCATATAAGTATGTTTCAGTCACGTGGATACCCATTTATGGCATACAATGGGATAAGTTTAGTAAAATGGCTCCCTTGTATCTTAGTAAAAGCCCTTCTTATATTATCCATCCCTTATATGGCATCCATTCTTTTGCCAAACAGGAACCACGCAAATGTGGAGGATTTGGAGGCTGGCATGAAGAGTATTGTTATCATTTTCCCAGCCTTTGGATCAAAGGAGGAGGAATCTTTATCTTAACCCTGTGTACTTTTAAAAACCATTTATTTTAACCTTAGTCCATCCTGACCACACATAAAATTCCTTTTTAAAGATTTTCCCTCATGAACCTTTTACAACTTTTCTTTGCACTTAGATTTTGTCCCAACCCATTTTTCTCAAAATAGCCAGTTTCATTTAAGACAAAATTACTTTATTTTGCCTTTAACAAAAATATATTTCCATTTCTTATATCTTTCTTTTGTATCTCCTACTTTTCCACATAACAGAGTTGCTTTTGTGTTTTTTTTGCCCCAGTTTTAACTACACTTAGCAGAATTTTAACTCTTAGAAACTTTAGTCTCCAGTGAAAACCTAAGTAGTGACCAATTGTGAATTATCTGTTACATGAGAAAAATTTTGGGGGGACACCTGGGTGGCTCAGTCAGTTAAGGGTCAGACTTCAGCTCGTCATGATCTCACAGTTCATGAGTTCAAGCACCACATCAGGCTCTGTGCTGACAACTTGGAGCCTAGAGCCTGCTATGGATTCTGTGTCTCCCTCTCTCTCTGCCCCTTCCTGATCACATTCTGTCTCTCTCTCTCAAAAATAAATAAACCTTAAAAAAAAATTGGGGGCACCTGTGTGGCTCAGTCAGTTAAGCAACTGACTTCAGCTCAGGTCATGATCTCATGGTTCTTGGGTTCAAGCCCCATGTCAGGCTCTGTGCTGACAGGTTAGAGCCTGGAGCCTGCTTCAGATTTTGTGACTCCGTCTCTGTCTCTCCCCTGTTAGTTCTCTCTGTCTCTCAAAAATAAATAAACGTTAAAAAATTTTTTAAAAAATTAAAAAAAATATTTTTAGGTGGTAGACTTATGAATCCATTAAGCATAAAGCATGGATTTAAATATTCTCAGTTTATTTATTTATTCATTTATTTATTATAAGAAGTCAGAAGCATAAATCTATTTAGTAAGCAATGCTTCAGCATTCCATTAGATTTGAAAGAGGCCTAAATGTCCAAAGAACTTAATTCAATTTACCATTTAAGCAAAACGTTAAAGTTTTAGGTTACCAAAGACCCTGAAATCTGTCTTAACAATTATCCATGAAAACTATGAGGCAAAGGTAACCATTAAGTCATCCGTTTGCTAACAAATTGGAACAGAGATAAAGTGAGCTTATTTGACCTGTAGTCAACCTTAGTAGAATAAAGTTCTATAATTTAAAAGACATGCCTGTCTTAATAATATTTTATCTGTGCCCCCTTGAAAGTTTACCATTGTTAATTTTTTCCCCCATGGAACCAGTGAGGAAATTTAAAGTTTAAGGGGGTGTTTTTTGCCTTTTGACAGAGTGGGGAGCAAGGAGCAGCATGTTGTCTGAGGCATTGAAGAGCCAGATTTGCAGGCCACACCCCAGGCAGTGCAGAAACAGGAGGAAGGGGAAGGGAAGGCAGAAAAGGTGAGGTGCTGCCTAGAGGCCAGAAGGCAGACTGAGGCACCGAGGGCAGAGAAAAGAGTTCACGTAGTCCTAAAGCCTATCACCTCAGATAGATGAGCAGATACTGATTCTTGTTTTGTTTTGTATTATTTGTTTTGTTTTGTTTTGTTTTGTTTTGTTTTGTTGTGTTGTGTTGTGTTGTGTTGTGTTTTCCACTAGTGGAATTAGGCAGTCCATGTTGGGCCAGAGAAGACAGGGAAGTTCCCTGAAACAAATGGAGTTTCAGCAGCTGCTTGGGAGTATTCCTTAAAATCTCTATCCTGAGGTAGACTAGCCAGAGACAGTCGGCTTATCATGGTTATTAATCCAGGGAATGAATGAGGGAGAAGCCCTCACATATAGTTAGAGTAATAAGAGTGTATAGAGAAAAACAGTAAGAGAGAGAGTGTTAGAATCCCCTATATTAGGGATGGCCTGTGTAAAATCCACTGCACTATTTCAGTGCATTGTTTTACTTGACAGTGATTGGAAGTTGGGCTCACTGCCTTGTTTGGGGATACTGCCCCTTGTCAGACAGTTGTTTAAAAGACACCTGAATAGCAGTGACAAAGTTCTGCAAAGCATGAGTCATGCAAGCATCATTAAACTCTTGAGCACAGATAGCATACTGGTGTGGGGTCCGAATGATGCTCATAAGAGAGCCCCAGTCCCAGGCATACATGAAATGAGTGCCACAAATATTTTCTAAAATACCGATTGTAAAAGGGCTGTGACGGACATACAGGTGAACTGATTTTTGCAATTCTTTTACAATTGGAAAGACCAGCCCTTCACGGCCACACTGCCCATTTTGCCTGACAATGGGAAACAGCTGGAATTTACCAGCCTTGTGGGCTTTTTAAATGTACTTTTGCAGTGGGGTGAGGACTTTATCAGAGCTGGTCGGTGGGGTTTTCAGAGGCTCCATATCGTCCCACCCTTCTGGGGGAGGAGGAGTATCTTCTGGCTGTAAAGGAGCCAGAGGCTCTAGTCCAGTCAGTTCAGTCTGACTATAGGGGGAAAGAGGTTTTTCCTCCTTTTTAAATAACTCTAGGTCTTCATATACACAGTCTGAGCTCAAGCAGGGAAGGGTGGTGCGGATGATGGACCGGGTGAGGATTACTTTAGGGGGGACGTTAGCCCCTTTAGAATGCCTGGCCTTTACTGTTTTTCCTACTCATTCTCACACTTTAAGGGAACCAAGGACAATTTTGTTGGTCAGCCAATAATCTAAGGAGAGCCTTATAATTTAGACTAGTCCCTGCTGTCTCCTAGGGACTGAAGAATTTGAATATAGCACTTTTGTTCAGAGGCTAGGGAGTTTCCCATGATAGATCTCTCAAAAGTTCTGCAGCAGCGAATCCTGATATAGTTTCACTTTATCCCTTACCTTGTCAGGTAGAGACTGTACCCAGTGCATTTTTTTCTTGGAGCTCCTTAACCATTCCCCAGTGTCCTGCAGTCCTTCTGTGGCACCATCTGGCCACATGGGCTCCTTGCCCATTTCAGCCCATAGTCCCCTTTCCTCTGTCACGTCAGGGTCACCATCTGTCATAGACTCTGGGTCTAAAAAAATCCAGAAAGTAAATTAAAAAAACTTTACAATAGTACCAAAAGAATAAAATACTTTGGAATAAGCCAAGCTGGTGAACAATCTGTACACTGAAAATATAAAACATTCTGAAACAAAGGATTTAAGATGGTGAAGTAGGGGAACTCTGGGCTTTCTTCATCCCTCAAACACAGCTGTGTTTAGGTCAGATCACTTGGAACACCCAGGAAACCCATCTGCACACTGGCAGAAGGGTCTCCATGGTTAGAAGGAGACAGTGTGGCAGGTGTGAGGTGTGTGGAAGTGAATTGGGAGAGGAGAGGGAGCCCTTTCTGTAGAGAAGCAAAAGGGAGAGAAAGAGAGAAAGGTGCAGAGAGTGCAGTGTTAACTTTGCATAAGCGGAAAACCTCTTGGGACCACGGAATATGGAGTGAGAGGTACTGAGCATTGCAGGTTTTTTGTTTTTTGTTTTGTTTGTTTGTTTGTTTTTTGCAAAGAGCGTGTAGAGCTCAAACTCTGAGGATTTGGAAGGGCATGATTTTCTCTGATATGGAGCTGTGGCAGGAGCTCCTGGAGAGGAGGGAACAGACCCCAGAGTGCATAGTACAGTGTAGGAATCTCCTGAGAACACTGGGGGAGAACATTCCCCTTCCTGGAGTACTTTTGGAAGAGAATATATTGCATCTTCAAGGACAAAAGACCCTTTAGGCACCAGCAAAAGGCCTTTCATAAGCAGGAGACAGAGGTGCCCACAGAGGGCAGATAACCTGGTTGCTGCTGCTATTAGCAGTGATACACCATGGATTCTGAGCAAGGCAAAGGTGTGGAAATGTTTTTCTGGGATAAAGGACATCAGAAAGGTGCAGAGTGGCTCTACTCTTGACAAGGGGAGCAGGTCTGCATGGCGCTTGGTCCTTTACAATTTTGTGTTTTGAATCCCAGCCTCTCGCCAAAGAAAGACTCAGGTGAGCTGTGGTGCAGTGGATGCTGCCTGCCATTGCTATTCTGTGAGGGATTTATGAAGGGGGGGGGCGGGGGGAGGTTGTGAAGTCCCCTGTCCTGGAACAAAAGAGTGGGGTGTCTCCAATTTCCCCCTCAACACCAACACAATGGGACTTCAGAGAGCAACATAGCAGCCATGAGTGAAGGCAGGATCCACTTACATTGAATCCAGCCCCCCTATGTTTGCAACTACTTATTTATGGGGGCAGGACTGACTCTGAGCCAGTGTAGAAGGCCTTTCATCCAGAAGACCAGTACAGGCCGCACCCTGCATGCACCAAGTGTACTGAAAATAGAGTGCTTCAAAGCATTACCTGAAGTTCTGGTGGAAATAGGACTAGGCTTACGTGTTCCCCCTCTCCCCTCTTCTTTTGTTTCCTTTAGAATCAGGCTTATAGTTTTTTGTTAGTTATCTGCTTTTTCATTTCTTTTTTTCTCTCTATTTTTTTCTTTTTGATCAGACTTTTTTTTTCCTTTTTCTTTCTCCCCACCCCCCCCTTTTTCTTTGGAATCAGGCTTAAAGTTTTTTGATTCCTTTTTTTGTTGTTGTTCTTTTTCCTTCTCTCTGTCTCTCGAATCAGGTTTTTTTCCCTCTTTTTTTTCCCCAGGCTTATTTTAACAATAAATAAATAAATAAATAAATAAATAAAAGCACACCTAGTTAAAGGTCCAAACATTGCCCACTGCAAGCAAGGAGGAGCTCTTCAGAGGACTGACCAGTGGGAAAGAACAGCCAAAACACAAAAGCACTGTGCACACAGCATATAGCAGAACACGTCCTGGAGTCCCAGGTCCTGGACAGTGTATGACCCTTTCTTAATATAGCATTATCTCAGATGCAGGAAACATAACAAGCTTTCAAAGCATGCAAAAGATAGAAACTTCACCCAAATGACAAGATTGAGGAATTCTTCCCAAAAGAAAGGTCAAGAAGAAATCACAGTCAGAGACTTGCTCAAAACAGATATAAGCAATATATATGAACTAGAATTTAGAGCAACAGTCATAACACTACTATTTGGGCTTGAAAAAAAGCATAGAAGGCACCATATAAACCCTTGCTGTAGAGATCGGAGACCTAAAAACTAGTCAGGCTGAAATAAAAAAATGCTATAGCTGAGATTCAAAGCCAACTTAATACAGTCATAATGAGAACTGAAGAAGCAGAGGTGAGAATAGGTGATATAGAAGATAAAATTATGGAAAATAAAGCTGAATAGAAGAGGGAAAGAAAACTATTAGATCATGAAGAGAGACTTAGGGAACTTAGTGATTCTATAAAACAAAACAATATCTGTATCATAGGAATCCCAGAAGAAGAGTGGGAAAAAGGGACAGAAAATTTAATTGAACAAATTATAGCTGAGAACTTCCCTAATCTGGGGAAGGAAACAGGCATTCAAGTTCAAGATGCACAGAGAACTCCCCTCAAAATCAACAAAAATAGGTCAATATCATGACATGTCATAGTGAAACTTGCAAAATACAAAGATAGAGAATTCTGAAAGCAGCTAGGGACAAAAGGTGCTTAACCTACAAGGTAGACACATAAGGTATGTCCGCAGAAACTTGGCAGGCCAGAAGGGAGTTGTGGGAAGTATTCAGTGTGCTGAATGGGAAAAATATACAGCCAAGAATTCTTTATCCAGCAAGGCTGTCATTCAGAATAGAAGGAGAGAGAAAGAGATTCACAAACAAAAACTAAAGGGGTTTGTGGCCACTAAACCAGCCCTGAAAGAAATGTTAAGTGGTATTCTTTGAGTGGAGAAGAGAATAAAAGGACCAAAGACTAGAATAGACCAGAGAACATCAACAAAGTCTAGAATAGACCAGAAAGAACAACTCTATGGATAACACAATGGCACTAAATTCATATCTTTCAATAGTCTCTCTTAATGTAAATAGACTAAGTGTTCCAATCAAAAGAAATAGGGTATCAGGGATGCCTGGGTGGCTCAGTTGGTTAAGCATCCAACTTTGGCTCAGGTCATGATCTATGGTTTGTGGGTTTGGGCCCTGCATCTGGCTCTGTGTTGACAGTTCAGAGCTGGGAGCCTGCTTTGGAATCTGTGTCTTCCTCTCTCTCTTCTCCTCTCATGCTCATGCTCTCTCTCTCTCTCTCAAAAATAAATATATATTAAAACAAAACAAAACAAAAAAGAAATAGGATATCAGAATGGATAAGAAAACCAAGATCTGTCTATATGCTGCCTACAAGAGACTCATTTTAGATCTAGAGACGCCTACAGATTTAAAGTGA